>NC_068357.1:112908916-113508916 GCF_020536995.1 Dreissena polymorpha
TCCTGAATAAAAAAGACTGTTCAATATACAATCAATAACTGAATCCCGAACATTTTGAAAATAAGTTATGCATCTGTTCCTTAATAAGACTGTTTCTGACAAAAACATGCTACTTCTCTCTGACACGAATAGTTTCATACCTTATTTAAACATTTTACGAAATGGCACGATTAAGCAAATCGTAATTGAGTAATAAGTACAAAACAATTTTGCAAAAATATTTTTATCAAAGAGTGCAACGTCATTCTTTCAATTAAGACCAATATTAAAGCAAATTTACCATATATTTCGTGTGTGTTTTTAGTGTGTTGGGGGGTTAGGAGCATATTTGCCCTATACTAACGTTTAAATTAATGCACAAACTTTGTGATATGTATAGGCTATTGGTAAAAGTTGTTGATGATAATGATAGGTAACACAAAGTTAACAATTTACTCGGCCAATGAAGTACGCGTTTTCTGGATCATCTTGTACACCGGCACAGATGTGACATGAGCATGTGTTTATTTGTATTATTTACGTTATAAGAATGCCTCAATAAACATGTATCGCTCTTATGGCATTTTATGATGTGAGATCAAGATATCTTGCTCAAGAAAATGAGTTAGTTAGTCACGGGAAGAACAGAGCTAACTCTTAGTCACAGCATTACAATTTGTGAAAAAGAAATACAAATTATTCCATTAAGGTATTAATGTGAGACAGCTAGACAATTAGAACACTAGTAATTTGTTTCACGTATGTATAAAAACGACTTATACAAGGAAAACAGTCATGACTCTGTTACTGTATGATATGGATAGGATAGGCTCGTGCATTTAAATGCTTTTCAAACTGCGTGTATTCTGTTTGGTCAGAACCACGAGTATGTTATCTCAATCATTAGTGTAAGATATATCATTCTAAACGACTTATTAAGTTGTTCCCGTGAGTCAGCTATATCGTCACCACCACATAGGTACTCCTTCTTGAGACCGGATAAGTCGTTCCCACAAGTTTGTTACATGTATCTCCTTTCTCGCATTATTATTGAAGCTCATTTCTGACATTATTTCATGTATTGAAGCATTTTATGTATACTGATAATCGGATAGGCAATGATCTGTTAAATAGTGTTAATAATCTCGAAATAAGCTTTACAAAATTTGCATTCTCAATTAACCACTCAAGAGTACTAGTATTGTTATGTAAGAATTCGCTTAATTAATTCCGTATTAAAACAAAGCGACATGGTTTTATCGACTGTATTTGAAAATGATTGTCTTGTTTATGCATACAATTCATTAAACAGATAGATAGACTTTTATTTTCCTCCATTCACGGAGAGCATAACATATAATACAAGCAAGGAAGTACAATAAAGTATATACACACACATGAGATCATAAATGAAACAACTCAATACATTCAGTTAGATTATTTACAAAGATAAGTATAACTAACTATGTAGATGATAAATAATTGTTAATTCCTAATGAGAATAATCACATTGAAATAATAATTAAAATCATATTTTGTTCAGTGTAACTTATTCGCCGAGGATATATCTTAAAGCGAAAGCGAAAATAAAGACATAATAGACGAATATACTTAACATGTGTCATAGGTTTTGCCTTCCACGGAAGGCTGCTATATAGTGTTAAAATACACTAATATAGATTGGATAGACATGTCAACATATGTGTAAAAAACACAAAAGACACACAAAACCTGGCTCAGAGCGTCTAACACTAGTTCAGGATGCAAACAGCAGCCTTGCACAATTTAAAATGCACAAAATATGAGTCAACAGTTTCAGATATCATTTTCAGCAACGATGCACTTTGTTCTAAGCCACTTAAGTGGATGAAGCGCGAGAATTCCGTTATACCGATGCATTCAATTAGAGTTGTCCATAAATGTTTTCGCTTATCCTCTAACAGGTGGCAATAACACAACTTATGAATTACGAGATTAACGGTTTTCAGGCAACAATGTCTGCATTCTCGTACATACTGTCTCGACACAAACATACCAATGCTATTCAATATAGTTTTACACACGTTAATTATTCTTGGGTTGTCTTTTGCTACTCTCCATAGAGGGGAGTAATTATTGGAGTCTATTACATGCACAGTTACTCCCCATTGATCGTTGCCTTTGATGCGACTCTGTATTTCGTTCGTAATGTTCATTACGACTTTTCGCTCAACTATTTTTTTCCATTCTCGCTTTGTGGGGAAATTTCCATCATGGACGTATGATCGTAAGACGTTCATTAAGTCGTACTTTTGTAGTATCCTGTATGCATCAGGGATATACCCGATGCATTGGCCTTCTAGTTCAATTTGACGTATAAGTCTATTATTGAAGATATCTTTCGCTAGGTATTTAGGATTCAATCTGCATATTTGGCCGAAGAATGTTAGTTTTCTGATTTCCAGTTCATTCACTATCGGGACGGTATTAAGGGTTGACAGGCAATAATCTGTTGAGATGCTTCTGTCATACCCTTGCATGTGTTTCAGGCAAAAGTTATGTGCAATAGAAAGTTGAACAAGATCACTTTGTGAGTTGTTGTTCCATAGCTCACAGCCATATAGGGCCTTTGTGATAACGGATGAGTTGAATATCGTTAAGAGAGTTGGTGGACTCAGTCTTTCAGGCGCTACCCCTTTTGAGCACAAGCTCATGTATGTTCCTCGCAGTCGCACGCATGCATCATTAATCGCATTATTAGTGGTCAGAAGAGAGTTGCATTCAATACCAAGATGGGTATACTTGTCGCTAGCGGGCAGACGATCATGTCCTAGATAGAAGGTTGAAGTCTCTTCTGTCTTCTTATTATAGACTAGTACTGAGCACTTCGATGCGTTATAAAGAAACCTCCACCTGTTTGCATATTCATAGCAAATCTTAAGCATCCTCTCCAGTCCATTTTTAGAGTATGATATTAGCACCATATCATCGGCCACAGTAGGCGAAGCAATATTTATGTCATAAATGCACAGGCCATCACCACTCTCTTCAAGTTTCTCTATCAGGCCATTTATGTATATAAGGTACAGCAGCGGCGAACTTTTGCCTCCCTGACGGGTTCCTTGCCCGATCGGTAGTGGTTCCGAGATCAATCCTCGATGGCGAACGCGGCTTGTTGAGTTTCGATACATTTCACGAAGTGCGAGAAGGGTGTTAGTATCAATGACTGGATCAGGATCATAAACACCGGAAATTGATAAGAGTTTATGAAATAGTCCATCGTGCCATACCCTGTCAAAGGCCTGACGAGCGTCCAGGAAACATAGATATACACTTGATCCAAGCTCTTTTGCATAGTATAGACATTCGCGGAGACTAAAGCTAGTCATTATGCACCCAAGCCCGTCCTGAAATCCACCTTGTAACTTTCTGATAGAAGCGAGTATACCGTCCTTGCACCGGCTTAATAAAATCGATTCATAAAGCTTTAGCAGCGTTGATGATAGTGTAATTGCTCGGTAATTATTAGGCTGGTCTCGCCGCTTTCGCCCGCCTTTAAATAGTGTAATAATCTCACCTTCCTTCATTTTGTCAGGTACATTACCGCTGCGCAGCATAACTGTATATAAGCGTGATAGGGGTTCAGCGATAATGTTCTTGCCATACAGCATGTGCTCATGATAGATTTCATCGGGACCACAGGCCTTTCCTTTAGATAGCTGATTTATACTAGACTCAACCATTTCAGGTGAAACAAAAACATCTTGAGACGGTGACAGGTTAGTCAATGCCTGCTCCACTCCCTGTCTAACAACATACTCCCAGTGTGAATCAAAGTCCGGGGAGCTTGAAGGGGTGTACAGGTCTTTAAAGTATTTCGCCCACTGCTCCGTTATTTCCTCCCGGCTTCTATACATCTTCCCATCGAAGTTGATGCCACCTCCTATGTCGGCACCGGATCCCCGTTTTCTTAAGTTTACTGTCCGCCAGAAACTCACACTGTCATGTACAGAGTCATATTCGAGTTTATGGTCAAGTTCTGTCATAAATTGTTCACCGCACCGCCGCATGGCCCTCCTGAAATGTGCTTTAGCCGCTTTATAATCACGATATTCCATGTGCTGCGCGCCCCGTGGCCTACCAGCGCTGCACCACACGGCACGTAACGAGCTCATAAGTGCATGTAGTTCCGTGAGCTCATTTGTCCAGAACGGTTTCAAATGACGCCTTTTACGTTTCGTGGGGAAACATGTATTGGCACAATCACGCATACTGCTACACAACACCGAATACAATTCATTTGCATCTCTAGCACTATTTGTATCAATTTTAGATAATTTTTCACACAGAGTGTCACAATATTGCAAAACATGATCACTGTTAGTAGCTTTCCAGTTAATGCATCTTTTTAAATCACTGATATTGTCATCAACATGAATCTCAAAATTAAAGCAACATAAAATTGGTCTATGTCTAGAAACATTTAGACAAACATCATCAGCAATTTCACAATGTGTCACAAAATACAATAATTCAGTTGGTACAAAAACAAAGTCAATCAATGAGGAATATCTATCATCATAGGAAACATATGAATTAGATGGACCAATACATGATTCATGAGTATTAACGGCATACAAATTACAGTCGTAAGCAAATCGACTTAATAACCTGTTTCTAAAGCTTTGCTTAGGAGATATAAAGTCTGCATTGAAATCTCCTAGAAATATTGTTTCACCTTGCTCACAATACGTATTATAAAGGTCATAAAGGTTGTTTAAACATTCACAATATATCTGATTAGAATGATTAACACATGGTAAATAAACTTGAAATATGTAAATGTATTTCCTCGGAGCAATTTGCATTTGTATTCCTGCAACGTAATCGAACGTTCGAACGAAGATGCTATACATTGTGTAATGTTGTCTTTTCTTACCTATTATAAAGAATAAAGGTATTATCATTCTAGGCATTGTTGACAAAACACATTGTTCGGAATACCTGTATGCTAAAATCGGCTCAAACATAACAAGTATAATAAGTAGGATGATCTTAAACATGGAAATTTACCACAGTTAAATTGGACATGGGTGCCTCCTCCGGTTATCAGCGCCACAACTGTAACACGGGCTAGTCTTTTGGAAAAATATGCAAACGTATCTAGTGGATCGACCAAAAACCACATTTTTGTTGACGTTACAAATTGTATATGCTGATGTAATAGGTGGGTTGCAATTTCATATTTCTGTGCACTTAAAAGATAAATGAATCTTCACTGAATCGCAAAACATAGACGGATTTACAAATAAGGTGCCATATGTTGAAAAATAAACAAGAACAGGCTACTCATCTAATTGATTTCTGAATTTATAAAAAATTCCCAAACTTAGCGACACCTTGGAAGTATAATTGGCTTATGTATTTTAACATCGGAAAAGAGAGGCGGCGCCTGTGATCAACTGCTTTCATAGTAATCCGAATGAGTTAATGCACACCATTGTTGTGTGTGATCTGCTGGACAGGCTACGGTTGTTCAAAACTTTAAGATAAACGTCTGTTAAGATAAACTTCAATCCCTACACATAATTTTTTTAAAGCAATGCTTTTTCAAATATCTACAAATAATGCCAGAAAACAAATTTTGCTACGAATTAAAATATATATTGAAGGATTAACAAGTTAGTCACATTAATACCTGTATGGAACAATCAATGGCCATTAATTTGTTTTTTGAGCAACTAGTTCCTGCATAGGGAGCAGAGAAATGCGAGATATGACGACACAAACTTCAATGGAATGGTACCGGTTAATTTGGGGGAAAACAACATTTTTTTTTAATTTATGGTTGTTTACAATTTATTAGTAGTTTCCTATTTGATTTTTAAAGAAAATTCTAGTGACTTAATTTAGTAAAAGTTATGGATCCAACTCCGGGTCCACACATTATTCAGCCTCATGCGTGGAAGGACTTCATAAACTTCAAAAAACACACAGGCACAACTGGTTTGATTGCTCATCTTAATTAGATTTAATCGACTTACTTGATTGAATGCAATATGTTTCCTATAATCACATTGAAAGGAAAGTATACGAGAACAATATAGAAACTTCATAATTTAGTAAAGACTAAGAGTTTGTCTCGCAATTGTGTATTATGCAGTGTTTCATTTTTAGTAAACAGCATTGACACTTTACCCTCATCCCCTCCAAAAAAATACAAAATACACATCTTAAGCAGGTTTTTTGTGTGTAAAAATAACAATCTTTGTTTCGAAACAATGTGTTTTATTGGATAATTTAAATGACATCTTACAACAATGTTTTTCATTTGAGGGATTTTAATGCGTAAGCTTTGTGCATACAATTATAGGATCTTTATTTTCCTATTTTTATTTACAATACTGTTATGAGTTAGTGGAATAAGCTTCTAATTACATGCAATGTACATGCACTGATCAGTACGAAAATAAATCCATATATCAGTGAACATAACAAGTTTAAAAATGATCAATTATCTTAAAATATATCAACATGCTCATTAGGAATTTTTTCTTCAGATTGTCATTTTCCCCATCCACTTTTATTTTCTTGTATATAATTACCATTATGATATTCACATAAAATAATATATCATTTTATTCCTAAGTTTCTTTATGGTTTATATATGCAGTTGACATGTTAATTTCATCCAAAAAGCTTTTCAGGTAATACTTGAAAATGTCCTACGCAAAAACAACCATTTTGTGTACCAATTTAACATCTATTTAATCATGTTTTCATATATTATATTCATGTAATATATTTCATCAAAAACAGTTAATTTTTGTATTTTTTTTTAATAATATGTTATACATTCCTTAAATTAAAAAGCTAACCAAAACTGTCGAAATTAGATGTTGTTTGCGCAATTCGTGCAAACACAGTATTTTTTAGGTTTATGGGCAGCCATCTTGGAAGCCATCTTGGCTTTAGAAACCATGTGATCAATAAGTTTCGTGGGTACAAAAATAATGTTTTACCCCCAAAAATGTAGATTATCATCGGCATTTTCAAATAAACAAACAAAATCTTAGAATCATGCAGCGTAAGCCCCTGATACTACTAGAGCTCAATGTGAGAGATTGTATACCCGTTGTTGATAAATTGTTTTTATCTTTATTTTTACAATAATAATAAAGAGAACATGAATTTTATGTTTAAAAACAAGAGATGTGTTTGTCAGAAACACAATGCCCCCAACTGCGCCACTTTTTATTATAGCCCTTTAAAAATAGTACTCCCCTCGTGAAAATGATCTGTACCTGCCAAATGTAAATAGAAGTTATCTCCCTTTAAAGCTTGTTACTTCCCTTGGATTTGTTTTTTTTACCTTTGACATTGAGGATGACCTTGACCTTGACTTTTCACCACTCAAAATGTGCAACTCAATGAGATGCACATGCATGCCAAATATCAAGTTGCTATCTTCAATATTGCAAAAGTTATGACCAATGTTAAAGTTTTCGGACGGACAGACGGCCGGACGGACAGTTCATTTTCCGCTGGTAGGCCTGAAACTTTTCGCAGTAGAAAACGTGCAATCTACAAACAGATTTCACATTATCATTAATATGTTATTCAATCGACTTTCTATTTTTGGGAAGTATAGGGTATGATAAGGGATACTACAGTTCTTTTAGCAACGATGTAAACTGCATATTCAGCATTAAAAAATTGTATCTCTAATGATAAGATTTGAGAGATAGAGCAGTTTCACTCTTAATTCTCGACATCAATACAGATTGTGTGCCCCTTTATATTTAGAACAATGAGAGCGTTTGTACTTAAAGACTGTGTTCTCATATTTGGTAATTACTACGAAATTGCATTCGGTGCACTCATAAATTTTAGATAATTTAAGTATAATTGTTCAGTAATGTGATATAAGTGTTGACGAAAATATTTAGAATTGTTTTCGAAATTGACCGTTAAACACGTAAATGTTTCAAGCTTTAAACAAGCCTTCGTTTCATCAGTGGAATTGTAGCCTCGCTTTATTGCATTGCATTCCAACCCGCAAGGTATCAAGGTCAGTTTACAGTCAGTTACAGAAATCGTTATATAAACGCTTTCGCGCCGACTATGTGCTCTTGAAGTTTATTTGATCAGAAAGATACTAAATAAAGATATTCGGCGATATAATTATGGTATGTCAATCATAGATGTTTAACGCGTTTTCAAAAATTGCATGATAATGACCAATTTTGATAAATTTAATTAGAAATATTTTTCCATTTAGACCTATTTATTAAGCATGAGCACGGTGATTTACGATACTTTTAATAATGGAATCAACTAAGATTCGAGTGTTGCCGGCTGACCTATATGCTTTCATTTATTTTCATGCTTCTAGTATTTTTCTATTCTGTAAATATAGATATCTGAGTAATAATATCTTATCAAGCGAAATAAGCCACGAATTCTGGCGCAACACCCCGTTATTGATTGCGTGTGATTCAGCTAAGAACTGCACAGAAAAAAGGCATTAGCTATTTTTGATCTCATAGATATACCTTTTGATCGGTCATAAACACCAACCATAATCAATGCCGTTTATCTTTTTAAAAGACATTTCCTGTTTCACCTAAGTAACCATCATAGCGATTTAAATTATCATAGGTCAAAGCATTTTCAAGATATTGAGTAGAAACAAATGTTTGCAATTCCAGCCCCTTTGACTTCGACCTTCAACCTGATGACCTCAAACTTCATCTTCATTGTCATCCAATTAATCACTTGACTAATTGCCATGATTGTAGGTGAAAGCCTTCTAAAGATATTGTTTGACAACAAATTTCTTGTTTCAAGCTCCTTTTACATTCACCTTTGACATGTTGGCCTCAAAATAAATATGTTTTATTCTTTCATTCTATGTAACCAGCATACAAATTTAGATGATTGTAGGTCAAATTCTGAGCAAAATATCATTCACAAACCAATTTGTTGATACAAGCTTATGTGACCTTTCCATCTTGACCTGGTGACATAAATTGAAATGACCTTTCCCCCTTAACCTGGTGACATAAAATTTAAATGTTCCTATTTTTCATCCATGTTACCAATATTCCAGTTAGAATGATCATCTATAAAAAGAAATATCAAAATATAGATCTGAAACGAGTTTCCTGTTTCAAACGCTTATGACCTTGAACTTTGACCTCAAAATCTTCCTTTCCTCTCAAGCTGCCATCACACCAAATAGCATCGTTATAGGTCAAATAATGCTTAAGATATCTTGCGCAAAACTAAAGGTCTATAAATCAGCCAACATAAATACAAACCATATGACCAAACGAGGAACAGGTGCAAAGCAATATAGGGCCACTTCAATTAAGATTGGCATAAAAATAAATCTCTATAACCACTTGTTATTTAAAAATGAAAATCTACATAAACCAAACACTATCCTCTGTAAAATGTGCCCTTCTAGTCTGCATTACAGTTTTAGAATTACAGTTTTAGTATTATTAACTATAATGATGACAGTTTAATTTACATTCTTAAGTTTAACAATTAGGGCTAAATAGATCTTTTTAAAGTTATGTCATGTGAAGAAAATAATGAGATTCATAATATATTATATATTATAGAATATTAAAATGCTTTAAGCAAAACACAAAGCATGTATATTCATTTATCCGCCCATTTAAATAAATAAATCTATGATGGTAAAGTAAAATGATTTTAAAACAAACATTTTTTATACATCATTCTATAGTTTTATGTTTAATTGTTGATTGTTGGTCATGACAACAAAAATTGAATTAAAATTGGCAATATTTAACAAATTACTGGATAGATTTACCTCCCAGTATTTATCTCCGTAATGTTCAATGTGTCTCATTAGTCCGGCCCTTCTGATTGGTTGCTAGGGTATGCTACTATGTGCTATGCTTGCAATATAAAATGTGTTTCAATGGAAATCAGAAACTTTAGTTTCCAGTCTTCTTAAAATAGTGAGTCGGAGTGAACATGACTTACTGTCCCATGTAAAGCAGAAATCATCAAAGTTATCGTTGAATCAATCCATGATAAAGGCCAAATCAATTAAAATGTCTGGAAAAAAAACAGTGGACCTGTCAATCTCATAGACTGATTAGACATATTAGACACAGGAAAACATGATGTAAAGTGGGTTTGTTTTTGCAGGAAATGCAGTCATGTGGTACTTATAGCTGACAAAGTTAAAGACCTCCATAAGAAAGGAGACTTCAAGCATTTGTCTGCAACTGTTGATAGTTGATACACAACACCAGCAGTTGATACAAAAGAAAGATGGCTTAGAGGAAAATATGAAGTCTCTTGAGAAGTCTTACCAACAAATTCTGGAAGAAATCAATTCTTTACGAAAGAAAATTAATGAATCTTTGGATCAACTGGAGAAGAATACAAAGAAAGAGTTGGACACATTTCGGGCCACCATAAAGATATATATTCAAACTGACATTGAAATTTGCAATAAGTCAATAAAAAATATAACAAGAAAGAAGATTGGCTGAGAAGACAAGACAAAACTGAAGCACTGAGTTTAATGAAGTACAGAAAATGCATTGACCAGTTCCTCAAGGAAGAATCACTCTTACAAGAAATAACAACAAGGAATGAGAGGACACTGACCTTTAATCCTGACTCAACCGTTCAACAAACCCTGTCTAGTCTCTCTGGATTGGGACAAATACTAAGAACAGTGAAACAATCACAATCTTCTAAGGGCACATCTCAGAACACACTTAACACACAGAATAAGCCTAAAGTATCCCGCCAGTCTGACCCTGGAAACAAAACATCACCAAAATTCAATGTGAAACAATCCACTCCTGATTCCAATTCATCTACACAGAATACCCTTAGAAACCAATGGTGTGATTAGATCAAGTCAGGGCATGTGTCTGTTCCAGTATAAATTTCATCACACCAGCTGATGCAGAGATAACAACCAGGTGCATTAAGCATGCCTGATCCAAACATAAAAGTGAAGAATAGTGAGAAATATAGTGTGAAGATAGAGAGGGATTCAATTGAATGCATGTTATCTGGTATCTGTGAAACATCTACTGGAGAATTCCTCATCATAGACTATAGTAACCGCCGTATAAAGCTGCTGGATCAGACCTACAAGGTGGTGGCTGAGTGTGACTTGCCAAGTGCACCATGGTCAATGTGCAGAATTGATTCCAGTCTGTTGGCTGTTGCTGTGGCTAACATGCAGGTTCATTTCATCAGACAAACCAATTGTCAGTTGATAAAAGACAGGACGCTGACTTTCAAACATAATTGCTATGGTATTGTCTTTCACGAGGGTAACCTGTACCTTACAGATCACGAAGCTCTGTATCACTATTCTTTGGATGGAAGAATGGTGAGCAAGATGTTTAAGGATACATCAGAAGGACCCACAGGTAATAATTATCACTTCCCTTATTGTAATGTTCCCAACTTCGAAGACCCATGCTCTTAATGGCATTGAAATCAAGACGTAAGACTTGTCATATTGCAGTAATCTGATAAAAAATGTATGTTATTCAGCTAATTTCCTGAACATGTTGAACACAATTCCAAAATTAAGTGTTGTTTGCATATTCACAAATACAAATTATTTTTTTATATATCAAAAACATATTTAAGTTAGACAATGACTTATTTTATAATTTTTCCGATACTGAAACATTTAAAGAATGTATCAAAATTAAGAACATCAATATACCACATTAACAATCAAAGTGTTTAAAGTTGATATTTTCTGTACTTTATGTCAACAGAGTTTCTAAACATATATATTTTCATGTTTATTAATTTTATTAAGTGTCTTAAGGTGGACTTTATCATATAACTAGATCATAAGACTTACTGCTTTTTATATCATGACTTTTGTTCCATAGTATAAACACACCTCGCTTCTATATCACATTCACAGCCTGTGCCGTTAGTCCAGACGGAGACAGGATATATGTGGCCTACAACTCCTTCATTTACGTTAAGCAGCCTGTCAAGCTGGTCACACTGTCCAGGGATGGCACAGTGATCTCCTTACTGACTGACCCTGCACTGACCACGACACAATATTTATCTGTCATACTTGGCCTAAATGTGACAGACTCAGGTCAAGTTCTGGTATGTGGAGACTCCTCAAACGCAATCATCCAAGTGGATAGAGATGGGAGAGAGAGACTGGTATGACGTACCATTAGGATCTAAAGTCACGAATTCTTCCTTAGGAAGAATTAATTATTCCTTAGGAAGATTTAAATCTTCCTTAGGAAGATTTAAATCTTCCTAAGGAAGTATTAATTCTTCCTTAGGAAGATTTAAATCTTCCTGAGGAATAATTAAATCTTCCTTAGGAAGATTTAAATCTTCCTAAGGAAGAATTCGTGACTTATGACCCTTTTAGCCGCGTCATCGAATTCTTCCTAAGGAAGATTTAATTGTTCCTACACATGTTATAACCAATCAGGGATCTGCTAAAAATAACAACCAATCAAAATACGTGTTACATTTTACTCTCGTTTTCAACATCCGACGAAAAAACCGTAGACCCTATTTGTAAAGAGTTAGAACGGTAGATGACAAGAGTTATGTGTGTACCACAAATCGTTCTCTGTCTTGCGAGTTACCGAAAACTGTTCCACTACAAAACGGCCAAGGATGTGACCGTGCTTTTTGGATCACTTGAAGAATGCATAAAAAGCCTTCGTGACCACGAAATACAAACAAATACGAGGTATGCTGTTGGCTTCAGCAGCAAAGGCTTTGGCAAAAGAAGTACCGGTAGGTCACCAGCAGTCAAAATACATTATTAAAATGAAAAATGACTAGGGTTTGTTTAACCATGTGCGTTAAGTGCGTTTAAATCGGTGTGTAGATATACCGAAATCCTATTAATATTAATAATTTATCAAAATACTGCGGATATTAAGATAGAATATTGCATAATTCACTGAAAAAGCAGCAGTATAATTAATTCCCCCTACCAACCTTCCCCAGGACCCTACCCCCCACCCCAGCTTACCCCTTGGTTTCCAGATTGTTAAATGTACACCTATTGTGTTTGGTTTGACTTTTCAACAACAAATAATGACAAAAATATGCGTATAGGTATTATAAACAGGCATGGCAACTCGAGTGTTCTCGATGAAAACGGTCTTGTCCAGTGTTCCTCAATCTTTTGTCAATAGGCACATAGTGCGTTTTATACTTTGTTTTTATATAATACATTAACACAGGTTCTTTTTTCAAACTGTGTATTTTCATCAATATTCCTTGTTGAAAAGTCAAACCAATCCCAATATGTGTACATTTAACAATCTGGAACCCTGGGATAAATGGGGGTGGCAGGTTGGGTCCGGGGAAAGTCAATATACTTCATTTATTCGCATGCAAAATGACAAGAGTAAGAATAAACACATGCTTTATTTGTATTTTAGGTCACCAGCCTTCAATATGCTTTATATATTCATATTAAAAATGACAAGAGTTTGAAGAAACATATATATCGTTTACTTTTTTTGTTATCGCCACTTATTTATTTACTCAAAACATTACTACTCTTAACTAAGGGTGTCACGTTTAAACGTTTGAACGGCCACGTTTCGTGTTTTGCTCAAAAACCTTTACAAAAACAGTTAACCTTTAAACGCCAGTCTATATCAATAAAATTCGTTTTAGTTCATTACGTTGTGACGTTTCAAAGCTTTTTAACAGCTGCCAGGGCCCTCGTTTGGCATTTTTTACTGCCGAATATCGGCGGCTTTCCAACATGAAAAAAGTATACTTTTTTCCCCTATTTCAGCTATAAATCCCCCCTCCCTTTTTTTTATTTAATGTTATACCTATGTTGCCTGCTGGTATGGTGCTACTAACTTTGATTAGTTGTTTATTTATATAAATCATATTAAAATATCGCAATTTTAAGTGCTCAATGGTTGGTGAAAAGATCTTCTAAAATTCCCATTTTCGCCCAAAACGACGCAAAATTCCCCCCTCTAAGGGCCCTGGCCCCAATCCCCCAAAGTGTAGAGAGGGCCCTCGTTGCTGAAAAAGACTCGTATTAAAAACTATTTGTATCCTGTGCTCCAGATGGCCCTTATTCATAATACCGTAAGCATAACAATACACCATGAACGGACTAGACCTCTTGAATATTTAACGCGCATCATCATGAAATTCCCGGCTTTTGCTGCATGAGAATGCCCCGAATCCTCTTGAACATTCAACGCGCGTTGGCCCAAGGAAATATTCACAACGTTTATTCATCGCCATTCATTTCTCGAGATATGGCGAACAATCTCCGTATAGGAACATTTTACTAAAATTTAAGTATGCATCTTTTGATATACATCGTGCTATAAGTAGAACGTTAAATAATTGAAAACTGGTTTACTCTTGTTTAAGGAATGTTGGTAAATAACTCACATTCGTGTCAAAATATTACGGCATGTAAGTAGACAAATTGTAACCCATTGGTTAGACAACGATGAGAACAGTTGGTTTTAGTATGACATCATGTGCGAATGGGATATGCACTAAATATAATATCAGGAAATAAGTACTTCTTTCAGTTTGAAGAAGTGATGGCACTGATGCGTGATGATTTTAAAACGGACATAGGGATACCCAGGGGTTTTTCAGCACTGTCTGCGCCTCCGGACAACGGAGGCACTCCCAAAGCAAACGGACCCGATCCCAAACCGAAATTATAAAAAAAAAAAACAATTTCCAAAAAAATTTTTTTAAGAATGAAGTGTCTTATAACTTGTGTGACTAACCAGTGTTTGTTTTGGTCAAAATATTTGCTATAAGGTTTTAACTGTTTAGTTCTTATCACAGAGTGTAACTGTAACTGAAAAACAAAACTGCAGTAATTGAATTAACGTTGAACATGCCCAATATTGCATCTGTTTACAAAAAGAAGACAAAATAACCAAATAAAAACAAATTTATTTGTTAAACCACTGAATTTTTTAAGCATGATTAATTCACATTTTTTTCCCAAATGAGCCGTTTCATCGAAGCAAAAATTCCCAAAATGACCAATTTTGTCAATAAAAAATTCCCAATTTGGTCAGACTCCTTTTCCCAAAATAGGCAGAAAAACCCCTGATACCGTTTAAACGGGAACATTTCGTTTATTTCATTTCGTTTAAACGTTTAGAAAAATCTGTAAACGTGACACCCTTACTCTTAACTAGAACATCAGTTATAGACATAAACAAACCTTTTCATTAAGTAGGTACATATAATAGCTTGTTATGTAGCAAACATATGGTAATAGTAGAAACATAATCAATTTATTTATATGTTCTTGTTTGTTATCGAATCAGGCTCAAATATTGTCAACAACAAAAGGGTCCAGTGGCTGTATGGGAAACTGTTCCCCATAGCCTAAGGCCTAAAGCATGTATATTTTGTACAGTAGACATTTACAATGTTTCTTTTAATAATACTGAAGTTGTTAAAATGATGTACCACACTCGGCATTGAAAACAACACTTCTGTGTGTGTTCAGATTAAATTTCGGTGAATGTGGAAGTGATCAATAAGCAGATTTGCACTTCATTACAACCAGCCTAAGGTAATTGTGGCTGCTGTTATGTAAATGCAAGTCTGTTGTAATCATCATATTGTAATCATACATGGATTGTGTGTTAAAATGCAAGGAGGATAATCATGAGGAGGATGCAAGGAGGATAATCTCAGGAGGAGGATGCAAGGAGGATAATCACAGGAAGAGGATGCAAGGAGGATGATCACAGGAAGAGGATGCAAGGAGGATAATCACAGGAAGAGGATGCAAGGAGGATAATCACAAGAGGGGAATGCAAGGAGGATAATCACAAGAGGGGAATGCAAGGAGGATAATCACAGGAAGAGGATGCAAGGAGGATAATCACAGGAAGAGGATAATCACAGGAGGAGGATGATCACAGGAGGAGGATGCAAGGAGGATAATCACAGGAAGAGGATGCAAGGAGGATAATCACAAGAGGGGAATGCAAGGAGGATAATCACAAGAGGGGAATGCAAGGAGGATAATATCAGGAAGAGGATAATCACAGGAGGAGGATGATCACAGGAGGAGGATGCAAGGAGGATAATCTCAGGAGGAGGATGCAAGGAGGATAATCACAAGAGGGGAATGCAAGGAGGATAATCACAGGATGAGAATGCAAGGAGGATAATCACAGGAAGAGGATAATCACAGGAGGAGGATGCAAGGAGGATAATCACAGGAGGAGGATGCAAGGAGGATAATCTCAGGAGGAGGATGCAAGGAGGATAATCACAGGAAGAGGATAATCACAGGAGGAGGATGCAAGGAGGATAATCACAGGAGGAGGATGCAAGGAGGATAATCTCAGGAGGAGGATGCAAGGAGGATAATCACAGGAAGAGGATAATCACAAGAGGGGAATTCAAGGAGGATAATCTCAGAAGGAGGATGCAAGGAGGATAATCACAGGAAGAGGATAATCACAGGAGGAGGATGCAAGGAGGATAATCACAGGAAGAGGATAATCTCAGGAGGAGGATGCAAGGAGGATAATCACAGGAAGAGGATAATCACAGGAGGAGGATGCAAGGAGGATAATCTCAGGAGGGGAATTCAAGGAGGATAATCTCAGAAGGAGGATGCAAGGAGGATAATCACAGGAGGATGCAAGGAGGATAATTATAGTTGGAGGATGCAACGAGGATAATCACAGTAGGAGGACGCAAGGAGGATAATCACATGAGGAGGATTCTAGGAGGATGCAAGGAGGATTATCACAGGGTCACTGAGTGTACATGATGCAGGAAGATGCTGATATTTCATTCCGTTGACAGAAATTAAGAGCCTGACCCAACATAGTTAAAGCAGAATACTAATAAAATTAAACTAGAAATGGCGCGGCAGAGGCCGACGCGTATCCCCACGCCGAATGTTTGACCTAGGTGTGCCCCAGGGTTGGTAATGGGGCCATGCATAGCTGAGATTGATAGTATTGTCATAAGAGAAGTTCATCATCAATTAGAAGTGAATTGGTGTAGAAATGAAGAAGTTATAGTAAAAGGCAATTTTGGGTGGGTGTGACATATGTGGGCAGGGCGCCCCAGGGTTGGTAATTGTGCCATGCATAGTTGAGATTGACCGTATTGTCATAAGAGAAGTTCAGTATCAATTTGAAGTGAATCGGTGTAGAAATGAAGAAATTATAGTAAAAGGCAATTTTGGGCGGGTGTGGTCTATGTGGGCGGGGCCCCAGGGTTGGTAATGGGGCCATGCATAGTTGAGATTGACCGTATTGTCATAAGAGAGGTTCAGTATCAATTTGAAGTGAATCGGTGTAGAAATGAAGAAATTATAGTAAAGGCAATTTTGGGTGGGTGTGGGTCTATGTGGGCGGGCCCCAGGGTTGGTTATGGGGCCATGCATAGTTGAGATTGACCCTAATGTCATAAGAGAAGTTCAGTATCAATTTGAAGTGAATCCGTGTAGAAATGAAAAAATTATAGTAAATGGAATTTTTTGGTGGGTGTGGCCTATGTGGGCGGGCGCCCCAGGGTTGGGGCCATGCATAGTTGAGATTGACCCTAATGTCATAACAAAAGTTCAGTATCAATTTGAAGTGAATCCGTGTAGAAATGAAAAAATTATAGTAAATGGAAATTTTGGGTGGGTGTGGCCTATGTGGGCGGGGCGCCCCAGGGTTGGGAATGGGGCCATGCATGGTTGAGATTGACCGTATTGTCATAAGAGAGGTCCAGTATCAATTTGAAGTGAATCGGTGTAGAAATAAAGAAGTAAATGTAAAATAACCTAAAAAAATGAGTGATAATTTCTGACGCGGCCCCACCCCAACCGCTATAACTTTTGACCCAGGGGTCAGATCAAAATTCCAAATAGTGCAGGGTCGCACATATGCTCATAGCTACCATGTGTGTAAGTTTCATGGTTCTAGTGCTTTTAGTGTAGGAGGAGATAGTGGCCAGGACGGACGGACAGACGGACGGCAGAGATAACCACAATATCCCCACCTTTTTTTCAAAAAGCGTGGGGATAAAAACAGAAGCATACCAATACTCGAATTCACAGTTAATGAGATACATCAACATCTAATTTACCAAATAACGATGATGACGAATATATTCTTTTACCATAAAAATGTTCTAAAACATTAAATGTGTAAACATTCTGTGTAGTTATCATAGTATTTTTATGCCCCCCTTCGAACAAGAGGGGGTATATTGCTTTGCTCATGTCGGTCTGTCTGTCCGTCGGTCCGTCCACCAGGTGGTTGTCAGACAATAACTCAAGAACGCTTGGGCCTAGGATCATGAAACTTCATAGGTACATTGATCATGACTCGCAGATGACCCCTATTGATTTTGAGGTCACTAGGTCAAAGGTCACAGGTGAAGGTCAGTTACTGGAAATAGGCATTTTAAGGATTTAGCATGGTTCAAACAAGGGAAACAACTACCGTTTATGCATGTTCTGTTTTGTTACAGCATTTGCCTCCCTTGTAATATATTTAAATTTTACCAAATGTAAGGCTAACTGCATTTTTGTAATGCATTGTATCCACCACCACCACCGTCAATACCACGACAACCACCAACACCACCACCGCCGCCACCACCACCGCCACCACCACCACCACAACCACCACCACCGTCACCACCACGACAACCACCACCACCACTGCCACCACCACCACCACCACAACCACCACCACCACAACCACCACCACCACCACCACCACCACCACCGTTGTTTACAGTGACAAAAAACGTATTCACACAATGGCTGCTACTACAACTTATAGCCCATATAGGGGGGCATGCATGTTTTACAAACAGCCCTTGTTGCTTCTTTCTTTGTACAGGGACTAGCATTAAGGAGAAGATGCCTGTGTGAAGGTGTTACCTCTTCATGGCAATACAATACAATACAAATCTGAAATTGTGTTTGTTTCTCCCGCAGTCCTGCATATGTATTTTCTATAACTGTTTGTTAATGGTGTTTTGTATGGTTATTGGCCTTTTCTTGTGTTAATTTCAAATTAATTTAAGAACTGTGCATGATTATTTTTAGAAAATTGTGGTAGAGTTAGTTAGTTGTTGCAGTGAGGGTCTGAAATTTGTTAATGACATTTAAAGGAGTGTGTTCACAGATCGATGATTTTTTATGCCACATTTATCAAACATAAAAGGATACTGTATGAACGTGAGTTAAATACATGTATACATACAATTAAAATAGCTGGGTACGCAGTGTTTAAAAATATGTGTGAACTTAAACGAAAATAAAGTTGCTAATACCGAATTGGAACTTAAGTATCAAGAAATACATGTACATGTAAGCAAATATTGTAAGTTCAATAATTTTTTTCATGAGTTATTTCTCTATGAAGTGTTGAGTAATATTTATACAAACTTTCGTTTCTACTGAATTGTAAAGGTAGCTTTATTGTATTTTGATGATAATAAGTCCTTACACATGTTTCATATGCCAACCACTTTGAACTTGTATAGCCAATATCTGTGACAAAGCCCACTCCTCGAGCATTACTTGTATGTGACAGCCTTTTGTATTATGTATTGTTTTTGTATAATTCAAGCTCTATAAATAAATTATGCATATATTTTTGCTATAGTGAATCACTGTTGTGTCTTGAGTATGTATTTATGAGTATGTCTTTTAAACTTTAAAAACGTATTTGCTCACTTATTGCAATGTTGTAAAACATAATGATCGGATGATTTGTAACCGAATAAATAATAATACATTAAGCAATTTGTTGAAGTTTACTTAAGTAAGATCATTTTGAACAATTTCATATTAAATTTTTGCAACATTCCACTACATGTATCAGTATGTGTAACATCACTACGGTACATAATATGACCGAAAATGCATAACGTCATTACCTTTAGGACGACCGAAACATAAAATTTTTAATTTGCTCTAAAAGGCGTAATTAAAGCTTACTAATAACTTCCATCGTAAAACAGCTTCATACATTTGCCCACTCCTCGAGCATAACATGTATGTGACAGCCTTTTGTATTATGTATTGTTTTTGTATAATTCAAGCTCTATAAATAAATTATGCATATATTTTTGCTATAGTAAATCACTGTTGTGTCTTGAGTATGCTCTCAAAGGCGTTATTAAAGCTTACTAATTGCTTCCATCGTAAAACGGCTTCATACATTTGCCAAATGATATCAATTACATAAGTTAATGTTTGAACTAATTTAAGCTTATTTATTTTTGCTCGATTACATCAAAATCCTAAGGCTTATTGAGACACTCTCGAGTCCGTTTCCTGGGAAGAATCAGAACTTGGTATCTATCGAAGAGATAATGAGAACGCTCCCCGAGTAGGGATCGAACCCACAAACTCCCGATCGCTAGGCGGACAACAAATCCATTACACCACCGCGACCTTCAATTATATTGTATATCATTGAAACTATTGCAGTATTGCTCTCTCATTATACACTAGCATGTGGTCCTTTATTTATTGCAAGTGATCAATGGCCAAAACCGCACTGCACGATACAAAAAACAGCATTACACAATACATAACAACATGCAAACATAATCAAATAAAGCTGGGGTCACCGCGTACCGGCATGTGCTTTTTCTAGCTCTTGTCATTTTGCATGTAAATAATGAAGTATATTTACTGCTCGCGACATAAAACACAATTAAACGATAAGTTTCTTCTAAACTCTTGTTATTTTGCATATGAATAAATTAAGTATTATTGACTGCTGGCACCATGAAACACAATTAAAGAATTGCTTTTAATATCTTTTGTCATTGTGCAGGTGAATAAATGAAGTATATTTACTGCTGGCCTCGTGATACACAATTAAAGCATGTGTTTTTCTAGCATTTGTAATTTTTCATTTGAATAAATGAAGTAAATTGACTGCTGGCCTCGTGAAACACAACTAAACGATATGTTTTTCTAGCTCTTGTCATTTTGCACGTGAATAAATGACGTATATTTAATGCTGGCCTCGTGATACACAATTAAAGCAAGTGTTTTTCTAGCTGTTGTCATTTTGCATTTGAATAAATTGAGTAAATTGACTGCTGGCCTCGTGAAACACAATTAAATGATATGTTTCTTCTAACTCTTGTCATTTTTTCCATTCGAATAAATGACGTATATTTACTGCTGGCCTCTCTAAACTCTTCTAACTCTTGTCATTTTGCATGTAAATATATAAAGTATATTGACCGCTCGTGACCTAAAACACAGTTAAAGCACGTGTTTCTTTCTAACTCTTGTCATTTTTCTTGTGAATAAATTTAGGTTTATTGACTGCTTGCACCGTGAAACACTATTAAAGCAATTTTTTCTAACTCTTGTCATTTTGGATTCAGATGTTCAATGCAAACGACAGGTTTTTTTCTAACTCTTGTCATTTTGCATGTAAATATATAAAGTATATAGACCGCTCGTGACCGAAAACACAGTTAAAGCACCTGTTTCTTTCTAACTCTTGTCATTTTTCTTGTGAATAAATTAAGGTTTATTGACCGCTTGCAACGTGAAACACTATTAAAGCAATTTTTTCCAACTCTTGTCATTTTGGATTCAGATGTTCAATGCAAACGACAGGTTTTTTTTCTAACTCTTGTCATTTTGCATGTAAATATATAAAGTATATAGACCGCTCGTGACCGAAAACACAGTTAAAGCACCTGTTTCTTTCTAACTCTTGTCATTTTTCTTGTGAATAAATTAAGGTTTATTGACCGCTTGCAACGTGAAACACTATTAAAGCAATTTTTTCCAACTCTTGTCATTTTTGGACTCAGATGTTCAATGCAAAAGACAGGTTTTTTTTCTAACTCTTGTCATTTTGCATGTAAATATATAAAGTATATTGACCGCTCGTGACCGGAAACACAGTTAAAGCACGTGTTTCTTTCTAACTCTTGTCATTTTTCTTGTGAATAAATTTAGGTGTGTTGACTGCTTGCACCTTGAAACACTATTAAAGCCATTTTATCTAACTCTTGTCATTTTTGGACTCAGATGTTCAATGAAAACGAAAGGATTTTTTCTAACTCTTGTCATTTTGCGTGTAAATATATAAAGTATATTGACCGCTCGTGACCGAAAATACAGTTAAAGCACGTGTTTCTATCTAACTCTTGTCATTTTTCTTGTGAATAAATTTAGGTTTATTGACTGCTTGCACCGTGAAACACTATTAAAGCAATTTTTTCTAACTCTTGTCATTTTTGGACTCACGTGAAACGCTATTAAAGCAATTTTTTCTAACTCTTGTCATTTTTGGACTCAGATGTTCAATGCAAACCACAGGTTTTTTTCTAACTCTTGTCATTTTGCATGTAAATATATAAAGTATATTGACCGCTCGTGACCTAACACACAGTTAAAGCACGTGTTTCTTTCTAACTCTTGTCATTTTTCTTGTGAATAAATTATGGTTTATTGACTGCTTGCACCGTGAAACACTATTAAAAGCAATTTTTTCCAACTCTTGTCATTTTTGGACTCAGATGTTCAATGCAAAAGACAGGTTTTTTTTCTAACTCTTGTCATTTTGCATGTAAATATATAAAGTATATAGACCGCTCGTGACCGAAAACACAGTTAAAGCACCTGTTTCTTTCTAACTCTTGTCATTTTTCTTGTGAATAAATTAAGGTTTATTGACCGCTTGCAACGTGAAACACTATTAAAGCAATTTTTTCCAACTCTTGTCATTTTTGGACTCAGATGTTCAATGCAAAAGACAGGTTTTTTTTCTAACTCTTGTCATTTTGCATGTAAATATATAAAGTATATTGACCGCTCGTGACCGGAAACACAGTTAAAGCACGTGTTTCTTTCTAACTCTTGTCATTTTTCTTGTGAATAAATTTAGGTGTGTTGACTGCTTGCACCTTGAAACTCTATTAAAGCCATTTTATCTAACTCTTGTCATTTTTGGACTCAGATGTTCAATGAAAACGAAAGGATTTTTTCTAACTCTTGTCATTTTGCGTGTAAATATATAAAGTATATTGACCGCTCGTGACCGAAAATACAGTTAAAGCACGTGTTTCTATCTAACTCTTGTCATTTTTCTTGTGAATAAATTTAGGTTTATTGACTGCTTGCACCGTGAAACACTATTAAAGCAATTTTTTCTAACTCTTGTCATTTTTGGACTCACGTGAAACGCTATTAAAGCAATTTTTTCTAACTCTTGTCATTTTTGGACTCAGATGTTCAATGCAAACCACAGGTTTTTTTCTAACTCTTGTCATTTTGCATGTAAATATATAAAGTATATTGACCGCTCGTGACCTAACACACAGTTAAAGCACGTGTTTCTTTCTAACTCTTGTCATTTTTCTTGTGAATAAATTATGGTTTATTGACTGCTTGCACCGTGAAACACTATTAAAAGCAATTTTTTCTAACTCTTGTCATTTTTGGACTCAGATGTTCAATGCAAACGACAGGTTTTTTTCTAACTTTTGTCATTTTGCATGTAAATATATAAAGTATATTGACCGCTCGTGACCGAAAACACAGTTAAAGCACGTGTTTCTTTCTAACTCTTGTCATTTTTCTTGTGAATAAATTAAGGTTTATTGACTGCTTGCACCATGAAACACTATTAAAGCAATTTTTTTCTAACTCTTGTCATTTTTGGACTCGGATGTTCAATGCAAACGACTTTGCGACATCCTTTGCGACAATGCTCCTAACTCTTGTCATTTTGTATGAGCGAGTGTCTAACTCTTTACAAATAAGGCTAACCCGAAAAAACAACCGCCATCTTTAAACATCGAAGTAACATGCAATGAAGTCACAAAAATGAATCTTGAAGAGTTTTTACGTAATTCGCAACGAGTGATGAGGGACGTCACGCGCTCTTTATCAACATCTCCATCAGTGGATACCCTGAATTCGTCGAGCATTCGTTTAGATGCTCTTTGTAGAAATATCAACAGGTAGGCAAAACGATGTTCAAACTTGTTAAAGTTTAAACTTCGAGGTTATTTTCTATAAAAAGTACATTTTATTTTTACGCCTTGTTTTTTTTCTTCAAATTATCCAGGTACAGCGCATCGAAACAGATATAACTTGATATCTATTCTATTAAACACACTCCAAACTTTGTCTTACAAGAAATATACATGTATGTGAAGTTGAGTTTTAATATTCGTACTTTAAGTTTAAGGCTAGAAAATATAAAATCAAATTAATTAGTAATTTATCGAGGAATTAATAGACGTTAGAAATGCGATAAAAGCTGATATAATATTTTTCAAGTCAATTATTCAATAATGCCTAGAAGCATAACTGTTTTGTGACTCATAAACATTTTAGTTTTTTACTCCTTTTAATATTTTTATGTCAAAACTCATATAATCTAATTGTGACATATTTTAGGTTTACAAGTTTAAATTTTTTTTCATAATGTGTATGTTTTCTGTAAAAAGTAAGTGTGTATGCATGATCTTGACAATTTTATTAACTTTGTCAACTTAAAAGTTCTCCACCCCCCATAAATTACAGTATTGTAATAATAAAACTAACACAACAGCAACTGACCAGACACTTTCTGTATTTTAAGAAGCGATACATTTCCAACAAAGATTTTATTTAAAAGAATTACCTGTCTTAATGAGTCGACCCACTCAATTTCTTCCTTTTGGTTACAATTTTTTACCCCCAACTTCTGAGCGGATAGACTTATGAGTGTGTGTTGTATATGTGTAAAGCAATAATTATTAAAGTACAACAATATTGAACTTTGCAGGATGTCTGCCCAGTTTCCAGAGTGCAGCAGTCTTCTAAACGATGTCATTGAAATTCAAGATATTATTGGTTCCATGAAAAGGTACTTGAAAATGAAATAAGTCCTTTTTTAACTTTTATTCAAATATTTCATGTCTAACAATACGCTTAATGGAAGGAAAATCACATGATTTTAAACTGTAATGAAAGGTTAGTGCATTGAAATAAACTGACATGTTTGTCACTCATGGATGCACGCATATTCCCTGGGTCCTAAAGCAGCAGAGCAACACCATGCCTGAATCTTTAATTAAAATTGTTATTAAATGTGCTATAAAAATTGTAGGGAAAGGTGTAAAGCGAAACAGGACGGTGCTGAAGCCTGCTCCTTTTTGGTTCGTTGTGACTGTCAAAAAGATATGAATGTTTAACATTTCAATTCAATTGCCAAAGTCTGTTATTTGGTCAATAAGAAATAAAGCCTCAGTGCCTAATTATGTGCATTTGGCTTATTAATACCTTGGACATAGCAATACTATCATATGTCATTTTCGGGTCGACATTTCTACCCTGCTCCTGTTAAGCAGAACCCTTTACCTTTTGGGATGCTAAATCTTTCTCTCTGAATTTGTGTTTTGCTGAGATTCCTCAAATTGTATGTAACAATGCATTGCAAAGACAAATGATTCAAAAGCTTTCAAATTCTGTTTTGTTAAAGTAAATTTGTGCTATTCTTGTATTTGTGTACAGTTGTCAGTAGTAAGTACTATGTGATTTGAGATTTGATTTAGTTTAATGGATGTACCCCATTGTTATAAAAGCATGTATATTTGCACATATGCATTTTGCAAATTTCTGATGGGCCTGGAATGATTAGAAAACTTACACTTGTTATAACATTGCACTTGTAACATGTTTATACATTGCTTATTTTATGAGGGTTTTTCATCCGTATATAACAGAGGCATATATTCGACTACTTACCAGTTCTGAAAAAAACTTATTTTTCCACAATTCAGGCTGAACAAAATCCCCAAAACAGATTGAAATTCCTCAGAAAAAAAAAAGTCATTTGTAGCCGAGTTACTATTTGGTACAGTTTTACTGGTGTTGTAGACGTTTGTAATATCATTGAAAGCTTTCACAAGAGAATGACAATTATGAGGGTTTATTTAGCGTAGCTGTTGTCTGGAATCAATGTTTTCACAACCAGTTTAGTTCAGTTCAGGTATTTCCCGACTACCGCTAAGCCAAATTTAATATTCATGTACCAGTCTAGTATATAGAAAATTCCATAGTTCGGGTTTTAATGTCAGTTTTTGTTACTAAATTAATAAACATACGCGATGATGTTTACAGGGAACAACAGGAGCAGAATGTAACAATTAGACCTTCTTACGATGGCAGTCAGAGAATGGGTCGACCTCGTTTCCATATTCCCAAGGAACAGCTGGAGCTTCTACTTGAACTCAGATTTACTGATGCTGATATTGCTAATATGATTGGTGTTAGCATTTCAGTCATCAAACGTCGTTTAAGGTATGGCGAATTTTAATTTTTGTCCAATTCAGATTATAAAGGTGTGCTTTTTATGCCCCTGTTAGGGTGGCATATAGCAGTTGAAGTGTCCGTCTATCGGTCAGTCCGTCCATCCGAAAACTTTAACATTGGCCATAAATTTAGCAATATTGAAGACAGCAACTTGAAATTTGGCATGCATGTGTATCTAATAAAGTTGCACGTTTTGAGTGGTGAAAGGTCAAGGTCATCCTTCAAGGTCAAAATTCAAAAAATAGTATAAACAATCCAGGGAAGTAATAAGCTTTAAAAGGGAGATAATTTCTAAACCTGCCAAATGAAATCATATTTCAAAGCGGCGAAATAAGAGTCATTGTGTTTCTGACAAAGTCAGACAAACACATCTCTTGTTTTTATCTTGTGGGAATGAACCAGCATAAGTCATTTCATGTAGTTGTAGGTACGTGTAATATTTGTTTGTTTTATCAGTGTTTGAGCTATAAAAAGAACCCTTTCAGGGCTTTTCTCAGCTGATTTATAGCTGTTATTATCCCCCGCCATAGGCAGAGGGATGATGTTTTGCCGTTGTTCGTACGTCCGAAGCCATATCTTGGAATTGCTTTGGGGGATTTCATTAAATTTGGTATGAGTATATATATGGATAAGAGGATGATGTAGCCAAATGGATTGTACACCATCTGTTTATACATCCCATTAGAATATCTCTTTTTGTCAATTTCGAACCTTTTTGTCATTAGAAACACTAGTTCTTAAGAGTGCTCTTCCTTTGTTGTTTTTTACTTAATTCTTCCGTTATAATATCACGCCTGCGGTCAGATGAATTTTTGTCCGGACAGGCTAACTTTTCCATCAGCCTGTCTGGTTGACAGGCACTTTTTGGGACTTTTCAGGAAGCCTGTGTCATTAGTGTTTGTTAACGTTTTTCATGATTTTGAAAGAAAACTTCTTTAATGTAATTGGGAAAATGTCATCTTGATTTTATTGGGAATGGGGCCGTTTTTTTGCTTTTGGAATGCCTCCTTTTACCGGAGGCGCAAACAGTGGTGAAAAACCCTAAAATCAGAGTAGATGAGTTTTAGACCACAGGTACTTGAACAAATAGTTTTGGTCATTATATATATAAAAAGACTCTCATTATACGGACCAAACATTTTTTTTCAAGTACCTGTGTTATAGACATTGATTAAAATAGTTTTTATTTTTTCCCCAAATATGTCTCTTTAGCACTCTATTTTTGCCTTTCACCCAGCGTCCAGCGTCTTCCCCTTTTTCAAAAAAAACCCTGCAAATTTAAGATGCAGGTTGCCAGGGTCATGTTCGAATTTTGATTATAAGTATGCCTTATATGGTAAGGATTATACCATACTCAAGTTCTACACCCATCCATAAACAAAATTTTATTTGGCGGGGGATATCAATTCAACAAATTGGCTTGTTCCATCATGTTTCCAATTGGAAAACTTTTTTTCAATTCCAGTAACAGATTCCCAAATAGATATGCTGTGTTTTAAAAGTAATAAAATTTTAAGTGTATAAAGGAACTGATATTTATTACATGTATTCATACATGTTCATGTATAGATTACATGTATATATAGGAGTCACTTTGTCGGTCTGTACCGAATGCTTGTCCGGACAATAACTATGTTATTCATTGTGAGATTTTAAAATCAATTGGCACTTTTGTTCACGATCATTGGACGGTGTTTAATGCGAAATTCAAAGAATTATGTCGATATCTACAAGGTCAAGGTCACACTTTGAGTTCAAAGGTCAAAAATTTCCATAAATGAGCTTGTCTGGGCCATAACTGTGTCCTTCATTGTAACATTAAAAAAAAAATCACCGTCCACTTATGATTGTTTAATTGCTATTGTGTGGTCAGACTTTATGGACAGTGCTGAAATAAAATTTGTTTGCTTAAATGTCTTGTAGTCTAATATTATTACAGCCAGCATAATATAAATTATTCTGTAGTGTATCATGATAGTTGATCAGTTCATGCATTTTGATTATTTTGTTTTCGTTTTCAGAGAATATGGTCTGGGTCGTCAAAATCAGTATACCACTATATCCAACGAGGACTTGGACACGCATGTTCTCAGATTGACACATGGCAATCCACTTCTGGGCCAACGGAATGTGCAGGGATTGCTTTCATCTGAAGGACTGGTGGTGCAGCGCAGCAGAGTTGCAGAATCCCTAACAAGGGTTGATGGAGCAGCTGTGGCCATGAGGTGGAGTAGAACGATTCAGCGACGATCATACAGTGTGCCTGGGCCAAATGCATTGTGGCACATTGATGGCAACCACAAATTTATAAGGTACGTTTTGGGCAATTTTGAAATTAATTCTTTTTTTGTGCATATAGGACTCAAAGAGGCATTTAGTTCTTGAACTGTCTGTGGGTCTGTAAGAATATCTACAATTGTGTGTCCAGAGTATATCCTTGAGATACAGCCTACTCTCGTTATCTCTTTTAGTTGGCGTGAACAAGAAAAAATATTGAAAGTTCGAGATAAGGCGTTTTCAAAGAAAAAATGAGACCAAAATTTAACTTGTTTTGAACATCTATATTCCTGCTAGTGTTATTAGATAGTGGGAAAAAACTAAAAAGGATTTATGTATTTTATCATTTCTTATGTTCTGGTTTAAATCCCTCTATTTGGAAAAAATGAGACTTGCCATAATTTCTCCCACCTGAGGATACAAGTACTGGTACCCCAAACATGGATGGAGACCTCTATTCTTTATATATGTCTTTGTAATAGCCAGGGAACACATGGCCAGGAAAATATTCTCTTTAGGGGTAATTGCCAAATAATTTAGTTCTTTGACATGGCCATACTGTGTTGACAGAATATTTTAGTTGATAATGATCATTTAATTCCCAATATGACTTTACAGGTGGGGCATGGTCATACATGGTGGCATAGATGGATTTAGCCGTTTGGTAGTGTTCCTAAGAATGTCCACCAACAATCGGGCAGAGACTGTCATGGACTGCTTTACTGAGGCAACTGCAAATTATGGAATACCTTCTCGTGTCAGATGTGACCATGGTGGAGAAAACAAGGATGTAGCTTTGTTTATGAACTCTCATCATGGTGAGTCAAGGGGAAGCTGCATTACAGGGAAATCAGTCCACAATCAGCGCATAGAGAGATTCTGGCGTGACCTCTACACAGGGTGTTCTTTCCGTTTCAAGGACTTGTTTCACAAGCTAGAAGAAGAGGGAGTGTTGGATTTGAACAGCGGTGTTCACTTGTGGAGTTTGCACTATATATTCTTGCCACGAATTAACAGATCTCTGGACCAGTTTGTTCAGGGTTGGAACAACCACAGGCTGAGCAGTGAGCGTGGCAAAACTCCCAATCAGTTGTTTGTGCAGGGGGTTATCCAGAATAGAGGATCAAACCAAACTGGTGTCAGCGAAATACTTCATGAACCAGACATGACAGAGTACTATGGTGTTGATTGGGATGGTCCAGTTCCACAAGAAGATGGAGAAGTTGAGGTGTCAGGATTGCCTTGTCCAGTGAGTAATGAACGCCTACTTCAGCTGAAGAGAACCATTGATCCTCTTGGACACTCAGAAGATGGCTTCGGAGTTGATTTGTACAGAAGAACTGTAGATTTTTGCAACGAGATAGTAGAATAGAAATAATTAGGAGAGTTATTAGTTTGTGAATATTAGTCCATGCATCACAGACTATTATTTGAAATATGTTTCACTTCCTTTATCAGCTAATGTGAACTGTAGTTGTTTTTCATTGTCAGTTGTGCTTCACACTTTCCCTTAAACACCATTTTCCCCTTTGCTTGGTTTTACTTTTATTATTATGCCCCCCTTTGAAGAAGAGGGGGTGAATATTTTAGCACATGTCGGTCTGTTTGTCTGTCGGTGGGATCTGTCCACCAAATGGTTTCCAGATGATAACTCAAGGACGCTTAGGCCTAGAATCATGAATCTTCATAGGTATATATATCATGACTGGCATAAAACATGTATTGATTTTCAGATCAATAGGTCGAAGGTCAAGGTCACAGTGACTCAAATCAGTAAAATGGTTTCTGGATGATAACTCTAGAATGCTTAGGCCTAGGATCATGAAACTTCATAGGTACATTGATGGTGACTGGCAGCTGATTCCTATTTATTTTCAGGTAACTAGGTCAAAAGTCAAGGTCACAGTGACCTGAAGCAGTGAAATGGCTTCTAACGCACTCACACAATGACTACGTACAGCCCTGGGGGGCCTGCGTGTTTTACAAACAGCTTTTGTTGATACATGTTATGTATTCAATTAGTGAATATGTTTGGTTTGACACATGAACATATTGGGTTAGTATTAGGTTTGTCAATCTGTTCGGTTATGCATGTACTATACATTTATTAAATGGATAAAAAAAACACCTTAAGTACTAAAAACATGATTTGAAATATAAAATATGTTATTAAGGGCAACAGATAAGGGGTGATATTTGCATATATGCTCAAATAAAAAGTACATTTTTTAGTGTATGTAACTCTATTCAAATTCTTTACTTGTTTCTTCCCACTTCAAATGAGAATTTCTGTATACTAATAGGATGTTGCAAAAATAAATTTGATATTACTGAATTTAGCTTAAATACTTGTCTCCTGCTTTAAATGAAGATACGTCGTTTCCTATGGTATTCAATGTTGTTGTTTTTTTCAAACAAAAATTCCAGCTGGATTTGAATTTGTATATAAATATATGTTGCATAACATGTTTCAGTGTGTCTTTCAGCGCATCTATCTGTTGATAAAAAATTATGAGCTTATGTCATCACCTGAGCGTCTGCGTTTGTAAAGTTTTGTGTTTAGGTCCACTTTTCTCCTAAAGTTTCAAAGGTATTGCATTCAAACATGGTACACTTACTTACTATCATGAGGGCACTAGGCAGCTAAAGCATGATAACTCTGGCTGGCATTTTGACAGAATAATGACTTATGTGCCCCTTTTATACATAGAAAATTGAATTTTGGTTTAGTTGTGTGTTTTGGTCCACTCTATTCCTTAAGTATCAAAGCTATTGATGTCATACTTGCAAAACTTACTACCTATCACAAGGGGACTGTGCAAGCAAAGTCAAGTAACTCTGAAACTCTGAATAGCATTTTGATAGAATTATGACCCATTTATACTTAAAATTGATAATTTGTTTAAGACTTCTTACTATCAGGAGGGTACTGTACCTTGCAAGTTGAATTTGACCTTTACATTTGAATAAACTTGGCCCAAACCATCCCCACAGACCCCCCTCCCACCAAAAAAAAAAAACATATTGAAAGTTGTATAGACCATTGTTTTTTTTTTTTTAAGAAAATGTAATAAATGACACCATCCCACACTATACACCTCTCTCTGGCCCATCCACCCCCCCCCCCCCTTTTGGATTGAAGTATTGAGATTTTCCATTGACCTTTCAAAAAGAACAATAGATAAGCGGTCTGCACCTACTTGGCTGTCTGCACCTACTAGGCGGTGCTCTTGTTTTTGATTTATTGTTGTGTCTGTTTGAACACTCAGGCTGGTGCTTATTGTAAGAAATCTTCTATAATTTAAATAAATAATACGGTTCAATATTCAAGTGTTTTCTGTGTTTTTTCTCTTTTTATGTCCCCTAGTGTGCATTTAGCTTTTACCCTGTTAGTTTGTTTGTTGGTTTGCCTCAAACTTTAGCATTGGCCATAACTGTTGAAATATTTAAGCTACTTGATATTTTGCATGCATGTAGCTGCACATTTTTAGTGGTCGATGTCATCCTTAAAGATCAAAGATCAACTATATGGGGGACACAGTGTTTCACAAACACATCTAGTTTTTGCTTTTGTGATCGGTCTTTGTCCGTCCGTCCGTCGTACACATTTGGTTTGTAGACACTCTAGAGGCCACATTTCTTGTCTGATCTTCATGAAACTTGTTCAGAAGATTTGTCCCAATGATATCTCATCAAGTTTGAAACTGGGTCATGCTTGGTCAACAACTAGGTAAAAAAAACTTGTAAACACTGTAGAAGTCACGTTTCATGCCCAATCTTCATGTCAAAATGCTTGTCTTGATGATATGTGGGTTGCGTTCAAAAGTGGTTCCGGTTCATTGAAAAACATGGCCGCCAGTGGGCTTGGCAGTTTTCCTTATTTGGCTATAGAGAATTTTAAACTAACACTATAGAGGCCACATTTGTTGTTCGATCTTCATTAAATTGGTCAGAAGATTTGTCCCAATGATACCTCGAAGTTCGAATATGGGTCATGCCGGTTCAAAAACTAGGTCACGGGGTCACTTAGTGCATTTCAATGATTAAGCATGGTGTCCGCTCTCTAATTTATGTAGTTTTCACCCGATCTTCACCAAATTTGGTCAGAAGTTGTGTCTAGATGATATGTAGGTTCAAATATGGGTCATGCCAGGTCAAAAACAAGGTCACGATGTCACTTAGTGCATTTCAAGCATTTAGCATGGTGTACGCTCTCTAATTGAAGTAGTTTTCATCTGATCTTCACCGAATGTAGTCAGATGTTACGTCTAAATATTATCTAAGTCAAGTTCAAATATGGATCATGCCGGGTCAATAACTAGGTCTCGAGGTCACTTATAAGATTTCAAACATTGAGCATGGTGTCCAAAACCTCCGACCGAACGAGCGTATCTTGTGACAGTTTGGCACTCTTGTTTTTGAAAGAAATTCCATTGTTTGGCTCTAAGCCCTTTCTTTAACATTGTAAACGCCAACAAAGTACTGCCGCAAGACACATGTTGATTATTTGAGAATTTCGCATGCTAGAAGACGTATTAAGAACGCAAGATCCATATAGTCATACCAGAAAACGCATTTAGACCGCAAGTAGTCACTTTGTTTAAGAACCTAGCGTACCAGAAGTCGCATTTAGACCGCAAGAGTCAATGTTTTAAGAACTTGGCATACCTGTAGACGCATTAAGACCGCAGTTTCAATTTAGAGTATATGTATTAAGAAACTACTAGTGCAATATATTAAGTACTTAAGACCGCAGGTCCCATGTAGGTAGTATGTATTAAAACCACATACACCAGAATACGTAGTTCGACCGCGGCCCTTTTCTTTATTGCAGAGGAAAGTATATACAAATATAAAAAAATATCAGTAAAATAAATATCACCAAATTAACAATTCGGAACTTAGCGTTTGTACAAAAAATTATGAATAAACTTCCATATGGGTGTAAAAATATATATATTAAATAAATATAATCGTAGTTATAAATTATCATAAATATATACAGCGTGAGTTACTTAGCTGAAGACGGGTGATATTATATACGGATCATGTGTAATCTGTTTAATGTGTACATACGTATACGTTATTTCCTCGTGTTCATCTTTTGTGAAAAACAAAAAGTTGTTTAAACAAAATCATTTGCCAATAGTGTTTTCTTTATCACTAACTTTTTTTTGTGATCGCCTTTTGTCCGTCGTGCGTTGTCCGTTATGCGACGTCAACATTTGCCTTGTTCACTCTCTAGAGGCCACATTTATTGTCCAATCTTCATGAAATTTGGTCAGAAGATTGGTTTTAATGATATCTTGGATGAGTTCGAAAATGATTACGTTTGCTTGAAAACATGGCTGCCAGGGGGCGGGGCATTTTTCCTTATATGACTTTAGTCAAACCTTGTTAACACTCTAGTTTTTAACTTGCACTCGTGTATTCTTACGTTTTTACATTAAGGATGATGTTAGAGAAACAAATTTTTTTTTTAAATTTAATATCACTAAAAAAACAAACATTATGCATGTACATACATAGCAAACATTTTTCCTTCAAGTACAATTTATGGGTGCATATGCACGTACAATAGAATGTTTTTTTTATAAATATTTCGTCTTTAAAATATACCCAATCTGCAAGGAAAAATAGTGATAATTGTGGTCAAACTATAGGTTATTATTTATGTTTTTGCAATATGAAAAGAAAACAAAACAAAGTAAAAGTAAGAAAGAAAAAAAAAAGAAGCCGGAAGCTCAAAGCTGCCCGTCAAGTAATCTCTGATAAATTGTATCACTCAATATACAAGTGTAATAAATATTTATTTTATATAAATGAAACCAATATTCACTGAGACACCTCTATTTTCCTGTATTTTTAAACCAAAAAAAACCACAAAAAAACACGGTAAGTCAAATCTATAAGAGTGCTTCTACAATGTTTCAAACGAAGTCCATCTCCCAGTGACCTGCCTGTAATATAGCTCGTGTTTCGGCGGCGAACTCATTGTACGTCATGTACGATGTTGGGAGGTCTAGTGTCTGCGAGCATGTATGTGCTACGATCCTTCGAGCCAGGCCTCGTAGGTGGGGAACAAAATTGACGCTTATCGCGGCAAAACTTAAGTTGTCGCTTCCGCTAACAAACCGACAAAAAAGGCGCAGGAGATCACTATTTATATCTCTAATAAAACGTCTCAGATATCCTAAAACTCGTTCTTCATCGCTATTGGTGGCTTCTGTCTGAATCATTTCCGAAACTGCCCGACTGGATGGTCGTAATCTTTCAATAATGCCCATGGTGTGTGACGGAGATATGAGGTGGGGGGCGCAGACGCTCTAAACGCATTCTGTGCAGCGGATACATGGCTCCGGCCACAAACTGAACCTCTGCACACTGGAGCGCCAGGCGCCGCATGTTGATGTCCGTCGGCAGCTCGGGCACTGCGTGTCGTCCCAAAATGTCACACAATATGCCCCGATCACAATTGCGCACACCGACGTCAATAGCTTGGGACATGACCTCCCGCTCCAGTCCCCCGAGACTTCCTATCCATGAGAGCAGTAGATGGTCGTCATGTAACGCACCAAATACGCCGAAAATAAGGCTGGCAAGGCCAAACCTAAGCGGGAGGTATCCCAGCTGGACTAGGCCGACGTACAATATCCGGCCAATTGCCTCCCATATAGATGTGGGTGTTGCGCCGGAGAAAACTGGGGCAGCCTGATCCAGTCCAACGAAAAAGCGATCTATAACTTCACCCCAGAACCCACTAAGAACATCGCGAAACACTCCATCCTCGTCAACGGCCTGTTCTCCAACGACGTCAACTCGAACTGTTGTCTCGATGATACTGTCGTCGCTGAACTGGTCCAGCATGTCGTTCATTAGATTCATACGCCGAACTACGATGCGGGTTGTCCTGTGGGAGATAAATATATGATTTAGATAAGTTGTTTATATATAATGCTATCTGTTTTCATTCTGACAAAACACACAAACAGATCTAAAATACGTAATACGTGTGTGATAGAAAGCTCCTTTATATCTTAATTAAAATGTCATTAATTTAGAGAAACTTCAGAGTGAATGTATTATAATCTATTCTGACACCATATGTTTCTGGCATTCAGAACATTTCCTGTTACATATCAGAACCATATGCTAGTGTACAATTGGCTAAGTAAATAAAAAACAATATACAGACAGACCACTAGGGTGTAACGACTGAGCGCGTGAATGCCGAAAGTCGCCGTGATCATCATCGTGGTTCTATGAAGAACAATGAATAACAACATTTTCTTTGACCTATTTATAAGTTATCCATTGGAGTTCAAGTTTGGTACATCATTTTAGAGCTTCTTATGTGTTCATCGGTATTTTCTTTATGATATCCTGCGGTGTACCCGAAGCCAATGAACTCAAGTTTAAAAACAGGTGTGATATGGTCGAAACAAATCGTTCTGGTGATATTTAGGTATGCCGTAATAATACTTTTAACAGATTGTTATTTATCTTAAGTTAATCTAGGTAGAACATAGTCGTTAATCTAGGTAGAACATAGTCTTTCAGCGAACAATTGTCATGAATTTAAAAACAGACAATAAACCAGCACGAATTCAATCTCATTGCCAAGGCTTGATGTTAGTAATCAGAAACTGATCATTACTGGTATATAGTATTTCAGTTTCGTATACCTCTTCAATCCAGACAACGAACAGAGTGGTGGGACCCGCTATACCGAATGTCGATAGAGTGCCATCTGTACTTGTCTCTCTGCTGTCGATGGAAGGCCCGAACCGGTTGCTTAGGCAGAAATGCCGTGTGGCATCCTCACGGGCTCCCACGAAGTTGATTAGTTCCTACACATAAGGAAATATAACGACGTGATCGATTGAAATCAAAGGAAGGCTAAATATAAATACACACGTTACCTCGGCCATTTTTAGAATATTTGACTAGGTTAAAAATGGGTGGCTTTGATATTCCCCATGAGGGTATTTCTAGCGATGGTTTCACTATTAAGAATGCAATGAACGGTCACTAAATTATAAACTATTTCAAATATGGTGTTACTTTTAAAACCTCATTTAAATTTTTACACCGTGGTTCATGCGAGAGCGCGTGAATTCAATTACCTCCACGCCCGCATCTGGTCCGAACAATCTACTTGCTGTTTCGCCACTAGGAAAGCGAAAACGAACGGTTACACCCTGGTCTACCTCCGGTTGGATTCGCGAACGTCTTGCATCACGCAGCTGAAATATTAATGAAATATTAACAATACATATAAGCAATGTTTTTTTGGCGATTGTTTTCGACTTTCACAATGGCGAATAGAATGTTCTGGATAAAAAAGTAGCAGATCCGTGTCTAATAGTAACGCACTGGCTTCACAATCCAAAGATCGCTGGTTCGATCCCCCCTCTGCACGTGACCTACAAACTCGTCTTACGAATGAGACGTAAAATCGAGGTACAGTGTACTAGGTGCTATACACTGGGCACTAAAATACCCAGTGTCACCTCTGGAAAGGGGTGTCTCCTGTATCTTGCACAATCTCCTGTAACCAACTAACACGTCTGCCTGTGGGCGATGGTCATATGGGAGAGAATCCCGGTGCACTCATTAAACAATTAAGACACACACGGTCCGCAAATCTCAATTTAGCATTACATTGTACATGCATGATATACTTGATGCAATATTTGTCTGTACAGTCGGTGTTATTTCAAATTAAATATCCTGCTTATTTCGCATTTACGGACGCATGATATTCTGATAGGCTCTCCTAGACTTTTATGTTTTAGTCATTAAACATCTGCAGTATGGTGCGTACCCGCTTTAATGAATGCAATATTCAATTTGAGTCTTATATACAGACATTTAAATCCAAAACAACAGTAGTAACCCTGCATATCACTCCTTTTTTAGTCTTTAACTAGGCCATACCCGTTGCAAGTCTTCAATGCGGCGAATTTCTAGATGTCTAACAAGTTCCGCTCGCTGGTGCTGCTCAGCGGTGGCGCGTGTCTATAAAACAATACAAGTTAAAATAGGACATTTTTTAAAGAAAGAATAAGCGGCACTTGGCATGGTCCCACAAGAAAATTGTCTATAAAAGAAATTAAGAAATGTAATTGGCATATAAGAAGGGTTTATACTGAGTATGTTTCCGGTGCTCAGTATTTAGAGTTCAGATCATCATTATCATCATGTTCATCAAAATTATCATCAACAACCGGATTAATCTTTTAACTGATTTATCTGTCCGCTTAAAATAAAATAACTAGCTTCTGCAGTAATCATTAAACAAGAGCACCGCCTTGCGGGTGCAGACCGCTCATCCATTTTCTTTTTAAAGGTGAAGGGACTCTCATTTTCAATCACAAAGGAGGGAGGGGTGGAGGGAAGAGGGGTGTATAGTGCAGGGGTGTGGAATTTATTACAATATCTTCCAAAAATGCGGAAAAAAACGCAAAAAATAAAAAACTGGGGTGGGTGGGTGGGGGGAGTGGGCGGGGATTCTTGGGTGCGATGGTTGGACGGTATTTCAAACATAAAATAATAAAAATAAATATTTGTGTTTTTTAACCGTTTCAAAAAAAAATTGGGGTGAGGGATGGGTGGGGTGGGGGGGGGGGTATAGTGTGAGGGTGTGGTGGTAATTTGTGAGATGATCTAAAAAAAAATTAGGGGGGGGATTCGAGTGGGGGGAGGGGGTTGGGGGATTCTTGGGTGCGATGGTTGGAAGGTATTTAAAACATAAAATAATAAAAATAAATATTTGTGTTTTTTAACCATTTAAAAAAATTGGGGGGGGGGGGGGGTATAGTGTGAGGGTGTGGTGGTCATTTTTGAGATAATCTTAAAAAAAAAATAGGGGGGGGGAGGGGGGTAGGGGGGGGGGGCACGGGGGATGGTTTGGGTGGAGTCTATTGTGGTATGTCAAGTAAGAGTAGTTTTGTCAAAGTATCAATCAAATCTAATCACAAATGAAGAAGTAATGGCAATTTTAGCAAAATTTAATAATTTGACCTTGAGAGTCTAGGTCATTCAAAGGTCAAGGTAAAATTCAACTTGCCAGGTACATTAACCTCATGATAGCATGAAAGTATTTGAAGTTTGAAAGCAATAGCCTTGATACTTAAGAAGTAATGTGGATCAAAACACAAAATTTAACCATATATTCAAAGTTACTAAGGCCATAATTCCGTAAAAATGACAACCAGAGTTATGCAACTTGTCCTTTTACTGTTCCCTTATGATAGTTTGCGAGTGTTCCAAGTATGAAAGCAATATCTATGATACTTTAGGGGTAAAGTGGACCAAAACACAAAACTTAACCAAATTTTAAATTTTCTAAGTATAAAGGGCCCATAATTCCGTCCAAATGCCAGTCAGAGTTACATAACTTAACATGCACAGTCCCCTTATGATAGTTAATAAGTGTTGCAAGTATGAAAGCAATAGCTTTGATACTGTAGGAATAAAGTGGACCTACACACAAAACTTAACCAAATTTTCAATTTTCTAAGTATAAAAAGGGCACATAATTCTGTCAAACTGCCAGTCAGAGTTACATTACTTTGCCTGCACAGTCCCCTTATGATAGTTAGTAAGTGTTGCAAGTATGAAAGCAATAGCTTTGATGCTTAAGGAATAAAATGGACCTAAACACAAAACTTAACCAAAATTTTCAATTTTCTAAATATAAAAAGGGCACATAATTCTGTCAAAATGCACGCCAGAGTTATCTCACTTTGCCTGCCCACACCCCTCATGATAGTAAGTAAGTGTACCAAGTTTGAATGCAATAGCATTGATACTTTCTGAGAAAAGTGGACCTAAACGCAAAACTTAACCAAAATTTTCTATTTTCTAAGTATAAAAAGGGCACATAATTCTGTCAAAATGCATGCCAGAGTTATCTAACTTTGCCTGCCCAGTCCCCTTATGATAGTTAGTAAGTGTACCAAGTTTGAATGCAATAGCATTGATACTTTCTGAGAAAAGTGGACCTAAACGCAAAACTTAATCGGACGCCGACGCCAACGCCGACGCAGACGCCGACGCCGACGCCAAGGTGATGACAATAGCTCATAATTTTTTTTCAAAAAATAGATGAGCTAAAAATCGTCCAAACTTGAGTCTAAGCGCGATAGGACAGAGCTAACTTCGAGTAATTCGTGGCATGCGTACACGCTAGCGTTTCTATGGAAATTTCCTTTCAAAATCAAAATCGAATTTCGCAGATTTAACACTAAAGCATTTAGTAGATAAAACCCATCGATAATTAATGACAGCCTCGTTTCAGATTATTGGTGTACTGTAATACATTTTTAGGCAAAAGTCTAATATTTCAAACGTTCAAACGCCCCAAAAGGGCTTTAAATGTCCATACAAGAATGACTAGGAAAGTAAATTTTACCAAACGTGTGAACATACTCGTTCTCTGTCGGTTTGAAGTGACTCGGCGTAGGCGGTGTCTTGCTGCTGTCGAATATTACGTGTTTCCTGGATAGATTCCTATAATGCAGTCATATTGATCTCGCTATTATTAACATGTCCATAATTATTAATATGATTTATATAGCGCTTTTTTCATGCAAAAATGCACATTCAATGGAGCTTCACATAAGAATATTTGACGTATCGCAGATGCGAATACATTTTGCAACACTGTTTCAAAAGAAATCGATCAAAACTACTCAATGTGTAAAGCATAAGACAATTAATGGAACAATAAAATCTCAAACTTCTACTATAAGTTCTACTAAAGCATGCACAGTAACCATATAGATTAGGAAGATCAACAAGACACTTCCCTATGTGTATAGCTATAAGACGATTAATGAAACAATAAAATCTCAAACTTACACTAAAAGTACTACTTAAAAACAAGCACATCATCCTCATCCTCATCCTCATCATCATCATCATCATCATCATCATCATCATCTTCTTCTTCTTCTTCTTCTTCTTCTTCTTCTTCTTCTTCTTCTTCTTCATCATAATCATCATCATCATCATTATCAACATCAACAACATCACCACCACCATCATCATTATCATCATTGGCCACCATTTCATTAACTTCAGTTTCATCATAATGTTATTCACAATTATCATAATCAACTGCATTTATTTTCATAACTTATTTACCAAGCGGGGAGCGGTCGGCATTGGGTGTGTTTCCGAATCCGTCGTTCGGAAATCGCGTTGAGAAACCGCTGCTTGCAAAATCTAATAATAAATACAATTTTTAATTTGGTTAATACCGGTTGATATAATCACCATGTAGACGGTTTAAGATTCTAAAATAAATCATTCAAATATCTAGGCAACGTTAATTCCCTATATTCGAAAATAGAATATTCGACTTAAACAAATCACACCTCAACAAAACTGGTAAGTGGAACAAACTTTTGCTTTAGAAAATTTCGACGAGTACAACTAAGATGTCGTAAGTTAACCGCATGTATTAACAATTAAAACTATACAACATTTAATTGATTACTTCATAATTAACAAATACGTTATACGTTATATATTAATGTTATGATAAATACATGTATAACATTCTAACAAGCGCTGAGCACTGCATTTAAAGGGGCCTTTTCACAGATTTTGGCATTTTTTTTTAACTTATTCATTAAATGCTTTATATTGATAAATGTAAACATTGGATCGTAAAAGCTCCAGTAAAAAATCAAGAAAAAAAATAAAAAAAGGAAAAGAACATTGCCCGGAGCAGGTCTCGAACCAGTGACGCCTGGAGTCCTGCCAGAGTCCTGAAGTAAAAACGCTTTAGCCTACTGAGCTATTCCGCCGAGTCACATCTTGACGTATTTTATACATTATATAAGCAATCTTCGTAGTTTTACAAAATTATACGACAAAAGCAGAACTCTCCAAATTATTCATTCGTTTCGCGTTGCAACGCTTTATAATTTTTAGGTTTTAAAATCGTCAAAAGATGCATATAATGGCTATATTAGAGCATGGTTAATGTTCAGTATTACTGTTTCCTCACAAATATCATAACTAAAACGAAAACTTACGAATCTGAAACAAATTTTTTCAATTTTGTCAATTTACCAAAGCGTGAAAAGATCCCTTTAAACTTATCGTGATGCATTTAATTTTGACAAATTATGTTATACATCATGTACAATTAAGCTGGACCACTTTAGAAAGTGCACAAATACAGAAGCTGAAACGCACAATGAGGGCGATGGAATGTCTTTTTGTTAATTTCCTACCTCTCTGGTGATGAGCTGCAAAGGTCGGATCGTAAGACGCGGAGCAGTGTTGCTCGAACGATGAGTGCGATAGAAATCTCGCAGTTGTTCAGGGGTTTCGGCATCGATAACCATCATTGGTCTTCCGACAGGGTTGTACATGTACTGATAGCCTGTCGATGTCAACATCGGGAAACTTCTGGTTACCAGGGCGTGCAGTTCCGCCGACGTCATTGTGATCGGCAGTCTGATCATTGAAATTCGAAAGCCGTCCGACTCCGGAGATATAAGTGTATCTGGATTTGAATAACTATGTATAAGTATAGAAAAAAACTTCTCTATTCCTAAAAATCAATCAATAATAAGTTAAAACAACCTTACAAATCCCTACAGAATATATGCGTGCACAATCAGATTATAATGATACATTGATTGTTACACACTTATAATTATTCATTGTACGTGAAATTTCACCCGGCAGTTTCTGCGAATTACCTCGGAAGGGATAACATTCCTTGAGTTGAAGGGCCGTACCATTGAGCGAGTTCCGACAAAACTTCAACATCCAAAACCCCAATTCGATAATACACAATATTTATAAGTTTCCATTTATACAACATTTACTGTGAAACAGATCTGAACGGAGTTTATTCCTGAATTTGAATCAATTAAGTTGAAGTTTCATGCCATTCTATGCACGCGTTAATGAAAGCCAGCTCCGGACAATTCCAAAATATCGTGATAATGGATGGATTTAAGATTTAATTTTTGTTGAATGGCATTTGCTGTTTTGAATGGTCTTGTTATTGTGAATCGGGTCATACTCATGTTTGCAACTTACCGTACTCTGCACCAGACGATAATTGGCGCCATGCGATACCACGCAGGGTTGTTCGGGCTGGGTCGCGGATCAGTTGCATGAGGACATTAAATGTTTCAGGTCGCCTTCCACGTCCTGTACCCCGTCCTGTGCGTCGCTGTTCGGCGGTTGACTGGGGACCTGGGCGGAATGCGCGAGCGACTCTGCTGGTGATGGCCTCGGCTCTTCCAGGCGTCCCAATTATTCGCCTAATCTGATTGCTGAATCGTGCTTCTATTGCGAGAAGTCGCGCCGCTTCTCCTAAAACCAATAACGGCATTAAGTGAGTTGCTCCTTCGTTCATCGAAGCGAAGAAAAGACTGTATTCTAAACTCCGCTTATCGTCAGAACAACCAATTAACATTTTACCGCTGTGACCTATTTGTCTAATGAATGATATGATACTAGTACTTTCGGGCCATTCTTCTTTCAAAAACCGTACGCAAGCCCTTGCCCTTAGGTAAATTACTTCTGTTACGCATGTGTGTTCACGGAATAAGCAGTCGTAAGCGAGTTCCGAAAAACAACCATTCATGATCAATTACTAAACGAGACATAAAAAAGATTCTTAAATGAAATCTTAACGTTAGGTCATTAAAAACATTCAACTCAATCATATGACCTCTGAGGTGTGACGTAGCTATAAAAAAAGTACAAAATATACGTAACTTCAATTATTCAGCTTCTCGTGCAAACGTGTCTCTTTTCACAACCCAAAGAAAACTTAGGTAGATTTAACTTATTATTGCTTTAGACGTGTTACCCATTAAATGCACATTGAAAAGGCTAAACAAAAACAACAACTTCAAAACAAAACGTCATTGTTATATAATCCGCAAATATGTACAAGTACTATAAACTATAAACGTGTATTTAGTTGGGTCGAATAGAAGGGTTTCCTACTTGAATGGGCGTTCTGTTCACCTGCATCTCTGTTTCCCGATTGACGACTCAAAGCTGAAAACAGCAACAATATGTTGCACATTTCGGTTGAATGCAGAAGCAAAGACCAAAAAAGTGAAATATCTTAAAAGCATTTAAAGATATTAATGGTTATTCAATTAATACCTAATATTACAAACTAACATCTTGCAATTGTATTATCACTAATATTGGACACGCTACTATAAGCAGCATTTGCGCCAGGGTTCAATTCTTAAATTTTGAGTATATTAATGTGTATTATTTACTTTATACATAAAACGCAAACCTTTACAGTATACACGAGATTAATGTACACTTGGCAGACCTTATTACAGTACAGAAAATGCAATCGTTAGTTTTTACCCCACGTTTTGACCTACATTAGAAATAACTTACGTGTTGTGTGTACAGCTCTCAAATCAAAGTCGTCCGAGTCGGAGTCTTCTGGATTCACAGCTAAAAAAAACCTTTGTGTTACTTTGCGAGAAAACTAATACAGGTGCTGTTATTCGAAAGCAAATAAAATAGCAAAAATGGAAACCGTAAGACTTTCAGTGGAAATGGTCTATTCATAAAAAACGATGCCTGGGGAGCTAAACACTATTTTTTAACCTTTTTTAACAACGGCACTATTATGGTAATATTTTGAAATCTAGAAGTGTCCGTATATAATATTATGCGCGCATAGTGATGCGAACTTGAATACTGAAACCGTATATGTCGTAGGTTATTGTCAATTATAACCTAACATCATAAACAAAGAGTCAATACAGCATAATTACAGGTAGTAGGTACTGTAAGTACAGTACACTGCATGCGCTTTCCAAAAAATATCTTTACAAAGAAAGTTGTATGTTTCCGCTAACCCGACCGACACTATTTTTGTTGTGCCGACCCTAAACTCGTTTGGCCATTTGAAGTCCAGTTTACAGCAAAAAAAAACCAACAATGTAGTGATTTGTATAACTGGATTATTTTATCAATATTATCATTGTGCCATCTTAGAATTGTATAGAAATGATGTTTGCATTGACATTTGGAAGACCTTTGTCGATAAATTTACCTGTGTAAATGGAACACCACATGTAAATGTGCCAAAAAAAGTCAAATGTAAAAAAAGTCAAAGCCACCTAAATTACCTAATTTTTAGGCCATGTTAGTGGAAACAAATAACAGTTTACGCCTAATACGCCTAATAAATGACTCATACGGGACGGACGGACGAAATCGCAATTCACATATCCCACTCTGATCTTTCGGCGGGGATAACAAAAGTGTAAAAATCTTTGTTAAAAAAAAGTACTCGCCACACAAACTTTTATCTTTATGGGGAATGATTAAAAGTGACATCTTTCAAATACTTCTTTCAAGGTACTACACTAGCAGTACATGAAATAGAGCTTTACTTAGAGTTTACATTATAACAAATCAATACGAATTCTCAACACGCAAACAATTAAACCTATTTGATAAACTGGTCGTTCTGGTCCTACATTTTTCCGCACAATTGGAATTTACTGACGATAAAAAAACGAAATAATGCGCACAAAATTACTTCGAGAAAGTCAACAAATCAACCGGCATGTATGAATAATTATGACGATACCTGCTGCTGACAATACACAACATACTATCCGCAATTGGTTGAATTACTTTGGTCGCGTGATTAAAGTATCACAAAACAATATATTGTGTTGTTAACTGATACGCATCAAAACATAACTTATAATCTTCGGAATTGGGCGCCTCCGAAACAAACAAAGGTTTATATGAATATTAAGACAACCTAGAAACATGTGGAATTCAAATGCCAATATAGACACGCGCACTTCTATAAAAAGTATCTAATTTTGTTTGAAAAAAAACACACTATTATATGCTTAAGTAGTTTATAAAATATTTCCATTATAGACACATAATCTAGAAATCGTAGATGTTTATTTTTCTTCGCGAAAACAGAAAATGTAAGAAATGCAATTGATTCACTTTATTTTTATAAGGCATTATTACGGAATCCGGATAGTGCCATCTATAATCTCCCCTTTCTGTCATCAACGGCGACACTAGACACAGTCGCGGCGACGCACGTTCCATTGCGCGACAGTCGCGGTGACGCACGCTCTTTTGCACGACAGTCTTGGCGTCGTGGCGACGCACGATATATTTAACACGATATATCGCCCTTGTGTAAATAGCCCAAAAGGCGATTTATCGTGTTAAAAATATTCAGCGTCGCCGCAATTGTCGCGCAAAATATCGTGCGTCGCCGCGACTATGCCGCGACTGTCGTGCAAAATATCGTGCGTCGCCGCGACGGTCGCGAAAACTATCGTGTATCGCTTCGTGTGTTGTGCCTCGCGTTCAAAGGGCGACGCACGAAACACGAAGCGACGCACGATATTTTGCGCGACAGTCGCGGCGACGCACGATATTTTAATATTCAAATATCGCCCATATTATCCGAATCCCGTGTATAGGGCTCTTAATTCAGACTGCGACACACGACGCGCGGAGCGATACTCGATATCTTGCGCGACATTTGCGGCGACACGCGAAATTTGTACTGTTCAAATATCGCTGTAATAATATCGCCCGTTACAGTAAGTTTTATGCATTTGTAATCAATATTGCAGCCCTCGACACACTTATAAAAGATGACTCTAAGATTCTAAGACAATGCTCAGTGTTTCTCTTAGTCGGAGGGTCAACAGATAGATTATGGCATTTATTGATTTGAATACAGTATCCGGGCTTTTTGTCAGGTACGGGCATTTATTGGTTTGAATGAAAATAATCGTTTTCATAAGAACAAGTAAGCATTTTGGAGAACTAGTTGTCATTAGCTCTACATCAAATAATTTTGCAACACCATAAGTGGACAACAAAGCGTTTTCACATTATATACATTAGACGCATGATTTGCCGCTTGGTCATTTTTATAATTCAAATTCTAAAGAAGATACCCTAACAAATAGCTTAAAATAAATGTCATGAAATTAAAAATGCATATATTTACGAATTTATAAATGTTGACATTAACTCATTGCTATACATTTTGTAGTTATTCTCATCTATTGTTATAAGGGGTGAGCACGTAAAATCAAAGGAATTTTAAAAGGAGACTTTTCCAAACTCCTGGTCAAGGAAGCCATTGAGTACAGTTTTGAGAAACTTATTTGATCTCAATAATTATTGAGACATTGCATTAGTGCGATGATTCGCTTTACTGTTTATATTCGTTGTAAATTTTCTATATGCTTAACGGACTTTCAATTGGGCTGAAAAACTATACGTCGGTTAATACTATATTTGCTACTAAAATATTTATAGCAATCAACTTAGTGGGAACATCTAAATTATTGTTATTTTGAAGTGTGGTGTTTAAATACATCAAATGGAGTTCGGTATACGCTTACGTTTAAAACATCGCATGCGGATTTCTGACATCGTGACAATGTCCTTTAAAATTAAATAGCACAACTCTGAACAAAACATATCATCCTGATGAAACCACCAAAAAATGATATACACATTTAATTTGAATTTCATTAAATTCCATACAGCAGAGCGACAGTCACAAAGTATCAATTTCAATCAAATTCAGGGGTCATAACTTTATACCTGAACCCAACAAAGAAAGTGTACCCACGGACTCTCCGTATATATGCTCCGTGGTGTACCACAACACTATGATGCTATATATTTCTTTGCAATTTCACGAATTTCAGACGATAGTTATTTTGAAGCTAAATCATGGCAGAAACAAATACTCATTTTTAATAAAGACATGGCGCATAGGTCTCGAAACACCAAGCCAATATGAAAAAAAATGTTTGCATGCACCACAGCAGTATGATAAACACCTTTTTTTATAGTTGTATTAAAATTCCATGCGATAGTTACTGAGAAACATCTCTGTGCTAACACAATTTCAAATTTTCAACTATTAAAGGGGGAATAACACTGGAGCTACCAAGAATATCCATACAGAATTTTGGCGTGCATCGCCTCAGTAAGAGGCAAAAGATCCATTAACTTCCATGTTACAGGTCCGGTCCATTATTCCAAAAACTAAGGGGGCGTCATTAAGGAGGTGCTCGAACAAAATTTGCGAGTATACCACCGCAGTATGATAATACATATTAATTTATAATTTTCATGAACGTCCATGCAATAGTTACTGAGGAACTGCTCCGGAAATTAACGTCAATTTCAATGAATTAAAGGGGAAGTTTTCAATATAATCATAACATATTTACGCGCGCACCACAGCAGCATAATTATACACAATTACAGGCAATAGTGACTAAGAAACAGCTCCGGGTGTTGACAAAAGTCAGTCAAATAATGGGGTATAATACTGGAGTTGCTAGACCGATCACAATCATATTTACACCTGCACTACCACAGTATCGTGATATACATTTTACGTTACATGAAATCACATGCAATTATTACTGAGAAACAGCTCCGGACGAAAGTCAGACGGACACACGGTCGGACAGATGAATGAACGATCAATACCAGAACATTCTTTAAAAAGAGACGATTTATTGATAAAATTGTAGAAAACGTCTAATATATTTTCTAGGAATTGAATTTTCAATTTGAGGCTTACATTATACACTTACATGAGCTAACATTTCTTCTACTACTAAAAGCATGTTCATATTTCATTCTTATCAACTTTAATACCATGTTAATTGTGAGGATTTGGGTTCCCAAATGCCAATGATACTAGAGGTCGTATAAGTGCTGCCGATTCAGCATTATGTTGGTAGCGGAGTTAGTAACTCGTATTACTATGTACACAATAAATTTCAACTCATTTTGTTCATGGGTTATATGTTATAGTATGCATATTAACATTACTAGTAGTACACTGTTATACACGAACAACAAGGGTTAAACTTGTGTTACGATTGCTCCTTAAGTGTACGAAAGCTTTACCTTCACGATACTTGTTTTAATGAAATCCGGGGGTATACATATTCACATAATTGTTTTTATTTTCTAAATTTCTTAGACATCTTTAAATTGAACTCCCTGATAATACAGTAAATCATCTTTTCTTACTTACACGGCTTATAATGATGTTTTTGTATGATTCTATTAACAAATATGACTTTGATCATAAATACCGGTAACCAAAAAGTAAATGCATCAAATGGTGTGTTAAAAACGTTCATAACAATTAGTTAGACTCACCACCTAGAGTGAAAAGGGAAAAATCGATAATAAAAGAATATAAATAATATTTTGTCAATTTTGAATCGCCGTTTTCTTTAACTAAAGGTGAGTGACGTCACAAAGCACCGCGTTACTCTATATTTAGAAACGGTATGCTATAGACTCGAAAGTAGGGGGAGATGTATGCACGCTAAGTGCTGTTGTATTTTCCAGAACAGAATTACACACATTCGAAGTGCTAATGTGATAGAAATTGTCATTTCTTAAACAGTTGTTTACATGAATAACCATAAATGATATCCGAATTCATTTAGTGTTTTTGAATGAATGTAAACGTTTAAATACCTTGAACTTGCCGAAAATCCAGCATCAGGGACAGAAAAATGAACACAAATAACACAATACTTTGCGACAACATGGTGATTTCTTTCTGCTTAACGATATACATTAATGTATTGGTCGAGCAACATATACTAAATCCCAGGTATTTATTTAAAAAAGATGGCATTTGATTGGTTGGTAATGTTCGCACCAAAAAAAGGGGACGACCAGGACCATGAGTATCGAGTCATTAACACCTGACGCTAATTGGTTAATCCGTAATGGCCCTACGCAATACTTGAATTATAGGGGCTTTGGGTCCGGGTATTGTCACATGTCAACGAAGTGTAGACTTAGAGGCGAGGATGGGGCTAGGAAGGGCCCCATTTGAAAATAATCAGAGTTTGAGACCCCCTATTTATCTTTGTGCAGACATATGTTTACATAGACGTTATATTATCATAGTTAACAAGTTTATTGTCTAATCCATGACATTATAAATAGATACAATGTAATGTGATAAACATGCATGGCCAATCTTTACAGATTTGTAATACCGGTAGACATTTTTTATATTATGTAACAAATTGAGATATAACTATTCATATGTAAGGTACTATTTCCGTGGTATAGTAAGACAGTTTGCTTGACTTTATTCTATGGAGCTGGATTTGAATAAATGTGCGTAATACCAGCGTTTTTTGCCACCGAAAACAACCGAAAACACCGAATACGCAATGTGTATCATTATATCAATATATTCCTTCATTGAGAGAAATTGATAAAAAAATGAATAATAAAATATTTATGTTCAGCTGTATCCACGAGAAAATTGTATATTTTAAAAGTACAAAAAACGGTGAAAAAAGGCAAACATTGCTAGATGCCTGTAAAGGGTAACAATTATAATTGATTTTCTCTCGATCGAGGTTTGTAATGTCTTTATTTGAATTTATTGATTAAAATTGAATACCCGCCATTATGTTTTGATCTGTTCAATTAGGCGGCAGTTGTTAGAAATTATCTCAGTTGCTAATTATCATGAAAATAATAGAATAAATCGATGTCGTTTGAGAATGTTTGCCAATTGATAACACTTTGTTCTGTCCGGGAAATTACTTATACAAATGAATACAAAATCTGCAAGATAAGATCTTATTATATAACGGCGCGTAACAGATTTCGTTCTTATTGCTAGTTGTTAATTAATGGCTTTAAACAGCTCAATAAGAAGTCTGAATGAAGACAGTGTACAGTGCAATGTGGAATAAGTGATTTTGGTCATTTTTTTAACTCGGAATAAGTTAAACGTGCAGCAAACGGTTCGGATATCCGAGGGTAAATATCAACAACAATGAACAACAACGCGATTCTAATAAAACAGAATGTCGGCGTAAGCGTACAATTGCCGAAGCGTTCCACTTTGCAGACTAAAGCGTGCCTTGCCACGGTGTTATATTATGCTCTGTTCTGTATAATAATTGCATATAATGATGATAAATGTCGTATGCATAATAAAACATTAATAATATGTAAAATGTTTTAAAACTATGCATACATGATTTCATATATATATATATCAGTCCATGTTGTAAATTACGACGTCATTTATTAATTTATAAAAGATTATAAACAATTCACAGTTTAAACTACTTAAGTCTAGTTGTATATAGATCTAGAATCTATGTTGTTATTGGATCAAGATACAAATACCGCTGCTTTTTAAAGTAAATTCGATAATTGAACGAATAACTGCATAATTAGAAATAAAAATCATTAAAATACAACTTGAATTATATACTCATTTAACTAAATACAAAATTGCATAATTAAGCGTTGAACTTCGTTCATTATTTTCATTGGCTATAATATTCGCAGGAACAATTAAATCTGCCTTAGGAAGAATTCAAAATTCAAGGGAGATATAGCGCGCGTGAAATGTAACGCGTATTTTGATTGGTTGTTATTTTTAGCAGAACCCTGATTAGTGATAACATGCGTAGGAACAATTAATTCTTCCTTAGGAAGATTTCGATGAGGCGGCTAAAAGGGTCATAAGTCACGAATTCTTCCTAAGGAAGATTTAATTATTCCTTAGGAAGATTTAAATCTTCCTTAGGAAGAATTAATTATTCCTTAGGAAGATTTAAATCTTCCTAAGGAATAATTAAATCTTCCTTAGGAAGAATTCGTGACTTTAGATGCCAGTCTATGACGTACCATTAGGATCTAAAGTCACGAATTCTTCCTTAGGAAGAATTAATTATTCCTTAGGAAGATTTAAATCTTCCTTAGGAAGATTTAAATCTTCCTAAGGAATAATTAATTCTTCCTAAGGAAGAATTCGTGACTTTAGATCCTAATGGTACGTCATAGTTACTTACCCAAGATCTGTTCATTATAGTAAGCGCACAGGCTCACTCATTGTGGGAATGGAAAATAATTACATTATAGCATTTAAGGCCAACTGACAGTAGGAGTTGGATGATGATCATTACCTATTTTCATATATGAAGTTGTCATTTAAAACAGTATTACAGTTTTGTATACAATGTTTAAAAGACACAGTAACAACTGGAATAAAACATATTCAATATTTCCTATGTGAAATTAACAGAAAATTCCCATTAAACCAGTATGTATCAATACAATTACACAATTTTAATTAATATATGATCACGTATTATATGCAAAAAATAAGTTATTGGTTTATTCAAATCTATCTATTGGAAAGATTTTGTTTGAGAGAAGTAGTTAAGTTATTTGTTTGTATTAATAATATACTACTATTTGTTAAAGATGTTCATGTTAAGTACTTTTATTATTATTTGTGTGTACATGTATAATGTCTGAATCAGTGTGTCAGGTATTGTGTGTACATGTATAATGTCTGAATCAGTGTGTCAGGTATTGTTCAGATTTATATTTATGTGTATGATGAGTATGATACCTAATAGAAAATTATCACTTTCTTAATGACACAATTCAAGTCAATGTTATTGTCATAAGAACTCATTTTAAGTATTTTTATTTTGATAAATTATAATTTAGGTACATCTTCACTTCAACCAAAGCCAGAAGAGAATATTTACCAAGCCTTATTGTCTAAGAATCAGCAGTAAATCCATAAGATCCGCATAAATGTTCATTGGAATGACTCTAAATGCTCTTTTCAGACAGGGCAGACATCCTGGACATAAAACATAAACTTGGACCTGTCACTGTCAAATTGTTTAAAATATCCCTATATGCCTCTTTGTCAAGGATATGTGCAGGCCAGTTTTAAGAACTGGTTTCCAAACTTTCTTAGTGTGAAGTTTCATCATGACGTCTCATATAACATAGATTAGAATTATGCTTTTGATTGAGATCTACCCAAATAAAAGTTTAATGTGGATATCTTTTGTTATTGTATAGATATTCTAAGAACACAATTTTATACGAAGAATGTGGTGTACAAGAGTGACTGTTTTCCAAATAAAATGGCATAGAAACAAAATAATTTTTAAATTAACAATTAAATAAACGCTGAAAATGATGAGAATTTGTAAAGTAAGTAACAATGTCATCTCCTTCCCATCAAATGCAGGGCTCCACTGGATCATAAACGCAATTTGACTTTACAAGGAGTCTTGGAACCTGGGTAGAACCAGTACTTGATGTCTTTTAGGCGAAAGCTAAAGATCGCCCCCAACGTGGGGATCAAACATTTGACCTCCCGATCGCTAGGCCGACACCATATCCATTACGCCACGGCGACCATTGAATTAAAAAATAATCGCAAAAGCTGCATAGTTTAAATATCAGCAAGGATTCAGCAAGCACACTTCAAAACAGAATTTGACAAAATATATCAAAAGTTTGATAAAGGAGAATTTAAGAATGTTGTAAAAACCCACACAATGGTATTATTAATTAAAATGTATTCATGACACAAAGTTTGAATGTCAAAGCGACAGTTACAACTTTATCATAATAACGGACATATATTGTTTTGCAAAGTGAAATCTCAAGATTATCACATTAGTGAATATTATGGTCCACATATCTAGTAACATTGTGGAAAAACATGCAATTCAACTTGTTCTGATTGTTGGGATATAGTTAATAGGTGATATTAGTTGTAACACAAGCAACTCGATATTCTTCGGCTTCTGATGGAATGAATAATGATTCATGGCGTAGTGTGAGAATACAATCAACTCAACCTTTGGCTGATGGTGTTGATATGGGAATTACACACTGTTTGGAAGAACATGCAACGCAACTTCCTGCTAATTGTCGGGATAAGGGCATTTAATACAGTGTGGGAAGACATGCAATTTAACATCTTGCCAAGGTGGGGAATGGGTATAACCTGGAGGGTTAAAGAACCTTCAAATCAACTTCCTGCTGATGTTAGGAATAACTTATAAGGGTACCGTGTGGGAGGACATGCAACTCAATCTTCTGCTTTTTTTCAATGGAGCTCACCGTTTAAAAACTATGCCAAGCTATTATTTGATCAACACATTAAATAACACATTAAAAACACAACACACGTTATGGTTGATATTTAATAATTATTTAAGGTTTGGGTTAACAAGAAGGAAGTTTATTGCAAGACAGCAACCGTTGTTGTTTTTTACTGCAATAGCAATAGAAATCTCATTATCAATTATGAGCAATAGTTTTCTATAATATTGTATCAAACGAGTGTAACACTTTTTTAATGCCTACACTTAACAAGTTTTGAGCAATACCAGGTGTATTGCAGATCATTAACACGTTTTGAAGTAAACATTTAAGTTCAATTATATATAAAAAAAATCATCCACTAATTAAACGTTACAATAACAAAAGAAATGTTATTAAATAGCTTAAACAAATGGATATAATGGACAGAAATAACGCATATAGTAATAAAAAAACACAACTTATATTAAGTACAGAGAAAAAACAAAACCAATAACAGAACTTAAACATATTATACCTAAACTAGAACTTAATTAGGAAAGTGGAATATTTAAAGCAAAGATTGAATGAATACAACTATCACAAGAAGTCATTAACCCATTTATGCCTAGCGTCCTGAAAAAAGGACATTGCAAACAGCGTAGACCCAGATGAGACGCCGCATAATGCGGCGTCTCATCTGGGTCTGTTCTCTTTGCTTAAAATAAATTTCTTTATGAAATATTCTAAATATAGAAATAAATAAACTTGACATCCCTAATTTTGGAAATAAATTGATCCAATTTAAAAGGATGGGAGAGTCCACTGGGCATAAATGGGTTAATCTCTATGATTCATGCACATCGGACTTTGATAACCAGGTAAATGTAAGCAAACAATAAATCAATAACAGTTAACATAAGATAACAAACAGAAAAGAAATTTCAGCAAAGACTATAGCATTTTCTAACAGTGACTCTGATTACATTGCTATGTACAATATTTAAATGTATATCATATTTTCAAATATAATCCAAGAAACTTTCATGCTATAAATTTATGTTATAAATGTTTTTCAAAAGAAGTGATCAGTAAATACTTGTCACCCAAAAATTGAGGAGACCAATTATTGGTTAACATGTTAGTGGAAAATGATTATATATGCTTGTGTTATCCAACTGAATTACTTGAAGTACTCGAATTTAGGAACACAGACAGGCGCAGCAGCAGTCTACTTTTAGTCTCTTGCTTTGTTGATTGATTTTAAAACAATTAGAGAAAAAACACTTACGAAAACATCAGGCTCTATCAATTTATGAAGATTTTTTGCTGATATTGACACACTTTCACTTATCAACATTAAATACGGTGTATGATGACACTTCAAAAGCAAAATTATGGAATCATTCTGGTATTTAGTTTTATGAAACATAATGAGGCCTGATATGTAGAAACAACCCAATCTAACATAGGAAAATTTAATGCAGAACAAATTTACGAATAAGTGTTTCTACTGAAGTCCACAAAGTCCTCGCGTTCACCATCATCACGGCGCTGCCTAGGACGTTTCCCATCCTTTTGCTGACCGTTCTGCCGTTCACGTCCGTTTTGCTGTGGGTAAGTTTCTCTCGTAGGGTCGCTGCGCTTGGAGTGGTGGCGCTGTGGTATCTGCTCCACAAAGTAACTATACGCTGGATTGGGCGCGGCAAACATGACTTCCTGGAAGTGGCCGTCTGCACCGCTGTCTGACAGGCTTGGAGACCGTTTTGCCAGTTTCTTTCTTTCCGATGATTTTTTCTTGTGCATTCTGGAATAAATGGGACAAGGGTAACACATAATACCACAATTTGTTAAATTGTTTTTGTTCACTTCTGTATCAATTGCAAATATATTTTAGGTAGAGAAATAAATAACCTTTCTAACACATTAACACATATAACTATCATAAATGGACCCAATAAATTCAACAACAAAATTTTAATTTCTAAATTTCACATTGTAACAATAAAGAACTATTTTAATTTCAAAATTGCACATTGTGAAAGTAATGATCTTACATGTGTCTGAAAACAACAATTGCCACAACAATAACCAGCAGTATGAAGACGAAGGTCGACACTCCGGCAGATAGACCAATCACAAGCGTGTCGTTCATCTCCTGTGCTGCTGCATTCACGGATGATTGGGTAGTTAGCATCGGACAATTTGCAGCTGAAGGGTAAGACACACTAATTCAAAACACATTGCCATAATAGAAACCCACTAACAAATCAAAATTGTCTTGGCAGCTCCGTACTATTTATACAGTGTAACTTCATAGTTCGTAACATTTACGCGTTTTACATGTAATCATATGATTATAAAAGAGAAAACATCAACAAAAAACATAATACTAACAAGGGTGCCAAGTTGTCAGAAAATGTCTGTTTAATGGTTTGAGTTATACTGATGGGAAGGATGTAAATATTTGTTGTACAATTGATTGCATGGAACATAATGGAAACAATAATAGCACAGCAATCAAACCAGATCTTTAATCATGAAAATTTTAATTCAATTATACTCATACAAATGTACAAAATGTCAGCACAATACCTCCATCCAAACTAAAAATATTGAGCCGAAAATGAATTCCATATTAAGCAACAGTGACCTTGACCCATATCCAACATGCCCCTTTGTACCGGTACTACCCAGCTAGGTCTACATTTCAGCAACTAATGCACAAAACGTCAGTGCAATACCTCCATCCAAACATATTTTATTAAGCTGACATATTTTTACAATTTAGTATCAGTGACTTTGACCTTAAAGCCATACACCTTGCCTCTGACTTTGAAATGAAATACATTTTAATATATACATATAGATGCAATTTGAAAGTGTGCAAAATCTGCATTAAATCTATAGCCTAATTAGCAAGTAATTTATTATTTTTCAAACGGTACCGCTTTTAAAACCGAAAGTAGGATTTCTAGACATATACGTCCATTTATTTCAACAAACGCGATTATGTTTCAGTTTTAAAGCGCAAAAAAGACGTATTTCTACCTTGTAACCACAAGATATATTCTAATTGACATAAATAAACTTAAATATATAGCCTAGTTAGCAAGTATTTTGTTATTTTTCAAACGGTACCGCTTTTAAAACCGAAAGTAGGATTTATAGACGTTTACGTCCATTTCGACAAACGCCATTATTTTTAAGTTTTAAGGCGCAAAAAGACGGATTTCTACCTTGTAACCACCAGATATATTCTCATTGCATAGATAAAATATGTTTCTGTTTTATACTTAAATTAACTATTCAAAATAAGGTGTGTGGCTTTAACCTGACCTGCCCAAAACTCAAACACACACCATAGCATTTCATCACCTTGTTTCAGACAACAGTTATTAAGTGGAAACCGTTTTTCTATTTAAACTAACAGTAACCTTGCACTCAGTTCACTGCATCTCTAATAAATGTCGAATGTAAATGAGAAGTATGTATATTAGGGTTGAGCGGGATCAAACTTTTTAGCCCTGACCCCTTAAACCTTTTACCCCTGAGTTTTTTAGCCAGTGTGTTACCACTAGACTAAGGATCTGTTCCAAAAAGCACACTTACAAACGTGGTAGATCATTTGTTGTGTGTAGACATCGCAAATGTAGCAGGGATTGCTAATCTTTGGTTCAAGTGGTTTGTAGCAGACACCATCCACATAGCAGCTTGCCGTCTGTTGAAGAAAGACAATTATACTTTATTTCATATCTTAAGGATACAAGTATTTTTGTTCATTTTCTGAAGTGCGTGAAATTGAATTTTGACACAAAAGAAGACAATATACAGTTTGGGAATTGAAAACATGAATCAAATGCTGTGTTCAATGAATACTTATGCCCCTAAAGGAAGGCTTCACAGTATTGATTAATTCACCCATGTTATAAAGTCCCCAAGTCCAGAAATAAGTCAACTGCAAGGTCAAAGTGAGGTTAGGCAATGTGAGTGTGTTGAGATTGTTCATAGATATCATCTATACAGGTATCAAATGAAGGTACATATCGTGTGTTGAAGTTGTTCATAGATATCATCTATACAGGTATCAAAGGAAGGTAAATATTGAGGTACAAATGTCAAAAATCAAAGCTTTGTTAGAAGAATTATTGACATCAGATAGAACATATCATTTTGAATCAACCACATACGAACATTGGAAAGACCTATGGAGGGCCCAACAAGCCAGACATTATTTTTCTTATGGCATCTGTAGATGCTAGAGACATAAAAAGGAAAATTAACAACAGGATTTGGTAAAATGCACACACATTGTATTTAGCTATCCTATTTATACAGAACACCCCTTTATATTGCACTGTATACAAAGACTGGCTTTTAAGCTTTCCTTTATCTTAAGACTTCTCCTTTAATATATCCTTTATGTACAGACTGACCCTTTCAGCAGTCATGTACCAGTATGTACAGAATCTGTACTACAGATTGCAACTTGTTAAGCTTTCCTGTATTTACCTCTTTCTTGCAAGTTCCGTCTTTAGTGTTGTTTGCATCCAGACGGCAATCAAAGCAGATGGGATTGTGTGCTAAAAATAGCTGCTGGGCACTCTGACTGGTCACCTGACCATTGTTGCTTACGGAAACAAGGACAGCATGCAGTGGGAGACCATCTGCCTGGGACATTGTGCATGTGACCTCCTCAAAACTCAGCCAGGTTGCGCGAACATTGGTTACTTTGCTGTTGGTCTTGTTTACACCCTTTTCGGTGATCTACAGTTAGTAAGGAAAGACAATTATAATAAAAAAAAGTTAATTACTATGCTGGATTATTGTACATTTATTGCCAGTGTGATATTAGATTGTTGAATGGACTCTAGTTAGTATTATAATTTAAAATAAGAAAATGTAATGTAAAATTTTCAGTCTTAACTTACATGCATTATTAGATTATTCTTAAAATATTATTTGTTAAATAATCAGTTTTATTAATTTTCAATCTTAAACAAATAAATTAAATAAATTAAATCAAATATTGGACACCTAAGTTTAGTTTGTGGGGAAAAATCGTATGAGTGAAACTGTTGGATGTTCCGAATAAAGCGTTTGTCAAAATATGGGTTGACTGAAACCACCGGACCAAGAAAATGTAGCATTTACTCAATCAAAGATCAATGGACTGGAACTATCTAAAGATGAACTGACAAAAAGTGAAGTTCAACCCTAACAGGAGACTGTATATGAAGTTTCATCAATTGGAGGTTCTGACGTTAACGAGATCAAACAACCATATCTTATGCAAAGGCTGGCCCTTTAAAACACAATACCATGCTACAAGTGACCATGGTCAATAATTAGTTCACATGTCACACCACTTGATGCGTGAGTGTATCATATTTCACATGTCACACCACTTGATGCGTGAGTGTATCATATTTCACATGTCACACCACTTGATGCGTGAGTGTATCATATTTCACATGTCACACCACTTGATGCGTGAGTGTATCATATTTCACATGTCACACCACTTGATGCGTGAGTGTATCATATTTCACATGTCACACCACTTGATGCGTGAGTGTATCATATTTCACATGTCACACCACTTGATGCGTGAGTGTATCATATTTCACATGTCACACCACTTGATGCGTGAGTGTATCATATTTCACATGTCACACCACTTGATGCGTGAGTGTATCATATTTCACATGTCACACCACTTGATGCGTGAGTGTATCATATTTCACATGTCACACCACTTGATGCGTGAGTGTATCATATTTCACATGTCACACCACTTGATGCGTGAGTGTATCATATTTCACATGTCACACCACTTGATGCGTGAGTGTATCATATTTCACATGTCACACCACTTGATGCGTACCTTCACAGTCTCCAAATGACAGACGGCCCCTTCCACAAATCCAGAGCCCAGCACATTGACGTTAGTGCACTGGTCCTTGATGGTGGAAATGCATTGTGGGTCATCTAGCAGATTCAACCTTGGGGCCGCGTTGATGTCCACAGAGCAGTCGGACCCTGAGAAGCCAGCATCACATGTGCAGGTCACTGCAACAGAAAGGTGTGGGCGCATGAGAACGTAGCAGCTGTTGAGAAATGTGTCAGAAATTAATCTGCAAACTACTAGTTACATTTTAGTTGTAATCCATCCCTCATATTTAAATAGTTTCTACTTAGTTGAAAACGAAAGCACTTAATAAGCTTTAGAATAAAAGTGGTGTAACAATTTAATCACGCTTTGGGAAAACATGGCTTAAACAAGTGTGTAAAGTGCACAGGCTTATCAGGGACACCACTTTCTCTATTAATGGTATTTTTGATTAAAAGGAAGTCTCTACTTAAGGAAAATTCAGTTTAAGCTAAAAGTGTCATCCCCGATAAGCCTGTTCAGACTACACAGAATAATCCGGGAAGACACTTTACACAGTCGCATTTTCCCAGAGCATTTTAAGGTGATGATATAATCATCATAATCCTAAAATCCTCATACAGTTTTGACACTGCCCGTGTCCGGAGCAGGAGTTGGGGCAGGCGACGTCCCGTATCTGGTTGACGACGGAGGAATTGGTCTCCTGTATGGCCACGCTCTGACACTGGTCCATGAAGGCTTCAACAGCGGCCTGGATGAATGGGGTGTTTAGGTCGTCTACATACTGAAATTATCGCAAAGTAGTTTACAATTATCCTCATAAAATGCAGATTTCATCCCATTTGCAGTCTCTTAAAAAATTAAATTTAGTTAAAGATCTAAGAAAATGATGAGCAGCAAACAAAATCCTAAAACCTGAGATACTCAAAGGCTAGTCTGGTTTTATGCTGGTTACATATAGACAGTTTCATTATGCTTCTGAGTGTGAAAGGGTCAAAGAACAACGTACATAGGTACATAGAGCGGCAAAATTATTTCATATAAATACTTTAAACCAGTTTAACATCAAAATGATCTACATTTTTGTATATCAACCATTCCTAGATAGTGACACCTGCCTTAAGGTGGTAAACATATGAAGCTTTAATTATTTTAATGAAAGTGCTGTGTTTTATTTATTGAAAGTATGCATGGTACTGTAGGATATGATACTACAATGATGACTTAAGAGTTGTCTTTAAAGAGACAAACAACACCCCTGTACTCTTTTGTCATAATTATAGCATAAATCCCCATGTGCCTGCACGGCTTTGTCACAATTATAGCAGCAATCCCCATGTACCTGCACTGCTTTTGCACAATTATAGCATCAATTCCCATACTCGTACACTGCTTTGTCACAATTATAGCAGCAAGCCAGAAATCCTCATACTCGTACAATACTTTGGCACAATAATAGCAGCGATCCCCATGCCCCTGCATTGCTTTGTCACAATTATAGCAGCAATCCCCATGTACCTGCACTGCTTTGGCACAATTATAGCAGCAATCCCCATGTACCTGCACTGCTTTGTCACAATTATAGCAGCAATCCCCATACTCGTACACTGCTTTGTCACAATTATAGCAGCAATTCCCATACTCGTACACTTTGATTTTTGTCACAATTATAGCAGCAATTCCCATACTCATACACTGCTTTTTCACAATTATAGCAGCAATCCCCATACTCGTACACTGCTTTGTCACAATTATAGCAGCAATCCCCATACTCGTACACTGCTTTGTCACAATTATAGCAGCAATTCCCATACTCGTACACTGCTTTGTCACAATTATAGCAGCAATTCCCATACTCGTACACTGCTTTGTCACAATTATAGCAGTAATCCCCATACTTGTACACTGCTTTGTCACAATTATAGCAGCAATCCCCATACTCATACACTGCTTTGTCAAAATTATAGCAGCAATCCCCATACTCGTACACTGCTTTGTCACAATTATAGCAGCAATTCCCATACTCGTACACTGCTTTTTCACAATTATAGCAGCAATCCCCATACTCGTACACTGCTTTGTCACAATTATAGCAGCAATTCCCATACTCGTACACTGCTTTGTCACAATTATAGCAGCAATCCCCATACTCATACACTGCTTTGTCACAATTATAGCAGCAATCCCCATACTCGTACACTGCTTTGTCACAATTATAGCAGCAATCCCCATACTCATACACTGCTTTGTCACAATTATAGCAGCAATCCCCATACTCGTACACTGCTTTGTCACAATTATAGCAGCAATTCCCATACTCGTACACTGCTTTGTCACAATTATAGCAATGATGCTCATTCCCCTGCATTGCTTTGACACAATTATAGCAGCGATCCCCATGCCCCTGCACTTGTCACAATTATAGAAGCAATCCCCATATCCCTGCACTGCTTTGTCACAGTTATAACAGCAATCCCCATACTCGTACACTGCTTTGTCACAATTAAAGCAGCAATCCCCATGTCCCTGCACTACTTTGTCACAATTATAGCAGCGATACCCATGCTCCTGCACTGCTGGGTCACAATTGTAGCAGCAATCCCCATGTCTCCAACTTCTTTGTCACAATTATAGCAGCAATCCTCATACTCCAATAATGCTTTGTCACAATTATAGCAGCGATCCCCCTGCCCTTTCACTGCTTTGTCACAAATAAAGCAGCGATCCCCATGCCCCTGCACTGCTTTGTCACAATTATAGCAACAATCCCCATGCCCCTGCACAGCTTTGTCACAATTATAGCAGCAATCCCCATGTCCCTGCACTGCTTTGGCACAATTATAGCAGCAATCCCCATGTATCTGCACTGCTATGTCACAATTAAAGCAGCAAACCCCATGTCCCTGCACTGCTATGTCACAATTATAGTAGCAAACCCCATGTCCCTGCACTGCTTTGTCACAATAAGAGCAGCAATTCCCAAACTCGTACACTGCTTTGTTACAATTATAGCAGCAATCACCATGTCTGGCACTTCTTTGTCACAATTATAGCAGCAATCTCCATACTCCTACACTGCTTTGTCACAATTATAGCAGCAATCACCATGTCTGGCACTTCTTTGTCACAATTATAGCAGCAATCCCCATACTCGTACACTGCTTTGTCACAATAACAGAAGTGATGCCCATCCCCTGCACTGCTTTGTCACAATTACAGCAGCATTCCCCATGCCCCTAGACTGCTTTGTAACAATTACATCAGCGATCTCCATACCCCTGCACTGCTTTATTACAATTATAGCAGCAATCCCCATACCCCTACACTGCTTTGTCACAATTAAGGCAACATCCCATGCCTCTGGACTGCTTTTACAATTAAAGCAGCGATCCCCATGGCTAAGTTCAATTGGCTAAGAAACATATAGGTCAAATGGAACGTAAGGGTCACTTTGAGTGAAAGTCTCCGGCACATCTACACTTCGTGGTGATGACTTTTTATGAGTTTCTATTCAATTGCTTGAAAAATGAGGATGTTTCCACCACAAAATAGGAACACAGTATGCTTCTGCGTAAAAAAAGGCTTAGGTTCAACGGCATATAACTCAAGATCATTTGGATAATTTGGCCAAAAAATGTCTTGAAAATCTAAAACTCATGGCGATGTAGTTTGCTTAACAAAATGAGAACATGTTATGCAGATAATGGCTAAGCTCAGGTGCATATGACACATATGAACTTGTGGCTCACTTTGTATGAAAAAGGTAGCATATACTACAAGTTACATTTTTTAAACTTTGTTTGCAAGGGTATAACAATAATTTATATCCTGACAGTAAGTCTAGATTTTCCATATTCCTTTTTGTAAAATCAATGACACACATCATACCAAGATATCTTCAACGCAGTTTGAGATTTTGGTGTCGATGTCTGCTTGTGGAACAAGGCTGGCGCATGCTGCAGCAAACCCTGCACCGGTCAATGCGTTGTAACATGTTGTATTAGCCTGCTCAAGAGTGATCCCACTGGCCGTGGGGAACGTTTTAGCCTGTTGGAAATATGTTGATATTCATTTTAGAACAAATCCAAATGATTTTCTAACTGTGCAGACAGCACAGACTTATCTTGGACAACATTTTACGCACATGAATGTAGCCCAGTTTACCCACAAGAAGACTCAATTTATTTTGATTTTATTCAATTCTGAGCATTTATGTAACAACAAGACAAAACTGTGCAGCATTGTCTTAAAGGAAGGAATCCTGTAATTATTTTAAGTAATTTCTTTTAATATTTTCTTTGAAGAATTGCCTTCACTGACTTTATATAATCCATAAGGGACGAAATATCCAAAATGCATGGTCTCCTAATGACAAGGCCTGGTAAAGAAAAATATATAACTGTGTTGGAGGTAGATGCTAATTACTGTCCACCTCCAGATATCTCACCTCAACACTGCATGTCTGTAGCACATTGAAATAATAATAACATAGACATTCAAGTTTGGAAAAGGTATATAACTGCATAATATTAATTGCAGAATAATAAAATTATCATATAAACAAAACATAATTTCTTAATAACAATGTTAGACATTAAAATCAGTATTCTGGGGTAGGTTTTATCAATCATTTTTCAAAATTAATATGTGAAACCATAAACATTTGTCGCGAGTTTGAGTAAGTTTACTCTCAAATTCAAAATTTCAGGGGTATGAGACATATTCCGAAAATGTTGAGGAAAAAGGCCTCTAGGGGTACTAATTAGGAAAAATGTGTGTCCACAACCAGTCAAGATGAACATATGTCCATGGTATATCAATAATGTATACTACTGCTGAGAATATAAAACAAACAACTTAGGTAGGTGTATATCATAAAAAAACAATCTATGATGCAAAGCATTTAGGGCATTAACTCCCAAGATTTGAAGCATTTTTAATTTTATTTCATAATTCTTCAGCAAAACCTTTTGCCAGTGCATACGAAATATATAGTATAGAATATATAGATACCTCAATTGGTGGTGCATTCACGTCTATGCCAAGGGCAGCAAATGGGTCCCCCACTGCACGCTTCTTACGATTGGCTTCCACCACCACCACACGTTTGAGAGTGGTTGTTACATCGATACCTACAAACAAACAAGCTTGAGGGTGGTTGTTACATCGATACCTACAAACAAACATATCTGACTGCAGATTGCTGCATTGAAAATAATCAAGAAATCGTTGATTGTCTTGTGTTTTGTATTTAACCATATTTTATATGAAATAAATATCTGTCTTTTTTTAATTACTTTTTGCCATGAACTATCATACACATACTTGTAAAGACATGGTTGCCACCACACAACCCTACAAAATTAATATACGCCAAAGAGCACAAGCAAACATGCTGATAAATATGACAATAAGTTTCATCACTCACTCACTTTTATGCCATTTAGTATCATACATGAAACAAAAGTCCAAAAAAGTCCAATGGCTCTAAAGACAGGCCAAAGCTAAAGACCAAAATACTCGTGTGTTCAAGTTCACATTGTGATTAATAACAATACAGTTTATATAGAGTTTAGTTGCCGCATTAGTGGTTGAGCTTTTCAACTCAAGAAGCGGTAAATCATGATGCACCCCAATCTCTAAATGGTTGGGCATTGAAAGACTTAAAAGGAATATAATAATCCTGATATCAATGTCTATGTTCAAGAAATGCCCAGGTTAGTAGAAGGTTAGTACAAGACAAAACCTGAACCAACCTTTTTTACTGCATAGCAAAGCAATGAAAACTGACCTACCTTTCTGAAATTCGCAGGTCTCCAGTAAATTGACAGCGTTACATGAGCACTGTTGGTTAACGTCGTTATACAAGCAGAAGCTGCCAATACTGGGGAGTCCGGGATTTGCAAGTACACCCTCAAACAGGAAATCATTGACAGGCGACCTGTTTGGTAAAATGTCTCAGTGTATAACGTCGTTATGATACGTATCATCACAGCAATTAGGTTAACTGTTACACATTTTAATTGCATTCAAGTAACGTCGGTAAGGTTGTCTTTGGAATTTGGAAATCACTGACTGCCAACCTTCTAGGCAGAATGTTAAAGTCTATAAAATTATTATCAAGAAACGTATCATTTAAAACAAATGTGTTAACATTGCACATTTTTAAGGCATTCAAGTAGTTGTACTACGTACAATGTCATATGTATAATTATACAAGACATGTTGTAGTAAAATGTCAAAATGTATGTATAATTATACAAGACATGTTCTAGTACAATGTCACTATGTTAAATTATACAAGACATGTTGTACTACAATGTCACTATGTTTAATTTTACAAGACATGTTGGACTACAATGTCACTATGTATAATTATACAAGTCATGTTGGACTACAATTTTAATATGAATAAATAGATAGAAAATGTTGTACTACAAAATCACTATGTATAATTATATAAGACATGTTGTTTTACAATGTCACTATGTATAATTATACAAGACATATTGTTCTACATTTTCACCATGCAGAAGTACGATGTGCTTAGACACTATAAAGTTTTATTTCTTCAACATCTACATTGTACGCCGCTGCAGTCAGACTTGATTATTATGTGACAGTTACATGTAAACAATTCAGATATTCTCTAAATGCTGCACTTTCCATGTTGTTCATTGTTTCACAGTGACAATATGAAGCACATTTGGCTTCGTTCAACTACATATGTGCATCTAGAATATATAGTGGAAGAAAGCAATGCTTACATGACTCTCTATGCCTTGTATGTTATAAGTTCAGGTAATGTGAAGGAACACTTACTGCCAGGCCTTATTAAACTTGTCCACATCTTTATATAAAGTTCCGTCTGGTCCTATCCAATCATTTTTCTCGTTTCCATCATAATTGCCACATAGCCCTACAAACAGTGGAGAAATGAATAAAAGCTACCATAATGTGGCAAACTTTACTTAACTTAGTGTAATTTAATGTCAATACACTGCAATCACGACTATTCAACGTGGAAATGAGCAAAATGATGGTGTTACACAAATAAATGCTTCAGCCCTTTTTTTACCTACTTAAGTTAATACAAAAAAATGTGATTATACGAATTAAAGTTTTTAAGAAAATGAAATCATACCAATAATTTTTATCATCTTATTACAATATAATAGATCTTGCTTTTTTAAATATAAATATTCATTTTGTGCTTTCCGGTGGTTTATAGAGAAATATCCGTGAAATTAAACTGGTATTTCACTGTTTTAATCAGTGAAAAATAACAGTGAAAAATATCGATATTTTTCACTGTTTCATTGTGAAATGACGTCATTTTTTTCAACGAAATGACGTCATAAATCCAGCGAAATTGTCCAGTTTAACTCTTTTACAATGTAAATAAACGTTGAAACAAGCATAAAATAAAAAGGAAATTTGTTGGATTCAATTGAATATCGATTTAAAGTCACTCGTGATCATAAAAAATACATATTTTCACTCGTGGCTGGGCCACTCGTGAAAATATTATTTTATATTATCACTTGTGAAATAAAATCAATATTCCACTGAATCCAACAAATATCCTCTATTTATTTGCATAAATTATATTAATTAATCATCAACTGATATACAAAAATGCAAATAAATTAAGAGCTGAGCAAACATTAGGATAATGGTACCCATAGCAAGGTAGGCGCATTATTTACATGTAGGAAGGTGACTTTACATGTATTTACTTTACTGGTCTTTAAGGATTTTTATCTACTGATTGCTCTTTATGCAAACTTGTAATTAACTGACATTTAAAGAGGAGCTTTCTATGAAATAGTTAGTACACATACCGCTTTTCTAATATGCATATATATCCGATAATCCAATATAATAACAACATTAAAAAAATATATATTCTGGCCATTTATGACAATAAATGTGTTTCAAAATTTCATAAACACAAACAAACGCCATGTTTCAGAAGTGCAAAGTGTACAGTGAAATATGGGACAGCGGTTTAATGGGGCATTGATCAGATTAAATTATAGCAACCAATGGACGAGAGAGTTTAAATTAAGATTTAATGCAATACAATACAAGGCAATGTTTCATTGCATCATACACAATTATGCAAAAAACATGCTCTCTAGGGACTTACTGGAATTTGTGCGAAAATGAAATTAATTTCTGTTAACAATTACTCTGCATTATGATGTAACTAATTACTTATGGTATTTATTTAATTTCTCTTTGCCTGCTATATTTTTCGATTGCATTTGAGCAGAAAATATTTATAAAAATTTCCATTGTCAACAAATAACAATGGAGTGAAACATGTCTCGTAAAACTTGTAAAAGCTGTCAAATATTTAAAAATTCTAAATCACATACATGGTATCAGCAAAATAGCATGAAACACTGATAAACACATGCTAGTTTGCACACCTTTATTTGCATCAAACAACAGATAATCAAACTTAAAATGCCAAATGCCCCAGTAATGGTTAGTCTCTAATCAATTATAAGAGAGCAATTATGCAATCAGCACAATGAGCCCCCGAAATATTTGAATTTTAAGAAAACGCTTAAGACTGTAATGAAAGGTTGAAGACAAAACCAGGAGCCAACACCCACCTGCGTTATATTGGATTCAGCGATAAAACAGAACCTTTTTTTCATACCAACAAGTAGGATAAAAGTTTTCGAATAAAAGACAACTCTCACATTTGACGCCATTTTAATATTGCACACTAGGTTATATAAACTTATAATGGGCACCTGCTTTTGAAAGTTTGGGGTATAAAACTGTGTTTAATACATAGTTAAGTAAGGAACTACTTACTGATCACTAAATGAAGCCATGAGACAAAATACAAACTAACCTTCAGTATTCCCCTTATCAGCTGGGGACGGAGAGACAAATATGTTGATGAATCCACTGTAACTTGTTTTGACATTCACAACTTGACCATATGGCAGGTAGAGCTGTGGAAAAACATTCAAGCAATTTGAGCCTGACTCAGGGAAAACAGGTTTTAATGTGTGTGCGTCTTTATCGCTTAAAGGAAGCCTCTGCTAAGCAAAATCCAGTTAAGGTGGAAAGCTTTGTCCCCTTACCGCACAGGCAAATCCAGGAAGACACTTTACACACATGCATCAAGTCTAACTTTACCAAAGCAAGGCTCATTTATGATTGTGTTATTTATCCCTTTGCATGCTGGGAAATTTGTTGTCTGCTAAAATGTCTTCTGCTGAATTTCTAAAATTAGCATTTTCTTCGATTTTTTTCAAAGAACACTATCAGAATAGCAAACAGTTTGGATCCTGATGAGACGCCACGTTCTGTGGCGTCTCATCTGGATCCAAACTGTTTGCAAAGGCCTTCAAAATTCGGTTCCAGCACTGAAAGGGTTAAGCACTATTTAACTTCCCAATCAATTGAGAGTTCCAATATGAAAGTAATGCATTGCATTGTTTTAAAAGAGTATATAAACAATTAAATTTCCCGGACTTATCCAGCATAAATCAATCAAAAGCACAAATAAAACAACAATATTTTCAACATAAATATGCGACAATATTACTTCAATTGTTCAGATCAATGGTTACTAGTAGCAGGTAAAGGCCTTCAATTGTTCAAATCAATGATTACTAATACCGAATCTAAGGCCTTCAGTTGTTCAGATCAATGCTTACTAGAACCGGGTTAAGGTCTTCAATTGTTCAGATTAATGGTTAAGGCACTCACATTTGTGTCCTTCCCATCATTAAACGTCACTATCCTCAGTCCCTTTGATATCTCCCCGTTGTTCCAGATCTTGGGTTTTCGGTTCTCCACATCCTGTTTGCGATCCCCATCAAAGCACTGATTATGTACGTATGTATCGTCCCCAACTCGTACACTGACTCCACAGTTACAAGAAGGTCCTTTTGTGTTGTCTGTGCATTTCTTGAACATCACACGAACCTGAAATTGTAAACAAAATTAACACACAATTTATCCATGTCTACATGAGAAAGATTGATTTAATATAATTAACCCTTTACTACTTAGATACGTATTTTAATGAATTTGTTGTCATTTAGAAAATCAAATTTAATTTAAGAACTTTTTCACTAGATTCAAGTTGTAAAGGCTTCATTTCCAACCTGTGGATACTGATGATCAGCAAACAGCATAAAACCTGTAAAGGTTGTTCTAGTTGTATGCTGTTTGCACATAGCCATTACTTGGCTTCTGAGTGGGAAAGGGTTAAATATATTGTACAAACACGTCACCTTTGTTCATTTAATTTCTCAAATACTGAACAGGAGAGTCCCACAAGTGTAAATTTTATTATTTTTCAAAAGCATTTAGCTAACACAACTATGTGTAAATTTTTATTTTCTAAGCAGGTCTTAAACATTACATGCCGAAGATTTTTTTTCTTTAGTTCAATATTATACATTGATTTTGTTTTCTTAATACCTTATTCAGCAAAATTAAATGCAATTTCTAGAATAATGATAAATTATGAACCATGTCAGGCAAACATAGGTCTTATATGTTATTAGCTAAGCTCAATTCAAGAGCTACATTTTCTGCTATAAAGTCACACAAGGTTCTGCAATCTCATTAACAGACACCGTAGCATCTAAACAGTTTGTGCAAATGCGCAGGCTAGCTGGTCTGGAGCTTCACTGGCACATATGGCATAAGACCCATTTTCGCATGACCTGGTTAATATAACACATATTAAAAGTCACAGTCTTTTCCTTAGTAAACTTGGTTCGATTCCTATGCCTCAGAACATCAACAATAAATAAAACATAATTTCTCAACAATGGAATGTACAATTACCTCATAGTCCAGATCCGCATTCTTCACCATAGTAAATTCACCTTGCAGGTGATTGTTATAATAACTGAAAAATATATATTTTGTTTGTTACAATAAATGCAAGAAAATCAAGTTTTGCTTTAAGTGAAAAAATATGCAATAAATTTCAACTGGTCTTTGGAGACAGTAACTTCTGCTGAAAAAGTGACTACAAATACCCCTCCAGAGCTCAGGTCAAGGCAAAGAAGCCATGTGTGTGGCTAAGTTCAATTTTCTAACAATTTATGCATAAAAATGACTAAGTCAATGGTCACATAACCGCAGCCAAGTGGATCACTGTGCAAGAAAATTCTGTCATAAACACATATACACATTTAGGGGATGAAATATGTAAAGTTCAAATTCAAGGCATTAGAAATGAAGAAATACTTTGCTCCACAAACTAGCAATATTATATGCATACAAATAACAATGCTTTATTAAGAATCACCAAAAAAAGTGTGGCTAACTGCATGTGAAAATTGTGTCCTGTCAACACTTCGTGGTGATGAGATACTTTCAGTTTTGATTAAATACTGTTGCAAATGTATAAGAAGTTTGCTCTATCTACAAACTAATAAGATTTGATGCATCAAAATGGCCAAGAGCACAAAGAACAGGAACATATGGAATTGCGAATTAATTCAAGTTAAAATTTCGTCTTCTACATCTTCATTTCTTTGTAGATGATATATTTCAAGTTTCGATTCAATAGCTTGAAAAATAAAGAAGTAGTTCATTTCACAAACGTAAAGCAGTTCCTGATCAAGCTCTACATCTCAACTTTGCTTTCCAAAAAATTCTAAGGGGGCCACAATATGACAGCTTCCCTTATGAAAATGTGCAGCCGGTAATTTATAGATAAAGAGCCAATATAATAAACGTTAACCACTGTCTTACTGATATGGCTGGAAAGTGATCGGCATTTAAACAATTAATAAAAGGAATAAAGGGTATAAAATGGCAAAAAATACCTGTCTTATCATGGCATCACCATCTTGTTTGTCCAGTGATTAACTCATCTGAGAAAGGTATTTACTTTCACCTGATTTAGTCAGGGACTAAAGACACATCAATGTGCATATCAAATTGGAAAGGGCTAAAAATGAACATAAACCATCACTTACTTTCCATCAAATGTTTTCAGGTGAGGATCGTTGGTTGTTTGACAGATTGATGAGTCATCAGTATCTATGACCACAACCTGAAAATAGCATCAACACATGGAATTGTTAGCAAAAAAACTATTTTGGGGAAATCTAAACAATTGAACCAATGACTATCAGGTCACTGACATAATATCCACTACGCCACGGCGAAAAAAGTGAAACTTGTGCCAAAATCCAACCATTATCATTGGGTGCCCTATTTTGACGCCTATAATTACTATCCATTTCTATGATCAATCTGACAAACCATACCATAAAGGGCAAGTGTGGTGCCTGATTTGCCTATGCACAGGCTAGTCTGGGATGACACTTTATGCACTTTAAGCCTCATTTTCATAGAACAAAGCTGCAATCTCTATCTGGGGCATGAAAGGCAATTGGTGATGAAATTATTTCCATGGACCCCTCCCCACCTCTTATTCAGGTAGGGAAATGGCCAGTAAAACTTTAAGTTTGAGACTTAATATTGAGTTTAAGTGATATAGTTGTAAAATATGTATTCTCTACCCCTGGAACTGGGCGAAAGAGGTAGATTTCAATGTCTACAATCATAAAGCAGCACAATCATCTCATTCACATAAAAGCCTGCTTACATTGTACTGGCAAGCCTCCTGCGACTGTGAGGCCACACCATTCCTGACCAAGGTCGCCATGACTTTGAGTTTTCCAGCAAACTTGTTGTCTTTCTTAAGATCTAGACGCGCTGTGAGGGATACAGTTTGAGTCTTGGCCCAGTTGGAGCTGTTGAAATCCATGTCGCAGACACGATCTACTAGAATCTGCTGGATACCGAGGCCATTGGAACATCTGAATACATTGAGAAACATAACTTCATTAGACAATTAACCCTTTCAGCGTTGGAATTGAATTTTAAAGGCCTTTGCAAACAGTTTGGATCCAGATGAGACGCCACAGAACGTGGCGTCTCATCAGGATCCAAACTGTTTGCTATTCTGATAGTATTCTTTGAAAAAAACCAAAGAAAATGCTAATTTTAGAAATTTAGCACACAATATTTTAGCAGACGACAAATTTTCCCAGCATGCAAAGGGTTAAAGCCCCGCTCTGGGAAAATGTGGTACAATTCATGTGAACAGAGAGCTGCTTTTATGGAATGTTTCATACAAGGTAAGTCTCTTCCAAACGAAACTCCAGTCAAATCTGAATGTGTTGTTCCTGATTAGCCTGTGTGGAATGCACAGGCGAATCCGGAAGGAAACTTATCGCACATGCATTAACCGCCCTTTATATTAAGAGCAGCTCATTTTTAAAATTACATTTCCCTATACAATAAACGCAAACATACTGCAAAGGGCAAATTTGGTGTATGTCAACAAGCAAAGTCCCTGTGAATTGAGTACCGGCAATTAAATATTATTATATATACCTAACAAGTAACAATAACACATATATGTTGATTTTTAAGCAATATCGGTTTCAGAAAGCAAGCAAAACAGGCATATACTTGATATAGAGCCCTCAGGCCAATAGTTCCAAAATTGTGTAAATATGACACACCATATCCATAATATGACCTATGATTATTCAACCTTATTTCATTCACCTGTATAACGCAAATAATGTGCTGATGGCAGCAATTTGAAATGTCACCTAGCATTATTTTGCTGACAGTATTAGTATGCCTTTATTTTAATTTATTACACCTGCATTTATACCAGAGACACTATCATTATACCTTTTATATTCATTTCAATTAACTGCAGACAACAACCAAACACTTAATTTTATTAGCTATTTAATATATAATAAATGGATACGGCAACATTTAGACATGCTGACGAGCATGTCTCCATGCATGCTGTTTTAGACAACTTATTAATTTTAAATTGCCCATTTTATGAAATGGTCATTAAAAACACTCTGTTATTCAAAATGTATTGCCTACTGACAACCAATGTAGGCACTTAAAAATGTCATTTTCTTTCAGGATGGAGGCTGTATTAAGAAACCCATGAAATGTTTCAGTATTTACAGTTTTTCCTCAATAACACATTGTAGCCCTTAAAGAATTCCAATTAAATATATATTTTATATCCCATAAGAATTTTCTTCTGTGGAAACAACTGTCTTCATTAACAACCAATAAATACTCCTTTATTGAAATACGTTGCGACAACATTGTATTGCACATGGACTTTATCCAACCACAACCTTTTCAGCGCTGCACAATCATTTTTTTTCTTAGTTAGGTCATAAATACCTGTTTTTCATTAGGCATGTAAGAAACATTTAAAATAATAAAAAATAATTTTGTGACAGAAAGGATGATCGACTCACTGATGGACATTTGGATAGACGGACGGACAACGCCAATTCTATATCCCTCCACCTTTGGAGGGGATAAAAATGTTTATCTGAACGGGAATTATTAAACACAGCATCGTTAGAAAGAAGAAAATTATTTCAATTTTCACTCACTTTGGTTGATTCTTTTTGTCTTCAATAACCTGGAAGCGCAGTTTGATAGAGCACTTGGCATTGCTGCAGTCCTTCTCAGGGTCACTTGCTAATCGGAAGCCTAGCTGCTGCTCGCGAATCTTCCCCTCATGGAGAAGAATGTTGGAATCCTTCACCTCACACTGTGTTTAACAATATAGGATATAATGTCTTTTTGTGTCTTGTTCTGATAAAACTGGGCATAATGCATGTGCGTAAAGTGTCGTCCCAGATTAGCCTGTGCAGTCCGCACAGGCTAATCAGGGACGACACTTTCCGCCTAAACTTGATTTTCGGTAAGGATGGACTTCCTTGAAACTCAAAATTCCATTAAAGAGGAAAGTGTCGTCCCAGATTAGCCTGTGCGGACTGCACAGGCTAATACTTTAAGCACATGAATTAAGCCCTGTTTTCTCAGAACAAGACACAATTGATGCAACTAAGACTGTTGTTTAAAGGGACTTATTCCCAGTTTGGAAAATAGATGATTTTCAAAATAATTGTCATACAATAATAACAAAAATGAATACATTATGTTTAAACAAGCAAAATGAAACTCCAGGTTAAGAAATAAATAATTACATTGAGGAATATCAAATACTGACCAGTTTAGTTTTATTAAACATTAACGGGTTTGTTTATGTAACCAACCATTTCTTGAAGCATAAGTCAAGAACAAAGATAAAATTATGTTTCTTGTGAAATACATGCTGAAGCGAAACCGCATGGAAATAGGTTACAAATCAAGCAGGTGAATAATTCTAATGGAGTTGACAATAAACAGATAATTATTATAAATTGTTAAATAAAATACCATCACTGTTGGCCATTTAAAACAGATCAAGGAATCCTGGATTTTCTTAAGTCTTGCTCTGTAGCGAACAATCACTTCATTTTCCTTAGTGACGTTAGCTTTGCACTGCGTCAGAACTGGTTCGATGCACAGTGTGAGTTTGTTGTATTCACTGAAAATAACCATATGAAAATTATTTTTTTTTAAACAAGAGCTGTCTCCATAGGATGACATATGCCCCCGAAAAACGCTTTGATAGAAGTTATGAGCATTATTCGAAACCTAAATGCAGATTTGGAAACCTAAACACGGACCCTATGTTTAAGGTTAATGTCACAGGGGTCAAAATTTGTGTGCGTATGGAAAGGCCTTGTCCATGTACACATGCTTACCAAATATGAAGGTTACATCTGAAGCGACATAGAAGTTAAGAGCATTTTTCGAAACCTTGAAACGGACAGACAGACAGACAGTGCAATCACTATAGGCCCTCCTTTGGGGGCATAAAAATAAATTCATAAAGTCAATGTATAAAAATAAAATGCAACTTCTAGAATGTTCACAATATTTCACTATTGCCATGTAAGGAAACTTATATCCACCTAGTGGCCATGTTTTCAAGGTACTGCAAGCAATTTCAACCTCAGAGCAGCAGAGATATGGCTAAACGAAGTTATCTCGCAAATTTCAGATATCAATACCAATATCTATACTTAAATGCTCAAAACCATACCCATATCTATAATTTTTGTCAAAAAACACACCCCATAAAATCGGCACACCTCTATATACCCATATACATGTATAGGAAGTTACTCCCCCGGGGTCAAACCAAATTAAACTCGACGGGCATGCTTTGAACAAACTTGGTAGAGGACCACCATATGAAGTCACATGCTTAATACCAAACCTCTAGAACTTGTTAGCTGAGATGATATTTTTTAAGTTTTAAATATAAGGAAAACTAGCAACCCACAGGTCTTGGCCAATTTCGACCCCAAGAGCATTATTTGAACAAACCTGGTACATTCCAACCTGTCTTCAGAGACCACCCAAGTTGAATCTAGAAAGTGGTCTCTTAACTGAGGTGGTCTCTGAGTACAGTTTGACCTGTCAGACCAGTTGGTCTTTGTTAATGCAACACATTAGCATATGTAAGTACATGTATGTGTATTTCGCTTTATTATGTACATTATACATTCAAATATATGTTGAGTGATCGTTGTTTATAGAAATATATACAGAAAAAGTTGTTTGTTGTTGAATTGTATTCAATATATTAATATACATGTATTAAATAACAAACATACATAAACATATTTACCTGATACATCGAACTTTACATACAAATAAATACAAATTATACCACTACAAATACAATATGTAACAGTCATATAATTAGACAATTAACATTTCAATAATACATACATATCAAATAACAAGCATACAGATCGAGCATAGCAACAATGTACATTGTATTAACATGCAATAGCATACACATATTTACACATTACAACAATATTACAATGGCCTGAAAAAGAAATCTTCAATTTTGGTCTGTTTTACCTTCTCTCCATTCATGGCTATGTCCCCTATTTGGTTGCTGGTTTCCATCAATGTCGCTAGTAGATCATGGTGTCCTTTCTTCACTGCCCAGTCCTTCAGCTTTCTGCTTATTTCCAAGACCTCGCTCATGGAGAGTGTTGGTTCCGATGTCGTCGCTTCCTCTTCTATTGGGTTGTTGTCATCTTCGTCATCACATCCGTCGTCTTGTAGAATTTCCGGTGCTGACTTCTTCCATTCTTCCATGTCAGTTGCACATGTTGTGATGTCCCTGTCAATGTTGATGAGGTCCTTCACTTCACATCCGAATAAATCAAGTGCTAATTTGTACATGATGAGAGGCAAGTCGTCCTCAACATCATCACATTCACTTTTTTCACTTTTGTCACTGTCACTTGTAATTTTTTCACTTACACTTTTTTTACTGTCATATGCTCTTTTTTCACTTTTGCTAGCACTAGCACTTTTTTCACTGTCACTCAGGGATCCACATTTGGCGAAACACTTGCCGATCTACTCCGTCGTTGTCTCCTTCCATGCGCTGATGACCCAGTAAATTGCTTAAAGGATGTTAACCTCTTTCAGAATTTGCGGTCCAGTGGTCGCCGAGGATCTTTCCAGCACCATCATCACGTGTTGTAGTTGGCGTTTCCGGTACTTCAGCTTCATTGTCTGTATGATTACTTGGTCCATGGGTTGTATCACTGATGTTGTGTTTGGAGGAAGGAACTGTAGTTTGATGTTGTTTAGTGTGATGCGAGGGTGTGATGGTGCGTTGTCTATGAAAATATGACGTGTCTTCTGGCATGTCGCATCCGCCGGTCACACCACTTCAGCCAGTCTTCCATTATTATGGTCGTCATCTACGCCTTCTTGTTGTAGTACCGTATTGGCAATTTATCGGGAGTTACTGACCCAAAACATCTCGGGTTATTTTATTTCCCAATGATTGGGGGCAGCTTCTCTCATGTAACTGACGCACACAATCCTACAGTAATCCGCTCCTTCACAATCTTCCCGCCGGCACATGTCTCGCCTTTTTTGAAGAACGTCGCACTGAAAATATAAAAAATATAATTTTATTAATTAATTAATTATATTTATTTATTTATTTTATTTATTTATGTTTTATTATGAAATGGTTTTAATTTTTTATCTTTTCCTTTTTTACTTACCTTGTACTTTGTTTGTAGAACAATCCTGTTTTGTACATGTTATAAATGTCAGAAGGTTAATATCTGTCGCATATTGTCGGAAGCCGCTTCTTCCAGTCGTCCACTACGACTGCATCCACTTCCGCTCTTTCACCCGGCCGTGTTTTAAAGACCATGTTGTGGCGTTTAAGGAACGAGTCGAGCAATCGGTCGCTACAGCTCTACAGCTCCTCCCGGATTCAAGCATTTTTAGTGTTTTCATTCGCTCTTCCAATGTCAGACACTTTCCTTTAGTGGTAGACATATTGCTCTGATTTGTGTACATTTGCAAGTGCTTTCAAAATTATTTACCTCCCTTTTTTATACTGCTGCCAGTCACATACTTACCTTTGAGTAAAAATTGTTATTGTTATCAAAACAATTATTTGCAAACTTTAATTAGAAATATAATTAATGTCAGCCAAGTTTTCACAGTTAGCTCCCGATAACAGTGTGTAAGCGTGGATGCCAATTACGGGATTAACACCTGCATTGTTAGTTGAGTGTCACCATTGCTTAGCAACTTCACTGCGAGACTGCAACATGGTCGCTTACTGTCGTAATGAGTGTTAATTTGTGAGACAGATAATGGTCGTTGGTCGCAGATTTAAGGTGGTTGTTGAGTCAAGCCAATTTTAATTGATTTTAGCTTGGGAGGAATTAATAACGGTTGTTTTGCGGGGTGGGTCGCTAAGTTCAAGTGGTCGGATGTGCAGGTTAGACTGTACATGATCAAAATACAATGTTCCACGCCTGAACAAACTTGGTACATGATCAACATACAATGTTCCATGCCAAATATTACCCCTTTGGGACTTTACATTTAAGTGAAGAATATATTTTAATAATAAATAATTACGCTCTACAAGTCTAAATAAATCATGTGACACCTTCAGTGATGGGCCATATTTGCCCTTGTGGTTTCAGAGATAATTTTTTTTAAGATTTCATTTTTAAAATCCAAGTTCAGATCTGGTGATCAGCATATGCAATGGACCGTAACAACTTTAAAACCTTTGATAGAGGGTCACCCATGGATATTTGATCTCAAAGTTCATAAAAATCTGCCAATCAGTCCTCATAAAAAATTGACGTACGGAATGACACACGCACCGAATGATGGACAGGGGCATCACAATATACTGAAAGCTCCACATAAGCACCACAGGCTCAGGAGAACTAAAAAGCAATCATAAATATAAACAATCTCATTGGTTGAGTCCAGCATTGGACCAGATTGACTTAGGGCTGTTCATCTTCTCCCATTTGTGATTATCTTTCTTTGACTTAAATTTTAAAAAGGTTACAATGTGAATTGGAGATATAGTATTGTGTTTTATCTTCTTAAAGGCGTCGCCCTGGAGGGCGGCGACTAGTATGTAATGCATTTTTTTTTTGCTTATGGGAGGAGAAGTTATTTTACGGATCAATGTATATATTTTTGTTTTAAGAATATCTTGCATAGTGGTGATTTTTTGTGTAAGTTAGTGTAAATAAGTACTGCATTTGTGCCTATTACATTTATTACAACATTTATTGCCAATAATGCAAAGCTTATTGTTTTAATTAATTTGTGATCCACAACTGAGCACAGGGAAAAGATCACAGGGACTGGGCAAATACGCGATACTTTCTGGTTTTGTATAAAAACAAAACATAATAAAAATATATTTATTTTGTGGTTTTTCTAATTTGCTTATTTAGTGGAGAATCAATGTTGTACAATATTTGACGACCTTTCGCGCAAGCAAGTTTATTGGAAGGCGTAGTGGTTCGAAAACGTACAATGTATTAGTTTATTAATAGACATATAATAACGATCGCTATACACAACTTCACCAAATAGCAGTACATAAGTGAATGTCAGCCGGAATAGCTCAGTTGGGAGAGCGTTAGACTGAAGTTGTTAACCGGGTTAAATCCCGGGTTCCGGCACGAACGGAACTGAGTTCGGCGGCTGACAATTTTTTCAGTCAGGTTAATAAATATAATAAAGCTTTATTTTATGTAGACATTTTAAAATCCAATTTACTACAATTGGACATTTTTATTAAAATTAATGGATGCCGCATGGTGACAACGTTAATTAAAATTTCTTACATCACTAAAATATCTTATAAAAAATACACGTGTTTTTATATTAACAAATAAATGCAAACAACACATCTATTATCAATGTATTTTTATGGTTGTCTATCATAGGCCTATCCTTACCACATATAGAGCGCGAAGCGCAACACGTATTATTGATAGTAATGAGTTGCGATAAAGGAAGCAGCCGCTTATCAAGGAATTTTAGTATAATAGAATCCTTAGCAAATAAGGCATGTTTTAATAAAAATGTTTGATTTTGATCTTTGTGTTTGACTTTGACCATGACCCTAGCAACCTAGATCTTATATTTGACACTCAGCTCTTGATCATGTGTAAATGAAAATAAAGCTCTAAGCTTATATTAAAATGCATTTTTTCGAGAACCTTAGGGCCATAACTTCGTTATTAACTGATGATGTCCAATGCCATTTGGCATGCATCATCCTCTTATCCATATAAATACTCATACCAAGTTTCAATGAAATCCGCCAAAGCACTTCCAAGATTTAATTGCATCCATTTTGTAAGAGTATGCTTTCAAATACGGCCAATTACGCCTTAGCAAGAATTTTCCAGAGAAAAAAGTTATTTACTATTGATACAGTCTTTATTTAGGTCTACTTTAAGCATTTGACCACACGGGCGGACAAATTTTGATACCAGGAGCATGATTTGAACAAATTTAGCACTATTCACTATTAAATGTTGCATGACAATTAACAGAACTCTAAGCATTCAAATTTCAGGGAAAAGTTTAAAAGTTTTCACGATATATGTTTAAGGGAAACAAAGAACCCATAGAGTCAATAGAGGCAGAGTCAATATGATCCCAGGGTCATAATATCTATAAACTTGGAAGAGGGCCACCATGCATGTTACATATCAAATATGCAACTCTAGACTCTTTGGTTTCAGAGATTTTTAAAGGTATGTACTAAATGAGTCTATATCCCTTTCAGTGCGGGAACCGAATTTTGAAGGCCTTTGCAAACAGTTTGGATCCTGATGAGACGCCACAGAACGTGGCGTCTCATCAGGATCCAAACTGTTTGCTATTCTGATAGTTTTCTTTGAAAAAAAAACGAAGAAATGCTTATTTTAGAAATTTAGCAGACGACATTTTAGCAGAAGACAAATTACCCAGCATGCAAAGGGATATTATCTCATGACCCAATGGGTGTTGTTATTTTTTACCCCATCAGGTAGTCATATAGTGCAAAAATACAGCTCACGTGCACAAGGTGTCCATGTTTGTATTCTTTGCCTGAATGACTTCAAAGGCAGCCAGGCAGGCCTCTGCGTCCGTCTCTCTACACACACTGGGCGGTTCGGTAGGGACATTGCAGAACAGCTGCAAAGAAGGGACACCATGAAAATCAAATGAATCAAGCTCTGTGAAAAGGGGGTTTAATGCATGTGCGTAAAGAGGCTTCCCAGATTAGCATTTGCAGTCCACACAGACTAATCATGCACAACACTTTTGGTCTTAACTGAATTCTAGCTAAAAAGATACTTTATTATAAGCCTAAAGTGTCCTCCCTGTTTAGCCTGTGCGGACATCACAGACTTATCTTTAACGATATGTTTAAATATCCATTAGACCCCGCTTTTCACATAGCTAGGCTCAAATTTAATGAAAGACCTTTCTAACTATGTTCAAGTTTTAGAGTCTTCATTTTGTCCCCTAAAAACTGATAAGCAGCAAACCTGTACAAAATAAATTTATTTTGAGAAAAAAGATAACTTTTAAAGAAACACAAGTTAAACATTCAATCTGAGAAATCTTTCTTAAGAAATGTAGTGTTTACAACTAAGGGTGTCACGTTTAAACGGTCGCTTTTCGTGTTTTGGTCAAAATTGTTTACAAAAACTGTAAACGTTTAAACGACAGTCAATATCAATATAAATCGGTTTAGTTCATTACGTTACGACGTTGCAAAGCTTGTTAACAGCTGCTGAAAAAGACTCGTATTAAAAACTATTTGTATCACGTGCACCACATGCCCCTTATTCACAATACGGTAAACATAAGAATACACCATGTATGGATTAGACGTCTTGAATATTTAACGCGCGTCATCACGAAATTCCCGCCTTTTGTTGCATGAGCATGACCCGAATCGTCTTGACCATTCAATGGGCGTCGGCACGAAGTGCACAAGGAAATTTTTCCGACGTTTCTTCATCGGCATTCATTTCAAGAGATATGGCGAACAATCTCCGTATAGGAATATTTTGACATAAGTTGAAGTATGCATCTTTTGATGTACATCGTGTTAAGTAAAACATTGACAATTTTAAAACCGGTTTATTAATTCATCTTTGTTTTAAAACATTACCGCATGTAAGTAGACAAAGTGTGACCCAATGGTTCGACAACGACGAGAACAGTTGGTTTTAATATGACGTCATTGCGCGAATGGGATATGCACTAAATATAACTTCCGGAAATAATTGCTACTTTCAGTTTGGAGATGAGATGGCACTGATGCTTTTAAAACGGACATAGGGATACCGTTTGAACGGTAATGTTTCGTTTATTTAATTTTGTTTAAACGTTTAGAAAAATTTGTAAACGTGATACCCTTATTTACAACAAACACTTGTAAAGACATTTTATACATTTCAACTTGTAAGTAAAACTAATTACAAATTGTATGCATCCTCTTTTATAATACACTAATTATCAAAAGCTTTCAGCTAAGTGTTATGCTGTCTGCCATCATGCTGTGGATGTGTTTTGGTTGTAAATAACAAAATGTAGCGCAATCAAGGTTCCATTTTTACAATAAATTTCAAATATATTTATTTGAATTACAACAACAACAATAATGATGACATCTAAAAAAAAACGTGACTGTTTGCGGATTGTCACGCCAAATTCACAAAAATGCTATGAAATGCTTTTAGAAAGCTCTCACATAAAAAGACAAATCAATTATTATTAACTTGGTACTTACAGCATAAGAACCAGTGATTTGACTCCATATGGCAGTGACGTAGGTAAAATACTCCGCTGGACAACTTTGCCTCAGTTTCAGGAATCCCTGCATACTGACTTCCAACTGGGCGTAGAGGCTGCAAGATTGATAACATTATATGAGTTTTGTTCTGAGAAAACTGGGCTTAATACATAAGCGTAGAGTGTCGTCGCAGATTAGCCTGTGCAGTCCGTACAGGCTAATCAGGGATGACACTTTCCACCTAAACTTGATTTTCAGTATGGAGAGACTTAATTGAACCTAAAAATTCCATAAACGCAGAAAGTGTCGTCCCTTATTAGCCTGTGCAGACTGCACAGGCTAATCTGGGGCGACACTTTACGCACATGCATTATGCCAAGTTTTCTCAGAACACGATTCATATGACAATCTCATAGCACCAAGTATCAGTTTTGCACAGCTCAGAACAGAAAATGAACCGAGGACAAACATTTTACAAGAGGACAAACATTTCACAAGAGTTTAGTACATGGCACTCATATGCTTGTCAATGGTGCACCAAATCAGTAATGGCACAACCAAAAACATCTCTTACAAGCAGAACAAAAATTAAAACTAATCCATAAAACCAGGATTTGAATATAATACCTTGATTTATATAAGTATGCAATCAAACTCTACATCTGCATGCAAGCTACCTACACCCAACATTTCACACAAAATTTGAATATCACCAACGTAACCGATGTTATTGGGCAGATCTCGTTTTTCTATTTCCAAAAACAGTAACCTTGACCTTAAACTGACCTAAGCAAGGTCTGCATACAAAATTTTAGCACCATACCTCAATTAGAATATAAGATTTAGAGTAAAACTGTTATTTTGTTTAGAACCAACGCCAAAACTGCAATCCAATGCTAGGTCTTAATTAAAACTACCTTTACCTCAACATTTCTAACCAAAATCTCCATCTAAACTCAAGGCAATGAGCAACACTGTTTTTATATTTTTACATTTTATATTAAGCGTTTAGAAAGACTTTATCCGAATTAGCCCAAATACAATCTTAACCCATTTATGCCTAGCGTTTAGAAAAAGGGCATGATGCGGCGTCTCATCAGGGTCTGCGCTGTTTGCTTAAAGAAATTTCTGTAAGAAATATTTCTAAATATATAAATAGATATACTAGACATCTCTTATTTTGGAAATAAATTGATCCAATTTAGAAGGATGGGAGAGTCCACTAGGTTAACATGGGTTAAAGCTATTAAGTCTGCATGTCAGCATAATTCACACAAATGTTCAATATACAATTCTGAAATTTCTCCATCCAAACTGTAGTTTTTTCGGCGTAAGCTGTATTAAGCCAGCTTTTCACCCTGACTTGACCTTTGTAAGTGTCCAATAATACTCAAATAAAATTTCCCGCGGCTAGGTACGAATGAATACACTTCATTTATTCCATTGGCTGATTTGAGTATAACACCAGAACATTGGAAACATATCCGCGTCTTTGTAACACTGTTTAACTGCATGAAACAATTTTATCTCTAATGAAAAAGCTCAATAGATAGAACAGTTTTACAATCAATTTTCGACATAAATACAGTTTGTGCGTTCACCTTTTATTTTCAGAGAATTAACAGCGCAAAAGCGTTTATACTAAAGGCTATGTTGTCATATTTAGTACTTACTTGCATTGCATTTAAACCCGCGAGGTTTCGGGTCATTACGCGGCCATTTGTGAAAGTCAGAGTTTATATACAGTTCATCACCGGAGTTCGCAGAAGGGGTTGCGATCATTGTTTTACACCGGTCTTACTGACAATAACGTAGTGACTGTAATGCATTGCATTCCAATCCGCAAGGTATCAAGGTCAGTTTGCGGTCAGTTGCAGAAATCTTTATATAAACGCCGTCTCGTAAACATTGTGCACTTGAAGTCTGTTTTGATCAGAGAGATACTAAATAAAGATATTCGGCGATATTATTGTGGTATGTCAATCATCGATTTTTAATATGGTTTCAACATTTGCATGATAAGGACCAATTTTGATAAAATTAATTAGAAATATTTATCCATTTGGACCAGTTTATTAAGCATGAGCACAATAATTCACTATACTATAATTATGCAATTAAATAAGATTCGAGTATTGCCGGCTGACCTATATGCACTCGTTTATTTTCATGTTTCTTGTGTTTTTCTATTCTGTAAATATAGATATCTGAGTAATAATATCACATAAAGCAAAATAAGCCACGAAATCTGGCGCAACACCCCGTAATTGATTTGCTTATGATGTAGCTAAGAACTGCGCAGAAAAAAGGCATCCGCTACTTTTTATCTCATAGAGATAACTTTTGATCGTTCATAAACATCGACCACAATCAACGCCGTATATCTTTTTTAAAGATATTTCTTGTTAGGGCTATTTTGACTTATAGTTACATAGGCCTACTATCCCAAATACCAGCCCAAGCTGTGTATCCATATATCTTAAGTTTCATCAAGATTCTGCCACTGACCAGAAACCACGTTTAAATTTGTCCACCCGCAAGTTCACCTGCTGGCAATATCCCAATTTAATAACCAGGATTTTGAACTTCATTGAAGAAATGTTTCACAGACACAAATGCCTCAAATGCCACATGTTTGGTCACATATTAATCCACGTTATATTTTATAGCTGACAATAAGATAAACTAAAGGGCCATATTTCTTCCAAAACTGGTCGCATCCAAAATTTGTTTCTTTATAATCACCTAAATGATAAGGTAATTCAGCTGTAAAAATTTGAAGGTTATCAACCTTAGCAGTAAATAAGGAGTTGACTACACACAATTTTACAGACTATATTCATACATTCTATAGTGTAAAAACTGACGAAAATGTACATAATTCAGCATGAATTAGTAGCATTATAAATCCCTTTCAGTGCTGGAACCGTATTTTGAAGGCCTTTGCAAACAGTTTGGATCCAGATTAGATGCAACAAAACGTGGCGTCTCATCAGGATCCAAACTGTTTGCTATTCTGATGGTATTCTTTGAAAAAAAACGAAAAAAAAGTGCTAATTATAGAAATTCAGCAGACAACATTTTAGCAGACGACGAGTTTCCCAGCATGCAAAGGGTTTTAAAATCCCTTTGATAATGATTGTCTACACACAAGAAGCTTCAGCTGTGAAAGTAAGATCAAAATATGGCAAGCAGTTAAAGAGGTGTTTAAAACACAAGCTAAGCAATCTATGCTTAACCCATTTACGCCTAGCGTCTAGAAAAAAGGCCCTGGCAAACAGAGTAGACCCAGATCAGGGTCTGCGCTGTTTGCTTAAACGAATTTCTGTAAGAAATATTCTTAATATAAAAATAAATATACTCGACATCCCTAATTTTGGAAATAAATATATCCAATTTAGAAGGATGGGAGAGTCCACTAGGCATATATGGGCTAATAACTTCTCCTTAGTTGGGGCAGAAAAATCTGTTTGAAATGTGCTCTCACATGCAGAACTGCATTCCTTTATCATCCTCCTTGTACAACATGTAGGTCAGTCGCATGGCCTGCTGAGAAAAGTCTGCAAACTTGGAATAGCAAGTGCAATCTGGAATGGGAACATGGAAATCTTGCAATTAAAAGACTCCTGAAAAATAAATCCCTAACATCATCAATTTTAATTGATTTGAGTAATCATCCCAAACCACAACAATGTTAGTTAACTTAAGTAAATAATAATTAAAGTACAACTTCTTTAACTCTTTCAGTGCTGAAACCAAATTTTGAAGGCCTTTGCAAACAGTTTGGATCCAGATGAGACGCCACATAACGTGGATCCAAACTGTTTGCTATTCTGGTAGTACATGTATTCATTGAAAAAAATTGAGGAAAATGCTTATTTTAGGAATTCAGCAGACGAAATTTTAGTAGACGATAAATTTCCCAGCATTCATGTTACATCAGAGCAAACTGAACTGTCATATAATGTTTATTGTACTTTTTTCCGCTCACTTAAAATGAGTAAAAGGTTGAAATTTATATAGCCTTTTAAAAATGTTAACGCAAACAATTAATCTTCAACATAAAGTAAAAAAAATCTAATCAATACTTATGGATATCACCAGTTAAGTGTTTAAAATATTTTATGCAAAATAGCAATTTAATTTTGTTTGTGATTTTAAAATGAATGTTCATGATGTTTGTGATTTTAAATAAAAGAACAACTTTTCATTTAACAATAGCTGGGGAGCAGTTGAAACTTATTTGCGGCAAATCTGGATCAATTCCGATCCATCAGTTGTCTCAATTATAATAATAACTTGGACACTTGCCATCATCCTTGGGAGTAGTGCACAAGGTTCCTGTTCCTTTAACACAGCATTTCTTTGTCGTGCTGCATTCATCATCGGTCTCACAGGTGCGTTCAATTGACGATTTCTTGGTATCCACAGGGCAATAACCTGGCTTCCATCCTGCGGTAATAGGGGTAAAACAGGTATCAATAGGCGTATAGGAGGTAACAATAGGGGTAAAACAGGTATCAGGGGAAAAACAGGTATCAATAGGCGTATAGGAGGTAACAATAGGGGTTAACAGGTATCAATAGGCGTATAGGAGGTAACAATAGGGGTAAAACAGGTATCAGGGGTAAAACAGGTATCAATAGCGATACAGATGGTATAAATTGGGGCAAAACAGGTATCAGGGGTAAAACAGGTATCAGGGATAAAACAGGTATCAATAGCGATACAGATGGTATAAATTGGGGCAAAACAGTGATCAGGGGTAAAACAGGTATCAGGGGTAAAACAGGTATCTATAGGGATACAGAAGGTATCAGAAGGGGCAATACAGGTATCAGGGGTAAAACAGGTATCAGGGGTAAAACAGGTATCTAAAGGGATACAGAAGGTATCAATAGGGGCAAAACAGATATCAGGGGTAAACAGGTATCAGGGGTAAAACAGGTATCTATAGGAATACTGAAGGTATCAATAGGGGTAAAAAATGTATCAGGTGTAAAACAGGTATCAATAGGGGTTCAGACAGTATCAATACGGGTACAAAAGGTAACAGTATGGGTAAAAGAGGTATCAATATGGGTAAAATGGGCATCAAAATGGGCAAAGGTTGTATCAATAGCTCCGAGGAACAGATGGTTGAGAGAATAATCCATGTATGATTTAGGTCGATTTAATTATCATCTTTGGAAACTGAAAAACCATTAAATTATACGTAGTCTATCAATTGCGTAAAAGAGCATTTCACGGAACTGAATACTTACCATTGCATATGTTCATGACAATAGAATGGTGACTGGTGAACATGGAAACAACATGAGTTTTGACCGATTTCGACAGAATGTCCCACTTTCCCTGCATGCACATCCAAGATTGCATCCACTGTGTACATAGCACTCTAAGCGCGGCGCGATCCAATGTCATCTCGGGTGTCTTATTGGTCTTCTTAGTCTCCTTTGAGCCAGTCTCCTTTGAGTCAGTTGTTGTCTCTGCACACTTTTTCCAAGCCAGTATGTCACGTGTTAAAGAGATATACTTGTTTGCACACACATAGAAATCGTCACCACATTTTGCGTTTGCTTTTGTCACCAGTAGTTTGAAATCTGCATCTAGTTTGCTCACAGCTGATTTGGAACAATGCACTATACTTTCATTGATGCACACTTCAACCTTGTCAATTTCACTGTAATACAAAATATAGTAAAAGGATCAGGGGAATAAGATGAGAAGTAAAAAGAGATAAGCGGAATTCCGAACGTTTCCATGAAATAATTTTAAAATCCTGCAAGGGGTTTCTCTTCAATCTGTTCAATACATGTATTGCCATATCAGTTAACTCAGCAAAACCCCTGGTGACCATGTCTTTGTAATTATTTATAACAAAGTAGAATATAATATTGTTATCATGCCTATCAAAGAAGATAAAATTCCGTTTTTGTCTAAAGATTTTACATTTAAAACCATCACCGTTATGCCACATGGTTAAAAAAATAGCAGGTAAAAAATACCTGCACACCATATCCTCCTCTCTATACTGGTTTAGCTTCTGGTTGAACAAATCTATGCATGCCTGTGCTTTCTTTGCCCCCTGCAAAGAAACTAATTTGATTAAACCAACATATCAAATACCTTTTTTGAATGAGAATGATAATACAAAGCAAACAACCAAACACCAGAATATCAACAGGAAAATTATTTTCCTTGTCCACTACTTTTATTACAGAAAACTTATTCTTTGCATCTAATCAATCTCACTGGGATTACAGCCTTGTTTTAAACCTTTTTTTGCTCTCAATCGCATTGAAAGCATAAGTCTTATGGAAAAACTCTTCAGTCTGTTTCCTGGGTAGATGGTGGTTCTAAAAGGTGGTTCTAAAGAACATTGCTTAAGATCGAACCCATGACCTCCCAGTTGCTAGGCAGACCCATATCCACAGTTGCCTTGGAACCAGGAATGAAATGGAGTGGGGTTCTCAACCCACTTTTTACACAATTTAAAGCCAAATCTTTTTTTTCACATCAGTTCAGATGTATAATTTTGTGAGAATATTCAAGGCACAATTTTAACAATAGTGTTAGTTTTTAACAGCTGATGCTTATAAAAGATAAATTTTACATAAATGTAGGTAAGCAGGAAATGTAGGTAAGCAGGACTGACACACCAGGCAAGACTTCAGGCCAAATGCACAATTAGTTTCAACCTATTACCACCAATTGCATCTACAGCCTCAGGCTTATTGAAACACTCACGAGTAAGTTTTCTGAGTAAAACCAGTACTTGGTGTCTTCAGTGAAAATGTCAGAAAGGGTCAAAGGGTCAGAGGGGTAATCTCATTGCTGTAATTTAACCCTTTGCATGCTGGGAAATTTTTCGTCTGCTAAAATGTCGTCTGCTGAATTTCTAAAATTAGCATTTTCTTCGATTTTTTTTCAAAGAATACTATCAGAATAGCAAACAGTTTGGATCCAGATGAGACGCCACATCTCATCTGGATCCAAACTGTTTGCATAGGCCTTCAAAATTCGGTTCCAGCACTGAAATCGTTAAAGTCTGATAATATTCATAAATACAGTATATGTTTTCAACATTCAATTGTGACAGGTGAAATTTACAACTCTATTCTCTTAAGAGAATAATATACAGTGGAAACTCTCTATATCGGAATCCTCTCTAAACCAGACAAACTAGCTGTCTGGTCCCATTTTTTTCCCTATAAAACGATGCCTAAAATTTCTCCTCAAGACCGAAATCTTCTCAATTTCGATTACAAGTCATTTTTTGGATAAAAATTTGGTCATTCAATACGTAATTGTACCTCTCCAAACAGGTTAGGACCAGTTTATTGCACCTAATTCAATAAGCTTTCAGCTTTGGATGCAATTGGGTTGACTCATATAGGTTTATACTAATCATCATCTTACGCAATCAGGAATTTCCACACATGGGTCCGCAAGTCTAGTTGGGCATTTATACGGGATCACTTTCATGTTGAGAGCAGTTGTCAATATTTTCTTCTGGATGTCATTGCAGCCAAACATGTGGTCATACACGCATTGAACCATCCTGGAATAGGCTCTGAAAGCAAGAAACAGTTTGCATCAAATGATTATTAATAATTATATATTTAAATACAATATAGTAATAAAAATAAAATAAAAATATAATAGTAAGCCTAAAACAAAGAATCATACAAAGAAATTAATTTTATACTTGATAAAGCTTTAAAAAAATTACCAAGTACTTGTTATAAAAATCAAAAAGAGAATATCAAATTAAAAACAAATGTGGCATAAAGTTAGCCAAAAACAAAGAATCCTAAAAAGAAATAATTTTTTACAATTTATAAAGCAATAAAAAAAAGTACCGAGTACATGTTATTGACAGTAAAATCACAATATCAAATAAATTAAAATTCCCCAGTTTAACTCTTTCAGTGCTGGAACCGAATTTTGTAGGCCTTTGCAAACATTTTGGATCAAGATGAGACGCCACAGAAAGTGGCTTCTCATCAGGATCCAAACTGTTTGCTATTCTGATAGCATTCTTTTAAAAAATTCGAAATTATTGGTATTCTGATAGTATTCTTTGAAAAAAATCGAAGACAATGCTCATTTTAGAAATTCAGCAGACGACATTTTAGCAGACGACAAATTTCCCAGCATGCAAAAGGTTAAAAAACAACCTACAGACAAACAACTTTCTCCTTGTTCTTCACAAAAGGATTATCAGCCACCAAATGGAATGAGCGCATGCAGTCAAACGCAGATGAAGGACGGCAGGTCGCGTTTGGCGCAACAACATTTGGCTCGACACAGGCCAGTGGCATGCCCTCAGGATCTTTGTACAGGTCCTCACCAGAGATGCAGATGTCAAGAGCCATACACTCGATCTCGAGGAATGTCTTCATCACTGACTGCTGGCTTGTGAGAGCACAACCTGTCAGGGTTTTCACTAGGCATTTTCTGGTCGCTTCCAGCTCTCTGTTAAAGTAAGTCACAAGGTCACACGATGGTAATTTAAAGTCTAATGCTGCAATTCTATATTGAATCTATTCTATTTATTCTATTCTATAATTTCTATTCTAAACAAACGTCAGGATTTATTCTAATAGAATTCATCATTATCATTGTTTATTACATGTATAATAAATAATTCACTTGCAATCAAGATGTGTGACTACTGAAAATTATTTTTCGAACACTAATTGCTGTGGAGTTTTATGGGTCATCTCAACCATGAAAGCAATTAAATTAAATGTCCAACAAACGATAAAGTTTGAATTCTTTCACTACATACTATAAAAAATAAATGTATTTAAGGGCAAACTAAAATGCCAGATTTTATCTTTACACAAAATGAAATGTTAAACAAGAGTTCCGCGGTCGGAGATGACCGCATTGAAGCCGGATTTTTGATTTAAATGACAGGAAAGTACCTTTCGTGTTTTTGTCAATGCAATACTTAAATTACTGAAATATTGTTCAAAGGTCAAAATGAAATGTAAGTACTTTTCAAGGCATGAGCAAACCTTGTGTTATGTTTTGAATGCATGCATATACATGAACAACAATAACATTTAAGGTCACAAATATGAACTTGAATTGACATTTAACATTTTTACCTACCAAAGTTATAAGAACTTTAACATTTTTACATTCAAGGTCACAGTGACCTTGACCTTAGAATGAATGACCTTGAAATGACCAGTGGTCATCTAAGTGTGCTTGCAAACCTTCATGTCAAGTTTGAAGACTCTATGTCCAAGCATACCAAAGTTATAACAATTTTAACATTTTAACATTTAAGGTCACAGTGACCTTGACCTTCAAATGAATGACATTGAAATGACCAGTGGTCATCTTCTAGTACTGGCCAATCTTTATTTCAAGTTTGAAGACTCTAGGTACAAGCATACCAAAGTTATAACATGAAATAAGAACTTTAACATTTTTACATTCAAGGTCACAGTGACCTTGACCTTCAAATGAATGACCTTGAAATGTCCAGTGGTTACTTACTAGTTCTGGCCAACCTTCATGTCAAGTTTCAAGACTCTAGGTCCAAGCATACCAAAGTTATAACAACTTTAACATTTTTACATTCAAGGTCACAGTGACCTTGACCTTCAAATGAATGACCTTGAAATGTCCAGTGGTTACTTACTAGTTCTGGCCAACCTTCATGTCAAGTTTCAAGACTCTAGGTCCAAGCATACCAAAGTTATAACAACTTTAACATTTTTATATTGAAGGTCACAGTGACCTTCACCTTCAAATGAATGACCTTGAAATGACCAGTGGTCATCTGTTAATCCTGGCCAACCTTCATGTCAAGTTTGAAGACTCTAGGTTCAAGCATACCAAAGTTATACCATGAAATAAGAACTTTAACATTTTTACATTCAAGGTCACAGTGACCTTGACCTTCAAATGAATGACCTTGAAATGACCAGTGGTTACTAACTAGTTATGGCCAACCTTCATGTCAAGTTTCAAGACTCTAGGTCCAAGCATACCAAAGTTATAACAACTTTAACATTTTTTATATTGAAGGTCACAGTGACCTTGACCTTCAAATGAATGACCTTGAAATGACCAGTGGTCATCTGTTAATCCTGGCCAACCTTCATGTCAAGTTTGAAGACTCTAGGTCCAAGCATACCAAAGTTATACCATGAAATAAGAACTTTAACATTTTCGAGCACGCCGCCACCCCGCCCGCCGCCCGCCCGCCCGCCCGCCCGCCCGACAACATCAATCTATAAGCCGAGATTTTTTCGAAAAAAATCCGGCTAAAAAGAAAAATCGCCAGTATTAAGCTATTTTGACTAATGCCCTTGTTGTTTAACTGCATAAGAATTCAAAATAATTGCATCATGGCAATTATAGAATGATAAAAAAATATTAAAATATTCTTTTGAACTTGTTTTGGATATATTACATGCTTGGGTGTCATCCTTACTATATACTCATTTGAGTTTATGCAAGTGTTTCACAAGATAAAACTTATAATGATAAAATAACTATGGGCTATTCTTGTATTTATTTAGTACAAAAATGTATACACTACAGTTCCAATATATCGCGATTGACGGGGTCCAAAGATCGCGATCGCGATATATCCGGAGCGCAAATCCAGACATGTCTGACTTTGTCAAGCAGTTGATGTGCAGTTAATGTGTCAAATTTCATCTGTGTTTTCATTTTATGTACGGCGCTGCTTTATCTTTGTATCGTAATAATTGCAAACCAATTTTACATGTACTTTTGTACAACAACAACAAAATATTTATTTGTATAAAAGTAATATCGTAATTAAAGTTTTGATTACCGTGGAAATTGTAATGCCATTATTAATTTTTATTTTCAGGTACGATCAGCGTAATATTCACCTACATTTGTGTAGTGTATAAAAGATATACACCTACATTTGGGTAGTGTAAAAACCTAGATTTACGCTACTTTCCTAGTTATTATTTTCACGTTTTAATAAGCGATATGGCACGCAATGCGCTTAAACAAATTATCGTTGCATTAATTACGCACTATGTTAATGTTTCGTTTGATTCTCAAATGAGCTTTACTAAATTTGTATAGTCATCCTACCGGTACTTAGATAAATTACAAGGGTTAAGCATGAAACTGTTGTATCTTATTAACATTGCTATATTTGATACCATGGTTAAGTACTCAACCCTTCATGCATGCATAAAGATCAGTTTAAGGTTAATTTTGCGAAAAATAAAACATTGCTGTTAATGAGCCACACTTCCAAGATTAGCCTGTGCAGCCCACACTGGCTAATCAAGGATGAAACTTTTTTGCTTTTATGGAATTTTTTATTTAAAGGAAGTTTCTTCTTAACAAAAACCAGTAAAGGCAGCAAAAGTCTTTCCTGATTAGCCTATGTAGACTATACAAGGTAGCAAGTCTTTCCTGATTAGCCTATGTAGACTATACAAGGCAGCAAGTCTTTCCTGATTAGCCTATGCAGACTATACAAGGCAGCAAGTCTTTCCTGATTAGCCTATGCAGACTATACAAGGCAGCAAGTCTTTCCTGATTAGCCTATGCAGACTATACAAGGCAGCAAAAGTCTTTCCTGATTAGCCTATGCAGACTATACAAGGCAGCAAAAGTCTTTCCTGATTAGCCTATGCAGACTATACAAGGCAGCAAGTCTTTCCTGATTAGCCTGTGCAGACTATACAAGGCAGCAAGTCTTTCCTGATTAGCCTATGCAGACTATACAAGGCAGCAAAAGTCTTTCCTGATTAGCCTATGCAGACTATACAAGGCAGCAAGTCTTTCCTGATTAGCCTATGCAGACTATACAAGGCAGCAAGTCTTTCCTGATTAGCCTATGCAGACTATACAAGGCAGCAAGTCTTTCCTGATTAGCCTATGCAGACTATACAAGGCAGCAAAAGTCTTTCCTGATTAGCCTATGCAGACTACAAGGCAGCAAGTCTTTCCTGATTAGCCTGTGCAGACTATACAAGGCAGCAAGTCTTTCCTGATTAGCCTGTGCAGACTATACAAGGCAGCAAGTCTTTCCTGATTAGCCTATGCAGACTATACAAGGCAGCAAAAGTCTTTGCTGATTAGCCTGTGTAGACTTTACAAGGCAGCAAGTCTTTCCTGATTAGCCTGTGCAGACTATACAAGGCAGCAAAAGTCTTTCCTGATTAGCCTATGTAGACTATACAAGGCAGCAAAAGTCTTTCCTGATTAGCCTATGCAGACTATACAAGGCAGCAAGTCTTTCCTGATTAGCCTGTGTAGACTATACAAGGCAGCAAAAGTCTTTCCTGATTAGCCTATGCAGACTATACAAGGCAGCAAGTCTTTCCTGATTAGCCTGTGCAGACTATACAAGGCAGCAAGTCTTTCCTGATTAGCCTATGCAGACTTTACAAGGCAGCAAGTCTTTCCTGATTAGCCTATGCAGACTATACAAGGCAGCAAGTCTTTCCTGATTAGCCTGTGCAGACTATACAAGGCAGCAAAAGTCTTTCCTGATTAGCCTATGCAGACTATACAAGGCAGCAAAAGTCTTTCCTGATTAGCCTATGTAGACTATACAAGGCAGCAAGTCTTTCCTGATTAGCCTATGCAGACTATACAAGGCAGCAAGTCTTTCCTGATTAGCCTATGTAGACTATACAAGGCAGCAAAAGTCTTTCCTGATTAGCCTGTGCAGACTATACAAGGTAGCAAGTCTTTCCTGATTAGCCTATGTAGACTATACAAGGCAGCAAGTCTTTCCTGATTAGCCTATGCAGACTATACAAGGCAGCAAGTCTTTCCTGATTAGCCTATGCAGACTATACAAGGCAGCAAAAGTCTTTCCTGATTAGCCTATGCAGACTATACAAGGCAGCAAGTCTTTCCTGATTAGCCTATGTAGACTATACAAGGCAGCAAGTCTTTCCTGATTAGCCTATGTAGACTATACAAGGCAGCAAGTCTTTCCTGATTAGCCTATGCAGACTATACAAGGCAGCAAAAGTCTTTCCTGATTAGCCTATGCAGACTATACAAGGCAGCAAGTCTTTCCTGATTAGCCTATGCAGACTATACAAGGCAGCAAAAGTCTTTCCTGATTAGCCTATGCAGACTATACAAGGCAGCAAGTCTTTCCTGATTAGCCTATGCAGACTATACAAGGCAGCAAGTCTTTCCTGATTAGCCTATGCAGACTATACAAGGCAGCAAGTCTTTCCTGATTAGCCTATGCAGACTATACAAGGCAGCAAAAGTCTTTCCTGATTAGCCTATGCAGACTATACAAGGCAGCAAGTCTTTCCTGATTAGCCTGTGCAGACTATACAAGGCAGCAAAAGTCTTTCCTGATTAGCCTATGCAGACTATACAAGGCAGCAAAAGTCTTTCCTGATTAGCCTATGTAGACTATACAAGGCAGCAAGTCTTTCCTGATTAGCCTATGCAGACTATACAAGGCAGCAAGTCTTTCCTGATTAGCCTATGTAGACTATACAAGGCAGCAAAAGTCTTTCCTGATTAGCCTGTGCAGACTATACAAGGTAGCAAGTCTTTCCTGATTAGCCTATGTAGACTATACAAGGCAGCAAGTCTTTCCTGATTAGCCTATGCAGACTATACAAGGCAGCAAGTCTTTCCTGATTAGCCTATGCAGACTATACAAGGCAGCAAAAGTCTTTCCTGATTAGCCTATGCAGACTATACAAGGCAGCAAAAGTCTTTCCTGATTAGCCTGTGCAGACTATACAAGGCAGCAAGTCTTTCCTGATTAGCCTATGTAGACTATACAAGGCAGCAAGTCTTTCCTGATTAGCCTATGCAGACTATACAAGGCAGCAAGTCTTTCCTGATTAGCCTATGCAGACTATACAAGGCAGCAAGTCTTTCCTGATTAGCCTATGCAGACTATACAAGGCAGCAAGTCTTTCCTGATTAGCCTATGCAGACTATACAAGGCAGCAAAAGTCTTTCCTGATTAGCCTATGCAGACTATACAAGGTAGCAAGTCTTTCCTGATTAGCCTATGCAGACTATACAAGGCAGCAAGTCTTTCCTGATTAGCCTATGCAGACTATACAAGGCAGCAAGTCTTTCCTGATTAGCCTGTGCAGACTATACAAGGCAGCAAGTCTTTCCTGATTAGCCTATGCAGACTATACAAGGCAGCAAGTCTTTCCTGATTAGCCTGTGTAGACTATACAAGGCAGCAAGTCTTTCCTGATTAGCCTATGCAGACTATACAAGGCAGCAAAAGTCTTTCCTGATTAGCCTATGTAGACTATACAAGGCAGCAAAAGTCTTTCCTGATTAGCCTATGCAGACTATACAAGGTAGCAAGTCTTTCCTGATTAGCCTATGTAGACTATACAAGGCAGCAAGTCTTTCCTGATTAGCCTATGTAGACTTTACAAGGCAGCAAGTCTTTCCTGATTAGCCTATGTAGACTATACAAGGCAGCAAGTCTTTCCTGATTAGCCTATGTAGACTATACAAGGCAGCAAGTCTTTCCTGATTAGCCTATGTAGACTATACAAGGCAGCAAGTCTTTCCTGATTAGCCTATGCAGACTATACAAGGCAGCAAGTCTTTCCTGATTAGCCTATGCAGACTATACAAGGTAGCAAGTCTTTCCTGATTAGCCTGTGCAGACTATACAAGGCAGCAAGTCTTTCCTGATTAGCCTGTGCAGACTATACAAGGCAGCAAGTCTTTCCTGATTAGCCTATGCAGACTATACAAGGCAGCAAGTCTTTCCTGATTAGCCTGTGCAGACTTTACAAGGCAGCAAGTCTTTCCTGATTAGCCTATGCAGACTATACAAGGCAGCAAGTCTTTCCTGATTAGCCTATGCAGACTATACAAGGCAGCAAGTCTTTCCTGATTAGCCTATGCAGACTATACAAGGCAGCAAGTCTTTCCTGATTAGCCTATGCAGACTATACAAGGCAGCAAAAGTCTTTCCTGATTAGCCTATGTAGACTATACAAGGCAGCAAGTCTTTCCTGATTAGCCTGTGCAGACTATACAAGGCAGCAAGTCTTTCCTGATTAGCCTATGCAGACTATACAAGGCAGCAAGTCTTTCCTGATTAGCCTATGCAGACTATACAAGGTAGCAAGTCTTTCCTGATTAGCCTATGCAGACTATACAAGGCAGCAAAAGTCTTTCCTGATTAGCCTATGCAGACTATACAAGGCAGCAAAAGTCTTTCCTGATTAGCCTATGCAGACTATACAAGGCAGCAAGTCTTTCCTGATTAGCCTATGCAGACTATACAAGGTAGCAAGTCTTTCCTGATTAGCCTATGCAGACTATACAAGGCAGCAAAAGTCTTTCCTGATTAGCCTATGCAGACTATACAAGGTAGCAAGTCTTTCCTGATTAGCCTATGTAGACTATACAAGGCAGCAAGTCTTTCCTGATTAGCCTATGCAGACTATACAAGGCAGCAAGTCTTTCCTGATTAGCCTATGCAGACTATACAAGGCAGCAAGTCTTTCCTGATTAGCCTATGCAGACTATACAAGGCAGCAAGTCTTTCCTGATTAGCCTATGCAGACTATACAAGGCAGCAAAAGTCTTTCCTGATTAGCCTATGTAGACTATACAAGGCAGCAAGTCTTTCCTGATTAGCCTATGTAGACTATACAAGGCAGCAAGTCTTTCCTGATTAGCCTATGCAGACTATACAAGGCAGCAAGTCTTTCCTGATTAGCCTATGTAGACTATACAAGGCAGCAAGTCTTTCCTGATTAGCCTATGTAGACTATACAAGGTAGCAAGTCTTTCCTGATTAGCCTATGTAGACTATACAAGGCAGCAAGTCTTTCCTGATTAGCCTATGTAGACTATACAAGGCAGCAAGTCTTTCCTGATTAGCCTATGCAGACTATACAAGGCAGCAAAAGTCTTTCCTGATTAGCCTATGCAGACTATACAAGGCAGCAAGTCTTTCCTGATTAGCCTATGCAGACTATACAAGGCAGCAAGTCTTTCCTGATTAGCCTATGCAGACTATACAAGGCAGCAAGTCTTTCCTGATTAGCCTATGCAGACTATACAAGGCAGCAAGTCTTTCCTGATTAGCCTGTGTAGACTATACAAGGCAGCAAGTCTTTCCTGATTAGCCTGTGCAGACTATACAAGGCAGCAAGTCTTTCCTGATTAGCCTATGCAGACTATACAAGGCAGCAAGTCTTTCCTGATTAGCCTGTGTAGACTATACAAGGCAGCAAGTCTTTCCTGATTAGCCTATGCAGACTATACAAGGCAGCAAGTCTTTCCTGATTAGCCTATGCAGACTATACAAGGCAGCAAAAGTCTTTCCTGATTAGCCTGTGCAGACTATACAAGGCAGCAAGTCTTTCCTGATTAGCCTATGCAGACTATACAAGGCAGCAAGTCTTTCCTGATTAGCCTGTGCAGACTATACAAGGCAGCAAAAGTCTTTCCTGATTAGCCTATGCAGACTATACAAGGCAGCAAGTCTTTCCTGATTAGCCTATGCAGACTATACAAGGCAGCAAAAGTCTTTCCTGATTAGCCTATGCAGACTATACAAGGCAGCAAGTCTTTCCTGATTAGCCTATGCAGACTATACAAGGCAGCAAAAGTCTTTCCTGATTAGCCTATGCAGACTATACAAGGCAGCAAGTCTTTCCTGATTAGCCTATGCAGACTATACAAGGCAGCAAGTCTTTCCTGATTAGCCTGTGCAGACTATACAAGGCAGCAAGTCTTTCCTGATTAGCCTATGCAGACTATACAAGGCAGAAAGTCTTTCCTGATTAGCCTATGCAGACTATACAAGGCAGCAAGTCTTTCCTGATTAGCCTATGCAGACTATACAAGGCAGCAAGTCTTTCCTGATTAGCCTGTGCAGACTATACAAGGCAGCAAGTCTTTCCTGATTAGCCTATGCAGACTATACAAGGTAGCAAGTCTTTCCTGATTAGCCTATGCAGACTATACAAGGCAGCAAGTCTTTCCTGATTAGCCTGTGCAGACTATACAAGGCAGCAAGTCTTTCCTGATTAGCCTATGCAGACTATACAAGGCAGCAAGTCTTTCCTGATTAGCCTATGCAGACTATACAAGGCAGCAAGTCTTTCCTGATTAGCCTGTGCAGACTATACAAGGCAGCAAGTCTTTCCTGATTAGCCTATGCAGACTATACAAGGCAGCAAGTCTTTCCTGATTAGCCTGTGCAGACTATACAAGGCAGCAAGTCTTTCCTGATTAGCCTGTGCAGACTATACAAAGTGGCCAATCATGGACAACACTTCACCCATATGAATTGAGCCTTGTTTCCTAAGAGTGCCACTCAAATGTATTTTTTCCTACAATCATTTCACACTCACAAGCACACTGTAGTGGCGTTGGTGCTGAGATAGTTGTGTACAGACACAGCCTTGGCGAGGCTATGGACACATTGCAGCGCCGTGTTGGTTACACACTCCAGTGGTTCATCATGACACGCACCACCGATGGCGACGTAGGCCTCCAGCAGGTGATATGTCTCTTGGTAATTGTGCGCCCTCTGTCCAGCAGTGCAAGCGTTCGTCATGTTCGACATGCAGGGCAGTTTGATTCCATACCTTTAAGAGATGGATCAACAATTAACAAGCAAATTCGTTCAATTGATATCCCCTGCCAATTTCAAAATTTAGTGACAGAGGGTGGAAATGACGGAGGGACAGAATCACTGACGGACAACGCCAATTCAATATCCCTCCACCTGTGACGCAGAATAAAAAGAGTCTGCAAGTGGTGGGGGAAACAAAAGTGGTACATGAACATTTTGTGCAATGTGAGGAATTACTAAACAAAGCAGTTCCCATGAAGAAAAGAGGCTTCCATATATTTATGATACTTTCTAGTAGTTATACTGCATGTTTACTCTGATGCAAAAGTTTCACAATGTGTGTTGACTAGGTACTTTGATCTGACTTACATGTTGCATCTTAATTGTTGACTGTTGTTGTTAACACATCCAAAAACATTGTAGAAAGCATTATTGTTATTCAGACAGTCAAGAACATAGTACATAGAATAAGAATCACTGTTCAAATTTATTTTTATTAAAATTCTTAGTTATCTCCCAATCATAAGTAAAACATCATGCAATCATTTTGCGTAACAGTTTTTAAAACTTTTTTCAATCTAAATGTTTCATTAACATTTATATTATTCAAGAATGACAGAGACATTCCATAATATGAATTGTAATTGCTTTAACCCTTTGAGCGCTGGAACCGAATTTTAAAGGCCTTTGCAAACAGTTTGGATCCAGATGAGACGCCACAGAACGTGGGGTCTCATCAGGATCCATACTGTTTGCTATTCTGATAGTATTCTTTGAAAAAAATCGAAGAAAATGCTAATTTTAGAAATTCTGCAGACAACATTTGAGCAGACGACAAATTTCCCAGCATGCAAAGGGTTAAAAGTTCCTCAGTTTAGTCAGCAGAAGCTTATCAGAAAATAAACTTTCGGCTTTTACTGAATTTTTCCTAAAAAATCTCTTCTTAGGGAAAGTCCAGTTTAGGCACAAAGTGTTGTCCTTTTTGCCTCTGCAGACTGCACAGGCTTACCTTGGACAACACTTTACACACATGCATTACGTCCAAACGACACTTTACACACATGCATTACGTCCAGACGACACTTTACACACATGCATTACGTCCAAACGACACTTTACACACATGCATTACGTCCAGACGACACTTTACACACATGCATTACGTCTAGAATGAGGCTTTTATACTGAACTTGAGAACTGTGGAATATCATTCGAAACAATTATACTAACTGTTGACAGGTCTTCAACTGGCTCCAACGAGGCTGTGCGAACATGGGCAGTGCCGTTAGTGCGTAAGACTGGAGACACTTGACATCAGTGGCGGACACATTGCAGTTTGGATCCAGTGCAACTTCTGTAGATGGAACAATAAAAGTGTGTGAAATTCTAAGACGTTCATTTATAATTGAGCTGATTGTGATACTGTTGTTGTCTACTTAGAATTTCTATTTTAGATACAACTGTTTCACGCTGGACCATCAACCCTTAATTTTCACACTGGGAAATTTGTTGTCTGCTAAAATGTCATCTGCTGAATTTCTAAAATTAGTATTTTCTTCGATTTTTTTCAAAGAATACTATCAGAATAGCAAACAGTTTGGATCCTGATGAGACGCCATCTGTGGCGTCTGGTCTGGATCCAAACTGTTTACAAAGGCCTTCAAAATTCGATTCCAGCACTGAAAGGGTTAATCGCTTGAAACTATTAATATAAGCCATGCACTTTTTTATATTTGAAAAGGCAGAGTATTTAATGCAAAAGAATTGCAAACTGGGCCACAAGCAATGTTTACACATGGCTTTATTTTTGGTAGTTTTTCTGTTTTTCTCGCTCATGCAAACATACAAGCCTTGCACTGGGAAATGAGGCTCAATTTATGTTACTTAATTGTTGTCTCTGATCAGGGACGACACTGCTTGCCTTGAATTTTTGTTCTGAAGAGGCTTCCTTTAAATTAAAAATTCCAATGAACAGGCAAAATCTTGGACGCCACTTCACTAAAATGCATTAAGCCCCATTTTCCCAGAGCGAGGCTTAAAACTAATTTAAAATAAAACAATCAAACAGAAAAACTGACCTTTGACCTCTACACAGTATTTATCAAGGTAATTCAGGATGCTTTCGGATCGAAACACATTGCGAACAACCATTGGACGAAGATCTCCTCGAATACAGTTTATGAAGTTACGCATGACCTCACATCCGGGGACACTAGAACCTGTTAACAAAGATACCATTAAACCAATAATAGTTTAAACCAATTTACTTGAGCTTGATTGCATCAGAAGTCTATGGCTTATTGAAACACTCTCAAGTCCGTTTCCTGGGTAGAATCTGTACTTTAATGTCTTTTGTAGAGAATTTAAGAACATTCCAACAGTGGGGCTCGAACCAATGACCTCCCAATGGCTAGGAGGAAACAATATCAACTACAGCAGGGTGACCTTTTAAAAAAAATATATTTATCCAACACTAATTTTTGGGGAATTTCAAGGGTCCTGTAAACCGCTGAATCATGTCCAATTAATGGGTTAGTCCAGAGTCATTATTTAAAAAAGTCAAAGAATCAAAGATCAAAACAAAATTACTGATATAACAAATCCAGGTAGTTTCATATTAAAGAAAATAAATGATTATACAGTGATTTCATATCTAGGGCTGTGTCAGATTGTGTGTGTTAACCCTTCCCTACTTAGAAGAAAAGTGAAAATGGCTATGTGCAAAAAGCATAAAACCAGAACAGCCTACAAGTAACTCGCAGTCTGTTCAGGTTTAATGCTGTTTGGTGCTCATCAGTATATCTAAGGGTTGAAACTGAAACCTTTCAAACTTGGATCTAGTAAGAAAGGTCTTTAAATAAATTTAACTTTCTAAGGGACTACAAATGCGTCAAAATACGTTTCTAAGTGTTAAAGGGATAAGGGCGTATTACCTATGGCTTGAACAGCATTTTTAATGCATGGAACTATCAGAGTGTTCTGATCATCATTCTTCGTCCAATTCATGCCAGTCAAGCAACTGTCTGGGAGATTTATCAGTGACCTAATGCTGGCCAATCTGACGTAGTACTCTATGCCACCGCAGCCTCGGGAAGAATTTTGTATGCATTCCTGGACAACTGGCCAATTTCTGTAAAGACAAAATCAAATTATGATAATTTAAAATGATCATGTACATTTCATAGTAAATAATCAAAAAGACAAATGAAGAACAGAGTGTTCAACTAAATATGAAGTCCATCTTATTAAACATGATATGGCAAACTGATATTTCAATGCAGTTGTTGAAATAGCTCATTTGCTCAGCATTAAACGTTTTGATTGATTAATTTCAATTATTTGATAGATATCCTTTTTATCATATGCATGTCCTCTCTTTTTAAAACACAGTGATGTGTTTGATTGCGTACATTTGCTTCGGAATCCAGTCTGTTTACGGCCTATTTTTAAAATAACAGAAGAAACCCTTTTGACAAACAGTATAATACCAAAATATTTTAATTAAGTGTGGGTAATTGTTTTTATGCATTAACATTCTGCTGATTGTTATCTATGCACCCATGAAGTTTCATGTTGATAACTTATATAGTTTCTGAGATAAAGCCCTGAAAAGTTTGTAACAGACAGACAGAATGACTAACTAACGAACAACACAATTCTATATCCCTCCGCCTTTGGCGGGGGATAATAGAAGAAATTTCATGCAGAAGAATGAAAATAGATTTAACAGTATATAAGAGACAAAAGTAACGTGCTCAACCCTCAGGTTACAATCATGAAATCACAGAGAAATCACCCCAACTATTTTATCTTCTTACCCGCAACCTACAGAACCTGGCACCATGAGCTGTGCAACGCATGCCTCTGCAGCGTTCATGTCACAAACCGGCACAAGCTCACATGTTCTCGTGCTCACTACTCCGTAGTTGGAAGGCAGCTTTATTTCTGTGTCCACCTCACATCCCTGGTTTCTCAAGAAGCTATTGATGGCATTGTCACCTTGGACAATAGTGTCTTCAAGCTGCTTGAGTAATTCTATGGCACATTTTCCTTTTACAAATTTCTCTATTGCACAGTCTTTAACCTTCTTTAGCTCAGTGGCAAAGGATCTTGTAAAGAAAATGGCAGCTTACAATTAACAAACGAATGATATGTCATAGAAATAAGTGCAAGGTTACAAAATAGCATATTACTAAATGAACTGTGAAACAATTTAAGCATGTAAAATTTCAATTTAAAGTTTAATGCAAATTTGATTTATTGCCAATCTTCATGCTATGTGTGCCAAACTTAATAACAGTAAACCTTTTGTGCCAAACTAAATTACAGTAAAACTTAAAGTATAATTACTAACAAACAAAAAAAACATTCGCGCACTTTGAAACGCTTGTATCACACCAAAAAAACATGTGATAACTCACTTACCCGCACAGATTTAATGGGTTAATACTTTCCAGACTGAACCCTCCGACACATTCTGTTGCCATAGTAACAATGTCACATGACCCTTGCCCAGCTACTTCCTGTGTCTGGTTGCCAGTGGTGGAGGAGTTATTGTCTACCCAACATTGAAGTCGGGCAAGCTCTTTTGGACACCTAAATAAAAGGGACACCATTTCTACCCTGATCTATTTGACAATGAATGTGTAATGGGATTTACCTACATCAGGTGCACTTTTATCAAACTTGTTCACAGAATAGATGACGCAATAAGTGCCCTCCCTGACAAGCCTGTGAGGAATGCACAAACTTATCCAAGACTGCACTTTATGCACGTGCTTTACTCCCTGTTTTACCAGAAATAAGCTAAATTTCAGTGCAATCTCTTTTTCAACTCAGTTAGCCATGCATACCTGTTGACTACCATGGAGCTCATGCTGTAAATGTTGCGAGCAATCTCAGTCTTGTTTGTACACGCTGGTACGTAATAATTGAGGCAATCTACTGTCCACTCAAGCTGCCTAGATATGAGAGAAAACATTTTATTAATATTACATACACACATTTTTTTTATTAATATCTTTTTCAATCCCACTTTAACATGGTTTTAGTCCCTGATGATAGCAAATACAATTGAATTTAGGATGTTTCTAACTAGAGTCGAGTTTTAATCCTATGATTCAAATTGGCAGCAAACAGCATAAAACCTGAACAGACTGCGAGTTAGTAGCAGGCTGTTCTGGTTTTATGCTGTTTGCATATAGCCATTTCCATTATGCTTCTGAGTGGGAAAAGGTTTATATTGGTTACACAGTCTTAGGGTTTAACTCTTACAGTGCTGGAACCGAATTTTGAAGGCCTTTGCAAACAGTTTTGATTCAGAGGAGACGCCACAAAACATGGCGTCTCATCAGGATCCAAACTGTTTGCTATTCTGATAGTATTCTTTGAAAAAAAAATGAAGAAAATGCTAATTTTAGAAATTCAGCAGACAACATTTTAGCAGACGACAAATTTCCCAGCATGCAAAGGGTAAATATTTTTAAAAGGTTGGCATATATTGGACCTCTCATTGTACAATTAAAATACAATATACATTTTAGACCTTTTATAAAATCATTTGCTAATGCATACATCAATTGCGACTTACTTAATTTTAAGTTATTATATTAATTACAGCATAAACTTAAAAAGAAGGGATGGGAACAAAGTCAAAATCATATTCAAATACTGTTTTTTCTATATAAACCCTCGGATCACTATGTCCATGTTTATATTACCTGATCTTGTTATTATTCAGATTATTCGGTAAATAACTGAGGACGACTGTATAGACCATTCCAGTGAATAGCATAGTTATATAAGAAGAGGCTATCCTAAATGGGATTGGAGGACGACTGTATAGACAATTCCAGTGAATAGCATAGTTATATAAGAAGAGGCGATCCTAAATGGGATTGGAGGACGACTGTATAGACCATTCCAGTGAATAGCATAGTTATATAAGAAGAGGCTATCCTAAATGGGATTGGAGGACGACTGTATAGACCATTCCAGTGAATAGCATAGTTATATAAGAAGAGGCTATCCTAAATGGGATTGGAGGACGACTGTATAGACCATTCCAGTGAATAGCATAGTTATATAAGAAGAGGCTATCCTAAATGGGATTGGAGGACGACTGTATAGACCATTCCAGTGAATAGCATAGTTATATAAGAAGAGGCTATCCTAAATGGGATTGGAGGACGACTGTATAGACCATTCCAGTGAATAGCATAGTTATATAAGAAGAGGCGATCCTAAATGGGATTGGAGGACGACTGTATAGACCATTCCAGTGAATAGCATAGTTATATAAGAAGAGGCTATCCTAAATGGGATTGGAGGACGACTGTATAGACCATTCCAGTGAATAGCATAGTTATATAAGAAGAGGCTATCCTAAATGGGATTGGAGGACGACTGTATAGACCATTCCAGTGAATAGCATAGTTATATAAGAAGAGGCTATCCTAAATGGGATTGGAGGACGACTGTATAGACCATTCCAGTGAATAGCATAGTTATATAAGAAGAGGCTATCCTAAATGGGATTGGAGGACGACTGTATAGACCATTCCAGTGAATAGCATAGTTATATAAGAAGAGGCTATCCTAAATGGGATTGGAGGACGACTGTATAGACCATTCCAGTGAATAGCATAGTTATATAAGAAGAGGCTATCCTAAATGGGATTGGAGGACGACTGTATAGACCATTCCAGTGAATAGCATAGTTATATAAGAAGAGGCTATCCTAAATGGGATTGGAGGACGACTGTATAGACCATTCCAGTGAATAGCATAGTTATATAAGAAGAGGCTATCCTAAATGGGATTGGAGGACGACTGTATAGACCATTCCAGTGAATAGCATAGTTATATAAGAAGAGGCTATCCTAAATGGGATTGGAGGACGACTGTATAGACCATTCCAGTGAATAGCATAGTTATATAAGAAGAGGCTATCCTAAATGGGATTGGAGGACGACTGTATAGACCATTCCAGTGAATAGCATAGTTATATAAGAAGAGGCTATCCTAAATGGGATTGGAGGACGACTGTATAGACCATTCCAGTGAATAGCATAGTTATATAAGAAGAGGCTATCCTAAATGGGATTGGAGGACGACTGTATAGACCATTCCAGTGAATAGCATAGTTATATAAGAAGAGGCTATCCTAAATGGGATTGGAGGACGACTGTATAGACCATTCCAGTGAATAGCATAGTTATATAAGAAGAGGCTATCCTAAATGGGATTGGAGGACGACTGTATAGACCATTCCAGTGAATAGCATAGTTATATAAGAAGAGGCTATCCTAAATGGGATTGGAGGACGACTGTATAGACCATTCCAGTGAATAGCATAGTTAAATAAGAAGAGGCTATCCTAAATGGGATTGGAGGACGACTGTATAGACCATTCCAGTGAATAGCATAGTTATATAAGAAGAGGCTATCCTAAATGGGATTGGAGGACGACTGTATAGACCATTCCAGTGAATAGCATAGTTATATAAGAAGAGGCTATCCTAAATGGGATTGGAGGACGACTGTATAGACCATTCCAGTGAATAGCATAGTTATATAAGAAGAGGCTATCCTAAATGGGATTGGAGGACGACTGTATAGACCATTCCAGTGAATAGCATAGTTATATAAGAAGAGGCTATCCTAAATGGGATTGGAGGACGACTGTATAGACCATTCCAGTGAATAGCATAGTTATATAAGAAGAGGCTATCCTAAATGGGATTGGAGGACGACTGTATAGACCATTCCAGTGAATAGCATAGTTATATAAGAAGAGGCTATCCTAAATGGGATTGGAGGACGACTGTATAGACCATTCCAGTGAATAGCATAGTTATATAAGAAGAGGCTATCCTAAATGGGATTGGCAATCTAATTGATGCTTGGAAATCAATCAGCAACTGCATATAAGTGTGATCAATAAACTGTTTTAACACACATTACTGTAACTTCCATCGATTGGTGTGATTGACAATGTGAGTAAGCGCCTCAGTGGAACACAAACACTCAAAATTAATGTCTTTCTTACTTACTTGCAAATAAACGTAGTCTGAAACTGGAATCCCCGGAGCACACGATTCACGTCCCTGAGGCAATACATGACTTTGGTGATATCACATGGCCAATCTTGGCCCTGGTCGTTACCTAGGGTCAGGCAATTCTGCTCCATACTTGCCATTGTGATGGACTGGATAACATTGAGGCTGTTCTTCTGGTGACGAGAGCATGTCAGGGTCTCGTTTGTAATTCCTGTGTAACGCTTTTCGATTGTCCTGCACAAGAAATTACCTCTAATTTAAATTGTGGCACGAAAAGATTTAACAGTAAAAAGGAAAGCATTCAAATATTGATTTGTTTCGTTGTAACACTTTCCAATTCTCTTGCACATTTTTTTAAAGTACCTCAAAAACATTTAAACTGTTGCAAGTGTAAGGTTTAACAGTCAAAAATAAAAACATTCAAACATTGATTTGTTTGTGTGTTACACTTTTCAGTCGTCCTGCATCAGAAATTTCCTCAAATGAATTTTAACTGTTGAATGCAAAGGTTTAACAGTCAAAAAGGAAAACATTCAAACATTGATTTGTTTCTGTGTAACACTTTTCATTTGATGTGCATCAGAAATTTCCTAAAATGAATTAAAACTGTTGAAAGTCTAAGGTTAAACTTTAAAAAAGTAAAACATTGATTTTTTTCTGTGTTTCTGAAAGTTAATTTATAGACAACATTAATGCTAGAAACCAATGTTCTTAGCTTACTTTGTCCCCATTTGAATGTCACCACACAGTTAAAAGCTTCACATGCATTTGAATTTATTTAAATTATTTGAATCGCGTTCTGAGAAAACTGGGCGTAATGCATGTGCGTAAAGTGTCATCCTGGATTAGCCTGTGCAGTCCGCAAAGGCTAATCAGGGACAACACTGTCCGCTTTTATGACATTTTTCGTTTAAATGAAGTCTCTTCTTAGCAAAAATCCAATTTAGGCGGAAAATGTCATCACTGATTAGCCTGTGCGGACTAATCTGGAAAGACACTTTACGCACATGCATTATGCCCAGTTTTCTCAGAACACGAATCATTTTAGCTCGATTTCATCACAAGTGTAAGGCTTATTTAGAAACTCTCTAGTCTGTTTCCTTGGTAGAGCCAGTACCTAAGAACAATCCCAGAGAGAGGATAAATCTGTGACCTCCTGATAGGTCAACAACCACCTTTATCAAGTAAACCACCCTATATGTAACCTCCTGATAGGTAGACAACCACCTTTATCAAGTAAACAACCCTATATGTGACCTCCTGATAGGTAGACAACCACCTTTATCAACTACACCACCCTATATGTGACCTCCTGATAGGTAGACAACCACCTTTATTCACAACACCACCCTATATGTGACCTCCAGATAGGTAGACAACCACTTTTATCAACTACACCACCTAATATGTGACCTCCTGACAGGTAGACAACCACCTTTATCAACTACACCACCCTATGTGTGACCTCCTGATAGGTAGACAACCACCTTTATCAACTACACCACCCTATATGTGACCTCCTGATAGGTAGACAACCACCTTTATCAATTACACCACCCTATATGTGACCTCCTGATAGGTAGACAACCACTTTTATCAACTACACCAACCTATCTGTGACCTCCTGATAGGTAGACAACCACTTTTATTCACAACACCACCCTATATGTGACCTCCTGATAGGTAGACAACCACTTTTATTCACAACACCACCCTATATGTGACCTCCTGATAGGTAGACAACCACTTTTATTCACAACACCACCCTATATGTGACCTCCTGATAGGTAGACAACCACTTTTATTCACAACACCACTTTATATGTGAACTCCTTATAGGTAGACAACCACTTTTATTCACAACACCACTCTATATGTGACCTCCTGATAGGTAGACAACCACTTTTATTCACTACACCACCCTATATGTGACCTCCTGATAGGTAGACAACCACTTTTATTCACAACACCACTCTATATGTGACCTCCTGATAGGTAGACAACCACTTTTATTCACAACACCACCCTATATGTGACCTCCTTATAGGTAGACAACCACTTTTATTCACAACACCACCCTATATGTGACCTCCTGATAGATAGACAAGCACTTTTATTCACAAAACCATCCTATATGTGACCTTTTGATAGGTAGACAACCACTTTTATTCACAACACCACCCTTTATGTGACCTCCTGATAGGTAGACAACCACTTTTATTTACAACACCACCCTATATGTGACCTCCTGATAGGTAGACAACCACTTTTATTCACAACACCACCCTATATGTGATCTCCTGATAGGTAGACAACCACTTTTATTCACAACACCACCCTTTATGTGACCTCCTGATAGGTAGACAACCACATTTATTCAAAACACCACCCTATATGTGACCTCCTGATAGGTAGACAACCACTTTTATTAACAACAACACCCTATCTGTGACCTCCTGATAGGTAGACAACCACTTTTATTCACAACACCACCCTATATGTGACCTCCTGATAGGAAGACAACCACTTTTATTCACAACACCACCCTATATGTGATCTCCTGATAGGTAGACAACCACTTTTATCAACTACACCACCCTATATGTGACCTCCTGATAGGTAGACAACCACCTTTATCAACTACACCACCCTATATGTGATCTCCAGATAGGTAGACAACCACCTTTATCAACTACACCACCCTATATGTGACCTCCTGATAGGTAGACAACCACTTTTATCAACTACACCACCTTATATGTGACCTCCTGACAGGTAGACAACCACCTTTATCAACTACACCACCCTATGTGTGACCTCCTGATAGGTAGACAACCACCTTTATCAACTACACCACCCTATATGTGACCTCCTGATAGGTAGACAACCACCTTTATCAACTACACCACACTATATGTGACCTCCTGATAGGTAGACAACCACTTTTATTCACAACACCACTCTATATGTGACCTCCTGATAGGTAGACAACCACTTTTATTCACAACACCACCCTATATGTGACCTCCTTATAGGTAGACAACCACTTTTATTCACAACACCACCCTATATGTGACCTCCTGATAGATAGACAACCACTTTTATTCACAACACCACCCTATATGTGACCTCCTGATAGGTAGACAACCACTTTTATTCACAACACCACTCTATATGTGACCTCCTGATAGGTAGACAACCACTTTTATTCACAACACCAACCTAGATGTGACCTCCTGATAGGTAGACAACCACTTTTATTCACAACACCACCCTATATGTGACCTCCTGATAGGTAGACAACCACTTTTATTCACAACACCACCCTATATGTGACCTCCTGATAGGTAGACAACCACTTTTATTCACCACACCACTCTATATGTGACCTCCTGATAGGTAGACAACCACTTTTATTCACAACACCACTCTATATGTGACCTCCTGATAGGTAGACAACCACTTTTATTCACAACACCACTCTATATGTGACCTCCTGATAGGTAGACAACCACTTTTATTCACAACACCACCCTATATGTGACCTCCTGATAGGTAGACAACCACTTTTATTCACCACACCACTCTGTATGTGACCTCCTGATAGATAGACAACCACTTTTATTCACAACACCACCCTATATGTGACCTCCTGATAGGTAGACAACCACTTTTATTCACAACACCACCCTATATGTGACCTCCTGATAGGTAGACAACCACTTTTATTCACAACACCACCCTATATGTGACCTCCTGATAGGTAGACAACCACTTTTATTCACAACACCACCCTATATGTGACCTCCTGATAGGTAGACAACCACTTTTATTCACAACACCACTCTATATGTGACCTCCTGATAGGTAGACAACCACTTTTATTCACAACACCACCCTATATGTGACCTCCTTATAGGTAGACAACCACTTTTATTCACAACACCACCCTATATGTGACCTCCTGATAGATAGACAAGCACTTTTATTCACAAAACCATCCTATATGTGACCTTTTGATAGGTAGACAACCACTTTTATTTACAACACCACCCTATATGTGACCTCCTGATAGGTAGACAACCACCTTTATTTACAACACCACCCTATATGTGACCTCCTGATAGGTAGACAACCACTTTTATTCACAACACCACCCTATATGTGACCTCCTGATAGGTAGACAACCACTTTTATTCACAACACCACCCTATATGTGACCTCCTGATAGATAGACAACCACTTTTATTCACAACACCACCCTATATGTGATCTCCTGATAGGTAGACAACCACTTTTATTCACAACACCACCCTATATGTGACCTCCTGATAGGTAGACAACCACTTTTATTCAAAACACCACCCTATATGTGACCTCCTGATAGGTAGACAACCACTTTTATTAACAACAACACCCTATCTGTGACCTCCTGATAGGTAGACAACCACTTTTATTCACAACACCACCCTATATGTGACCTCCTGATAGGAAGACAACCACTTTTATTCACAACACCACCCTATATGTGATCTCCTGATAGGTAGACAATCACTTTTATTCACAACACCACCCTATATGTTACCTCCTGATAGGTAGACAACCACTTTTATTCACAACACCACCCTATATGTGACCTCCTGATAGGTAGACAACAACTTTTATTCACAACACCACCCTATCTGTGACCTCCTGATAGGTAGACAACCACTTTTATTCACAACACCACCCTATATGTGACCTCCTGATAGGTAGACAACCACTTTTATTCACAACACCACCCTATATGTGACCTCCTGATAGGTAGACAACCACTTTTATTCACAACACCACCCTATCTGTGACCTCCTGATAGGTAGACAACCACTTTTATTCACAACACCACCCTATCTGTGACCTCCTGATAGGTAGACAACCACTTTTATTCACAACACCACCCTATATGTGACCTCCTGATAGGTAGACAACCACTTTTATTCACAACACCACCCTATATGTGACCTCCTGATAGGTAGACAACCACTTTTATTCACAACACCACCCTATATGTGACCTCCTGATAGGTAGACAACCACTTTTATTCACAACACCACCCTATATGTGACCTCCTGATAGGTAGACAACCACTTTTATTCACAACACCACCCTATCTGTGACCTCCTGATAGGTAGACAACCACTTTTATTCACAACAACACCCTATATGTGACCTCCTGATAGGTAGACAACCACTTTATTCACAACACCACCCTATATGTGACCTCCTGATAGGTAGACAACCACTTTTATTCACAACACCACCCTATATATGACCTCCTGATAGGTAGACAACCACTTTTATTCACAACACCACCCTATATGTGACCTCCTGATAGGTAGACAACCACTTTTATTCACAACACCACCCTATATGTGACCTCCTGATAGGTAGACAACCACTTTTATTCACAACACCACCCTATATGTGACCTCCTGATAGGTAGACAACCACTTTTATTCACAACACCACTCTATATGTGACCTCCTGATAGGTAGACAACCACTTTTATTCACAACACCACCCTATATGTGACCTCCTGATAGGTAGACAACCAATTTTATTCACAACACCACACTATATGTGACCTCCTGATAGGTAGACAACCACTTGTATTCACAACACCACCCTATATGTGACCCCCTGATAGGTAGACAACCACTTTTATTCACAACACCACCCTATATGTGACCTCCTGATAGGTAGACAACCACTTTTATTCACAACACCACCCTATATGTGACCTCCTGATAGATAGACAACCACTTTTATTCACAACACCACCCTATCTGTGACCTCCTGATAGGTAGACAACCACTTTAATCACAACACCACCCTATCTTTGACCTACTGATAGATAGACAACCACTTTTATTCACAACACCACTCTATCTGTGACCTCCTGATAGGTAGACAACCACTTTTATTCACAACACCACCCTATATGTGACCGTTTAATAGGTAGACAACCACTTTTATTTACAACACCACCCTAAATGTAACCTCCTGATAGGTAGACAACCACTTTTATTCACAACACCACCCTATCTTTGGCCTCCTGATAGGTAGACAACCACTTTTATTCACAACACCACCCTATCTGTGACCTCCTGATAGGTAGACAACCACTTTTATTCACAATACCACCCTATATGTGACCTCCTGATAGGTAGACAACCACTTTTATTCACAACACCACCCTATATGTGACCTCCTGATAGGTAGACAACCAATTTTATTCACAACACCACCCTATATGTGACCTCCTGATAGGTAGACAACCACTTTTATTCACAACAACACCCTATCTGTGACCTCCTGATAGGTAGACAACCACTTTTATTCACAACACCACCCTATATGTGACCTCCTGATAGATAGACAACCACTTTTATTCACAACACCACCCTATATGTGACCTCCTGATAGGTAGACAACCACTTTTATTCACAACACCACCCTATATGTGACCTCCTGATAGGTAGACAACCACCTTTATCAACTACACCACCCTATCTGTGACCTCCTGATAGGTAGACAACCACTTTTATTCACAACACCACCCTATATGTGACCTCCTGATAGGTAGACAACCACTTTTATTCACAACACCACCCTATATGTGACCTCCTGATAGGTAGACAACCACTTTTATTCACAACACCACCCTATATGTGACCTCCTGATAGGTAGACAACCACTTTTATTCACAACACCACCCTATATGTGACCTCCTTATAGGTAGACAACCACTTTTATTCACAACACCACCCTATATGTGACCTCCTGATAGGTAGACAACCACTTTTATTCACAACACCACCCTATATGTGACCTCCTGATAGGTAGACAACCACTTTTATTCACAACACCACCCTATATGTGACCTCCTGATAGGTAGACAACCACTTTTATTCACAACACCCACCCTATCTGTGACCTCCTGATAGGTAGACAACCACTTTTATTCACAACACCACCCTATATGTAACCTCTTGATAGGTAGACAACCACTTTTATTCACAACACCACTTTATATGTGAACTCCTGATAGGTAGACAACCACTTTTATTCACCACACCACTCTGTATGTGACCTCCTGATAGATAGACAACCACTTTTATTCACAACACCACCCTATATGTGACCTCCTGATAGGTAGACAACCACTTTTATTCACAACACCACCCTATATGTGACCTCCTGATAGGTAGACAACCACTTTTATTCACAACACCACCCTATATGTGACCTCCTGATAGGTAGACAACCACTTTTATTCACAACACCACCCTATATGTGACCTCCTGATAGGTAGACAACAACTTTTATTCACAACACCACCCTATCTGTGACCTCCTGATAGGTAGACAACCACTTTTATTCACAACACCACCCTATATGTGACCTCCTTATAGGTAGACAACCACTTTTATTCACAACACCACCCTATATGTGACCTCCTGATAGGTAGACAACCACTTTTATTCACAACACCACCCCTATATGTGACCTCCTGATAGGTAGACAACCACTTTTATTCACAACACCACCCTATATGTGACCTCCTGATAGGTAGACAACCACTTTTATTCACAACACCACCCTATATGTGACCTCCTGATAGGTAGATCACCGCTTTTATTCACAACACCACCCTATATGTGACCTCCTGATAGGTAGACAACCACTTTTATTCACAACACCACCCTATACAGTATGTGACCTCCTGATAAGTAGACAACCAATTTTATTCACAACACAACCCTATATGTGACCTCCTGATAGGTAGACAACCAATTTTATTCACAACACCACCCTATATGTGACCTCCTGATAGGTAGACAACCACTTTTATTCACAACACCACCCTATATGTGACCTCCTGATAGGTAGACAACCACTTTTATTCACAACACCACCCTATATGTGACCTCCTGATAGGTAGACAACCACTTTTATTCACAACACCACCCTATATGTGACCTCCTGATAGGTAGACAACCACTTTATTCACAACACCACCCTATATGTGACCTCCTGATAGGTAGACAACAACTTTTATTCACAACACCACCCTATCTGTGACCTCCTTATAGGTAGACAACCACTTTTATTCACAACACCACCCTATATGTGACCTCCTGATAGGTAGACAACCACTTTTATTCACAACACCACCCTATATGTGACCTTTTGATAGGTAGACAACCACTTTTATTCACAACACCACCCTATATGTTACCTCCTTATAGGTAGACAACCACTTTTATTCACAACACCACCCTATCTGTGACCTCCTTATAGGTAGACAACCACTTTTATTCACAACACCACCCTATCTGTGACCTCCTTATAGGTAGACAACCACTTTTATTCACAACACCACCCTATCTGTGACCTCCTTATAGGTAGACAACCACTTTTATTCACAACACCACCCTATATGTTACCTCCTTATAGGTAGACAACCACTTTTATTCACAACACCACCCTATATGTTACCTCCTTATAGGTAGACAACCACTTTTATTCACAACACCACCCTATCTGTGACCTCCTTATAGGTAGACAACCACTTTTATTCACAACACCACCCTATATGTGACCTCCTGATAGGTAGACAACCACTTTTATTCACAACACCACCCTATCTGTGACCTCCTGATAGGTAGACAACCACTTTTATTCACAACACCACCCTATATGTGACCTCCTTATAGGTAGACAACCACTTTTATTCACAACACCACCCTATATGTGACCTCCTGATAGGTAGACAACCACTTTTATTCACAACACCACCCTATATGTGACCTCCTGATAGGTAGACAACCACTTTTATTCACAACACCACCCTATCTGTGACCTCCTGATAGGTAGACAACCACTTTTATTCACAACACCACCCTATCTGTGACCTCCTGATAGGTAGACAACCACTTTTATTCACAACACCACCCTATCTGTGACCTCCTGATAGGTAGACAACCACTTTTATTCACAACACCACCCTATATGTGACCTCCTGATAGGTAGACAACCACTTTTATTCACAACACCACCCTATATGTGACCTCCTGATAGATAGACAACCACTTTTATTCACAACACCACCCTATCTGTGACCTCCTGATAGGTAGACAACCACTTTAATCACAACACCACCCTATCTTTGACCTACTGATAGATAGACAAACACTTTTATTCACAACACCACCCTATATGTGACCGTTTAATAGGTAGACAACCACTTTTATTTACAACACCACTCTATCTGTGACCTCCTGATAGGTAGACAACCACTTTTATTCACAACACCACCCTATATGTGACCGTTTAATAGGTAGACAACCACTTTTATTTACAACACCACCCTAAATGTAACCTCCTGATAGGTAGACAACCACTTTTATTCACAACACCACCCTATCTTTGGCCTCCTGATAGGTAGACAACCACTTTTATTCACAACACCACCCTATATGTGACCGTTTAATAGGTAGACAACCACTTTTATTCACAACACCACCCTATATGTGACCGTTTAATAGGTAGACAACCACTTTTATTTACAACACCACCCTAAATGTAACCTCCTGATAGGTAGACAACCACTTTTATTCACAACACCACCCTATCTTTGGCCTCCTGATAGGTAGACAACCACTTTTATTCACAACACCACCCTATCTGTGACCTCCTGATAGGTAGACAACCACTTTTATTCACAATACCACCCTATATGTGACCTCCTGATAGGTAGACAACCACTTTTATTCACAACACCACCCTATATGTGACCTCCTGATAGGTAGACAACCACCTTTATCAACTACACCACCCTATATGTGACCTCCTGATATGTAGACAACCAATTTTATTCACAACACCACCCTATATGTGACCTCCTGATAAGTAGACAACCACTTTTATTCACAACACCACCCTATATGTGACCTCCTGATAGGTAGACAACCACTTTTATTCACAACACCACCCTATCTGTGACCTCCTGATAGGTAGACAACCAATTTTATTCACAACACCACCCTATATGTGACCTCCTGATAGGTAGACAACCACTTTTATTCACAACACCACCCTAGATGTGACCTCCTGATAGGTAGACAACCACTTTTATTCACAACACCACCCTATTTGTGACCTCCTGATAGGTAGACAACCACTTTTATTCACAACACCAACCTAGATGTGACCTCCTGATAGGTAGACAACCACTTTTATTCACAACACCACCCTATTTGTGACCTCCTGATAGGTAGACAACCACTTTTATTCACAACACCACCCTATATGTGACCTCCTGATAGGTAGACAACCACTTTTATTCACAACACCACCCTATCTGTGACCTCCTGATAGGTAGACAACCACTTTTATTCACAACACCACCCTATATGTGACCTCCTGATAGGTAGACAACCACTTTTATTCACAACACCACCCTATATGTGACCTCCTGATAGGTAGACAACCACTTTTATTCACAACACCACCCTATATGTGACCTCCTGATAGGTAGACAACCACTTTTATTCACAACACCACTCTATCTGTGACCTCCTGATAGGTAGACAACCACTTTTATTCACAACACCACCCTATCTGTGACCTCCTGATAGGTAGACAACCATTTTTATTTACAACACCACCCTATCTGTGTATGTGACCTCCTGATAGGTGGACAACCACTTTTATTCACAACACCACCCTATATGTGATCTCCTGATAGGTAGACAACCACTTTTATTCACAACACCACCCTATATGTGACCTCCTGATAGGTAGACAACCACTTTTATTCACAACACCACCCTATATGTGACCTCCTGATAGGTAGACAACCACTTTTATTCACAACACCACCCTATATGTGACCTCCTGATAGGTAGACAACCACTTTTATTCACAACACCACTCTATATGTGACCTCCTGATAGGTAGACAACCACTTTTATTCACAACACCACCCTATATGTGACCTCCTGATAGGAAGACAACCACTTTTATTCACAACACCACCCTATATGTGACCTCCTGATAGGTAGACAACCACTTTTATTCACAACACCACCCTATATGTGACCTCCTGATAGGTAGACAACCACTTTTATTCACAACACCACCCTATATGTTACCTCCTGATAGGTAGACAACCACTTTTATTCACAACACCACCCTATCTGTGACCTCCTGATAGGTAGACAACCACTTTTATTCACAACACCACCCTATATGTAACCTCTTGATAGGTAGACAACCACTTTTATTCACAACACCACTTTATATGTGACCTCCTGATAGGTAGACAACCACTTTTATTCACAACACCACCCTATCTGTGACCTCCTGATAGGTAGACAACCACTTTTATTCACAACACCACCCTATATGTGACCTCCTGATAGGTAGACAACCACTTTTATTCACAACACCACCCTATCTGTGACCTCCTGATAGGTAGACAACCACTTTTATTCACAACACCACCCTATATGTGACCTCCTTATAGGTAGACAACCACTTTTATTCACAACACCACCCTATATGTGACCTCCTGATAGGTAGACAACCACTTTTATTCACAACACCACCCTATATGTGACCTTTTGATAGGTAGACAACCACTTTTATTCACAACACCACCCTATATGTGACCTCCTTATAGGTAGACAACCACTTTTATTCACAACACCACCCTATATGTGACCTCCTGATAGGTAGACAACCACTTTTATTCACAACACCACCCTATATGTGACCTCCTGATAGGTAGACAACCACTTTTATTCACAACACCACCCTATATGTGACCTCCTGATAGGAAGACAACCACTTTTATTCACAACACCACCCTATATGTGACCTCCTGATAGGAAGACAACCACTTTTATTCACAACACCACCCTATATGTGACCTCCTGATAGGTAGATCACCGCTTTTATTCACAACACCACCCTATATGTGACCTCCTGATAGATAGACAACCACTTTTATTCACAACACCACCCTATATGTGACCTCCTGATAGGTAGACAACCACTTTTATTCACAACACTACCCTATCTGTAAACATACCAGTCTCGCTATGGAAAATTAGGGTTTAATGCTTGTGTGTAAAGTGTCCTCTTAAATCAGCCTGTGCAGTTGGTCCAGGCTTATCAAGGACGACACTTTCTGATTTTCATTGCATATTTTGTTTAATAAATTATCTTCTAAGCAAAAATCAAGTTTAGGTGGAAAGTGTTGTCCCTGATTAGCCTATGAAGACTGCACAGGCTAACCTGGGACGACACTTTATGCACATGCATTATCACACTTTTTTTCAAAACCAGGCTCATATAATTAGGTGTGGTGGCATAGGTAAGAGTAAGAACCTGACACCACTTGCCTGCAAATCTTGTCGGACTCGGACGCTGCGCTGTAGGAATATGTGAGGGACAGCATAAGATCGTCTGTTGTTTTCTCCACCAGAGTCTCAAACTGACAATAGCTGGGTATCACAACTGAAGCAAAAAACAAGTTGTACATTTAACTTTAACTGACTAGTAGAAAACAATACACAGCCTTTTCTAAATGTCTAAGGTTAATTTTGAGGGTGTGTGGAAAAATGTAATATCTGCTTCATGTTCTACAATACAATACAATAGTCTTGCACAAAACCCTGGTTTTGTCTAAGGTTTTAAAGTAATTGGAATATGCAGCCATGTGTTATTGATCAACTCAATTATTTATAGACCAGTCACAACATGCCAATAAGGTGTTATTAAAATAACAAAATAATACTTTTTTACAAACTGCCTCAGCATGATAAAATAATATTTTTTAATATTTATGTTCAAAATAAAACAATTACAAAGAATTGGGAAATTAAACAACAGAAAATGATTAAACCTTAACTTTAATTACTTGAAAACTGAACCACACTTACGTCGGCAAAAATGTACAAATATCTTCTTGTAGACCACATCAAGTTGTGAAAACTCTTTCACCTCAAGGACATTTTGGTCAGAAGGTGTGCTAGCGATGGCGTGCAACTCTTTCTTCTGATCTGGTTCATTCATTGCAATTCCAACCGCGAATATGTGGATACCATACATGGCCTTCGCATTCCCTGCAGCCAGCAAGGTCAAATTCCCTTCATTTGATTTCCCGTCCGTCACAATCAACAAGTGTCGTTTCACGTCCTTTCTGGCACCTCTTGCAGTGGTAAAGTACTCGCTAATTGCCTTATTGATTGCTAAATGAGTATTTGTCCCTCCAAGCTTATACTCCATATCAATCAATGTTTTCTCCATCTTAGTTTTGTTCTGGATTTCTTTGCCGTTAACAGTTTCCAAATAATCATTCATGTAGAATTCGTGGTAACTGTCTTTTGAGAACTGCATGACACCGATTCGAATGTTTTCAGTGTCTGCTAGTCGTACAACATTGAGTGCAAATGCTCTGACAAGTTCAAAGTTTTCTTCTTGTATACTACCTGAGCTATCTAATGCCATGACTATGTCAATCTTGCTCTGACCACATTCTGAAATCCAAGAAATATACAAAATTTATCGAAAAGTGACATTTTTATAACTTTGTTTTAATGATTATCTGAATACTTAATTTTACCCAATTGAGGACTCAACATATAATTATATATTAAATGGTTAAGAATATATTTCCCTTCTTAAGCAGGGGTCAAACAAAGGCCTCTGTCTAAAAGATAATTTCTTTTAAATTAGACAATTTTCCCAAAATTTCACTGTCCAGAACTTGGGAAATATCTTCTCACAGTTGATAACAATATTTCCCTGCAAAAAGCTTTTTTTCAAAATCAAGAACAACAAGATGTGTTTGCCAGAAACACTATGTCCCCTTCTGCGCCGCTTTGAAGCTATATATTTGACCTTTGACCTTGAAGGATGACCTTGACTTTGACCTTTCACCACTCAAAATGTGCAGCTCCATGAGATACACATGCATGCCAAATATCAAGTTGCTATCTTCAATATTGCAAATGTTATGGCAAATGTTAAAGTTTGGCACAAACACACAAACAAACCAACAGACAGGGCAAAAACAATATGTCCCCCACTATAGTGGTGGGGGACATAAAAAGTAACATTTTGTTATAAGTTACAACAATTTGACATATGACATTTGATTTGCAAATCCTCCAATCCAACAAGCATGGAACAAAATACATCAGCCTGTTTATGGGAAAACTGAGCTTAAGCCATGTGTCATGCCAGATTAATCTTATGGGAAAACTGAGCCTAAGCCATGTGTCCAGCCAGATTAACCTTATGGGAAAACTGAGCTTAAGCCATGTGTCGTGCCAGATTAACCTTATGGGAAAACTGAGCCTAAGCCATGTGTCATGCCAGATTAACCTTATGGGAAAACTGAGCTTAAGCCATGTGTCGTGCCAGATTAACCTTATGGGAAAACTGAGCTTAAGCCATGTGTCGTGCTAGATTAACCTTATGGGAAAACTGAGCCTAAGCCATGTGTCGTGCCAGATTAACCTTTGCAATTTGCACAGGCTAATTAGGGTTGACACTTTCCGCTTGTATTTTATAATGATTTTTTATTACAAAGATACTTTATTTAAACAAAATAAAAAAATTATTTTGTTTGAATAAAGTATCTTCGTAATGAAAAACCAGTATGAGGGGAATGTGTTGTTTCAAGTAAGCCTGTGCAGACTGCAGAGGCTAACCTGGGATGACAGTCTCTTCACACATTCATAGAGCCCCGTATTCCCAGATCGAGGCTCATAGGGTACCTTCTTTCACTGTATCCGTGGTGATAGAGGGATCCTTGCACACAGCCTCCACACTGTTGGCCAGGAAGTCAAGGTTCAGGTTGGTAACCAGGTTGGTCAGGGGGCTAGCCTGCGCAGCGGCAGTGGTCAAGTTGGCGCGCAGGTTTACGATCAGTTTGCACATGTCCTCATTGAAGTCCAGTGAGTTCACAAGGGCGAACTTGATTTGTTGAATGAATTCCACGTAGAAAGTTGACACTGATGACAGTGAGTCACCAACAAATATCTCAGACCTGAAATAGTAAAGTTGGAAGAAGATTCAGGATTTACATGTTGACACATTTATAACATTTGTTTGTTTTTTGTTAAATCGCACTTGACACACGCATAATAAAATATAATAACAGTTATCATTTAGCAGAAGAATTATATGAATGTGTATCAATTACAAAATCAATCAGGTGATGTTGATGCATTTAATGGCTGAAAGCAAAATTGTAAACAAATCCAATCTTAGTAGCAAATTTCAAAAGGGTAGACATTAAAATTATAACTATGGATAACTATTGGCTGTTGATTAAAAGGAAAGCATTTAAGTAAAAGCTTCTAAATGTTCTGGGTACTTAAAGTATCATTAAGACAAAATGGTGATGTGTAAAATTGAATTAATGTGCTATTTTAATTTTGTTCAATAATTATTTCCATTTAACAAACTCACTCATACATGCATGTTTATCGTTTATAATTTTCTTATTTCCCCAACCAATCTGTTGATGTACAATGTTTAATAAGACAAAATTTTGCTTTATATTAGAAAGATGTACAATAAAAGAACTCACAATATCTTGTCCAAATCCTGCGGAGGTTTTTCACAATCCCGCTTCAGCCTGTCAATGTGAGTCAGCGCTGGTAGATAGAGGGCGCTTCGCTGCACTGATAGGCAGCCTTTTGTGTACTTAATCGCGCAATCCTTGAACGCTTTCACCCCAGTCACACTTTAACAATTATACAAGAGCCCTATTTCAATTATTCAGCAAAACCTTTAGAAAATTTCCTCAACTCAAGAAATGTTCAATACTAGTAAAACATTCATTAAAAGCAGTTTATGTCTGTTAGAGGTTAACTATTATGCAATCTTGTATAATTAAATCAGTAGACTTTGCCACGCAAAATGAGGCAATTCACACTTCTAATAGACAACTAATTTACTACTGATATTAGCTTTGTGATAAAATGTGCTACATAAATCCATACATTATCATGTGTATGGTAAACATTCTACTTCAACAAGTACCTGTCACTGTCAAGAGTACCTCACACCACAGGGGCAGTGCTGTGTAATGGACAACAAGACCAGCACTTACTTGTCATACACCAAAAAAGCAAACACATATAAAGCCTACATTAGAAATGGCTTCAAGTCATAAAAGAACATATACCTGCACTGATTGTCTCCAGCAGCAAGCCATGTTTGCTTGTCCGTGCAATTCGCTAAGGCAGACGAAATGTCACATACACCGCGGTCCGGCCCGTCAGGGATCATGCAGAAACCACTGAGCGTCTGACTGGCCAGCTGATAGTCCATGCTCACTGAAGTGATAGCTGCCTCGCTGCAGACTTCAGCTGCCTCTAAGCTGTCCCTGACCTTGCGTGTCACTTCTAATTGTCTGGAATATTATAAAGGCAAAAAATCTTAATTGCTTGGCTTCTTTGAATTATAACAGATGTGTTTTGCTTCCACAAATTTGTCCCTATACTTTCATGTTACTTCTAATTGTCTGAAATATTTTAAACTTTTACCACTCAGATATGTATTGTGACCTGTTTGAAGTCCCTTAGAAAATCAAATTAAATTAAAGATCTTTCCACATAGGTTAAAGTTATAAAGACCTCATGTACAACCCTTAGATGCTGATGAGCAGCGAACAGCATTAGACCAACAGCCTGCCAGTTGCTTGTAGTCGGTTCTGGGCTTATGTTGGTTGCATATAGCAATTTTCACTTAGCTTGTCAGTGGCAACAGGTAAATGGCAAACAATCTGAATTGTTTGATTACATCGAGTTATAACAGATATTGTAAACTGTAAACAATATAACGTCTAAATGTACATGAACGAACAAACGGAGAATTGTGTAAAATCATTCATGAAAATGTGGGCTGTATTCATCTATACATTGTAAGACTTAACCCTTAGGTCCCACTCACAGACAAAGTGAAAATGGCTATGTGCAAACAGCATTAAACCAGAACAGCCTGCAAGAAACTTGCAGTCTGTTCAGGTATTATGCTGTTTGCTGTCCATCAGTATCTAAGGGTTGGAAATAAAGCCATAAAAACTTGAATCTAGTAAGAAAGGTCTTAAATTAAACTTACTAAGGAACCACAAATGCATCAAAATATGTATCTAAGTGGTAATGGGTTAACTCTTTCAGCGCTGGAACCGAATTTTGAAGGCCTTTGCAAACAGTTTGGATCCAGATGAGACGCCACAGAACGTGGTGTCTCATCAGGATCCAAACTGTTTGCTATTCTGATAGTATTCTTTGAAATTTTTTGAAGAGAATGCTAATTTTAGAAATTCAGCAGACGACATTTTAGCAGAGGACAAATTTCCTAGCATGCAAATGGTTAAGAACAAAGAATAGATCAGCTATACCTGCACACAGGAGGCTTGTACTTCAGAGGATTCTGGATGAAATATCCAAGAGCCAGAATGCTGGGGGTTCCACACGAGGGGTCTCCATATTTCCCCACACAGACGGCGTGGTTGAACATGTCCCGGATCTCAATGGCGATCTTGTAGAGGGCGTAGTAGCGAGAAGTTACACAGTGCATGGTGTGCTCAATCACACATTCTATTTTATTCTTGATCAGACTGGAAATGTATAAAGAGAAAACAACAATGAAGGCAAGTCTCAATTGTATCTTTTGCACAAATATCTTGTTGACTTTTAATTAGGGATGTAAACGAATATCCGAATATCCGAATATTCGGTCCCGGACCGAATATTCGGATACTGTTTTCCGAATCGAATATTCGGAAGAAAAAATAAAAAATCGAGTAATTTCAAAGACTTTGTATTCGTAAAATTTACTTCAAACTTTGTCAAAAAAGTTGTTCCTCGTGTCATAATGTTTATTCCGGTTGGCGCGATAATGCGTCACTATGGTGATGACAGAATACCGGTCATAAATCCCGCTAACAAAGCCAGACACTTTGTGTCAAAATTATGATAGGTGCAAATGGCGTCGGCAATCAAAACACCGACCTGCACTTGATCCAAATGACTCGAATTACATTTAAAATTATCAAAGATTAAATGAGTAAAGGAAAAGCCAACTTTGTGTAAAAAAACAAATAAGACCGTATGGCAATTAAAACACCGACCCGTCTTGATATAATAACTCGAATTACATTTAAAATGATCAAAGATTAAATGAGTAAAGAAAGAGCCGACATGGTGTGAAAAACAAAACAGATCGTATGGTTATAATCAATCAAAAAAGCTTTTAGAAAATAATTTACTCAACCTCTAATGAGTATTTGCGCATCGTATGGTCAAAACATAAATTAATTACTCAATATTCAATCAGGTATTATACTTAAAGAAATGTTTTTGGTATTGCACCCTCATTTAATTGAAAATATTATAATTGCTACACCAATATTTCACGACATCATCCGATAAGAAGCTGCCGATCCAAGTGTCTTTTTAACGTGGCAACTTTAAAAGACTGACTGTTTAGTCTGTTAAACAGGTTCAAAGTGTGTTGTGGCTATGTTCATAATTCGTTTAAGTTCAGCTTTAATTATATGTAGATCTAACTGTTTTGTCATGTAATTATTTTGTCGTCATGTAATATTATGTTTCTCGTTCTATTGTTGATGTACGATATTAATAGTTTAAAAACAGTTTTTGTCATTCAATTTTTACAATAAAAAGTAATCAACAAAATCAGCTTCGAATTAGCGACGGCAACGTTGTGTCAATATTTAGTCACTTCCAGTGAACTTCCGGTAAAAACGAAAGTAGAATTCATGGAGTAATGGTACGGTAAACAAAGTTGACTTTTTTCCAACAGATGCTGACCGAATAACCGAATATTCGTTCGGAAAGGTGACCGAATATTCGAATACCGAAATCGGTATTCGTTGCCATCCCTACTTTTAATATAAGACTTTGTCAATTTTAATACTTATCAAATATGTTTTAACATATTAATTTACTAAAAGAAATGCTTTTCCTTAAATAGAAAAGTGTTTCCCTATCAAATGAATCAAAAACAGATAAGTAGTTTTATAAAATCTGATCATAGCAAGAGGAAGAGTATGACCACTAGAGGCCTTTTGGGAAAACTGGGCTTAAGGCATTTTTGCAGAGCTGTCCCACATAAGTCTGTGTAATATGCACAGGCTTATCAGGGATGTCACTCTCTGCTTTTATGGAATTTTTTGTTTAAAGGAAGTCTTTTCTAATTCAAAATCCAGTCTAGGTGGAAAGTGTTGTCCCAGATTGGTCGGTTGACTGCACGTGCTAATCTGGGACGACACTCTACAAAGAATCGCATTAAGCTCAGTCTTCCCAGAACCAGGCCTACTACGTACACATATGTCAGGTCCTTGGCTTGCACGACCAGGGTTATCATGTCCACAAAGCAGGTAACGGCCTCCTCCACCTTACAGATAGGGGCATCTGAGATATAAAGGTAAAAGAAATGAGTCACACAGGTCACGGCCTCCTCCACCTTACAGATAGGGGCATCTGAGATATAAAGGTAAAAGAAAAGAGTCACACTCTAACAAAAATGGGGCTGAATTCACACAACAATGAAACAATTTTGGTTCTACCACTTATACATGTAAACGTGTTGATACCAGTTCTAACTTTCACATCGCAAGTTTTACTGAAGTAAACAATATTTTATTGACGATACCATACAAACATTGTTTATTTATTCAACATCCCTAGGCCATATTGATATACTGGTTTAAGATTGTCAGTATAAAATATTGACATTTAAATCATATATACCCTGGTGCTCGCTTTAAAAAACGGCTATATTAGAGTGGCACTCCCATATAATAAGCCTCATACCGTCTCCTTGGTTACACTTGTGTCCATGACAACAGTAGCAGTCGTCAAGGCCCTGGCACGCTGCGCAGAAGGTGGGGTTACCACATCCCTTTGAGTAGCCGTCAACTGTAAGCTGGCTGTAGCACATCTGCAAGGGAATAATAGTCGTCAGAATTCAATTTTGTGGTTTAATTTTTTTCTTTTGTTTTGTTGACCTGTCAATTAATGATTTTCTGATTTTGTAAAATAAAGATGAAAATGTGTTGGTCATTTTCTGATGCATTTGTGTTAAATCAAAGAAACTGTATGTCCCACAAATTATTATCTTTTAAGAGTAGTAGGTAAGTGCAAATTATTTGAAAATTTCTTCAGTAGCAAAAAAATCATTAATTAAAGATTATTTGCAATCATATCATCTTTTTGACATTTTCAAGAAAATGCGATTTTAAAATTTTCATTTAAAAAAATGTTCTATAAATGAATAATCATGCCCATGTCCTTAGAATTTAATATAAAAGTGATTGCAAAATCCAACGAAGAAGAAATGCTTATTTTTTTGTTTGGCAACCATATATTTCCCAATCAAAGCAAACTCAGCTTAAATAACTTCAACACTTCTTGATTTTGGTTTGGAATCAGTTCTTTACATCTTCACAAGTGATCTTTAAACATTATAATCATGCAAATCAGTCCTTCTGGAAATAGTTGAAACATACCTGTTGACCAGAAACAGGGCAGTCATTAGTGGGTTGAGAATTGCAGACTTCATTGCTAGCGATTCCCTTGCAGGAATAACACTGGATAGCTGTTAACATAAAGAAATCAAATATTTCTGACGCACTCAAGAAAAATGGGTCTTAAAATTTAATGTTCATGTTAAAGTGACCAAGATTAGCATGTGCAGCGTTCACAGGCTTATTAGTGACAACACTTTCACAGGCTTATTAGTGACAACACTTTCACAGGCTTATTAGTGACAACACTTTCACAGGCTTATTAGTGACAACACTTTCACAGGCTTATTAGTGACAACACTTTCACAGGCTTATTAGTGACAACACTTTCACAGGCTTATTAGTGACAATACTTTCACAGGCTTATTAGTGACAACACTTTCTCTGCTTTTATGAAATTTTTTATTTAAAAGAATCAAAAATTCAGAAAAAGCAAAAGTGTCAATCATGATAAGCCTGTGTCAACCACATTTTATGCACATCATATGCGACAACCACACTTTATGCACATCATATGCGTCAACCACACTTTATGCACATCATATGTGTCAACCACACTTTATGCACATCATATGCGTCAACCACACTTTATGCACATCATATGCCTCAACCACACTTTATGCACATCATATGCGTCAACCACACTTTATGCACATCATATGTGTCAACCACACTTTATGCACATCATATGCGTCAACCACACTTTATGCACATCATATGCGTCAACCACACTTTATGCACATCATATGAGTCATCCACACTTTATGCACATCATAATGTCTGATAAGCCTGCGTCAACCACACTTTATGCACATCATAATGTCTGATAAGGCTACTTCAACCACACTTTATGCACATCATAATGTCTGATAAGCCTACTTCAACCACACTTTATGCACATCATAATGTCTGATAAGCCTGCGTCAACCACACTTTATGCACATCATAATGTATGATAAGCCTGCATCAACCACACTTTATGCACATAATAATGTCTGATAAGCCTGCGTCAACCACACTTTATGCACATCATAATGTCTGATAAGCCTATGTCAACCACACTTTATGCACATCATATGCATCAACCACACTTTATGCACATCATAATGTCTGATAAGCCTGCATCAACCACACTTTATGCACATCATATGCATCAACCACACTTTATGCACATCATATGCGTCAACCACACTTTATGCACATCATATGCGTCAACCACACTTTATGCACATCATAATGTCTGATAAGCCTGCGTCAACCACACTTTATGCACATCATAATGTCTGATAAGCCTGCGTCAACCACACTTTATGCACATCATAATGTATGATAAGCCTGCATCAACCACACTTTATGCACATCATAATGTCTGATAAGCCTGCGTCAACCACACTTTATGCACATCATAATGTCTGATAAGCCTACGTCAACCACACTTTATGCACATCATAATGTCTGATAAGCCTACGTCAACCACACTTTATGCACATCATAATGTCTGATAAGCCTACGTCAACCACACTTTATGCACATCATAATGTCTGATAAGCCTGCGTCAACCACACTTTATGCACATCATATGCGTCAACCACACTTTATGCACATCATAATGTATGATAAGCCTGCGTCAACCACACTTTATGCACATCATAATGTCTGATAAGCCTGCGTCAACCACACTTTATGCACATCATAAAGTCTGATAAGCCTACGTCAACCACACTTTATGCACATCATAATGTCTGATAAGCCTGCATCAACCAGACTTTATGCACATCATAATGTATGATAAGCCTGCATCAACCACACTTTATGCACATCATAATGTCTGATAAGTCTGCGTCAACCACACTTTATGCACATCATAATGTATGATAAGCCTGCGTCAACCACACTTTATGCACATCATAATGTCTGATAAGCCTACGTCAACTACACTTTATGCACATCATAATGTCTGATAAGCCTGCATCAACCACACTTTATGCACATCATAATGTCTGATAAGCCTACGTCAACCACACTTTATGCACATCATAATGTCTGATAAGCCTACGTCAACCACACTTTATGCACATCATAATGTCTGATAAGCCTGCGTCAACCACACTTTATGCACATCATATGCATCAACCACACTTTATGCACATCATATGCGTCAACCACACTTTATGCACATCATATGCGTCAACCACACTTTATGCACATCATAATGTCTGATAAGCCTACGTCAACCACACTTTATGCACATCATAATGTCTGATAAGCCTGCGTCAACCACACTTTATGCACATCATAATGTCTGATAAGCCTGCTTCAACCACACTTTATGCACATCATAATGTCTGATAAGCCTACGTCAACCACACTTTATGCACATCATAATGTCTGATAAGCCTACGTCAACCACACTTTATGCACATCATAATGTCTGATAAGCCTACGTCAACCACACTTTATGCACATCATAATGTCTGATAAGCCTGCGTCAACCACACTTTATGCACATCATAATGTCTGATAAGCCTGCGTAAACCACACTTTATGCACATCATATGCGTCAACCACACTTTATGCACATCATATGCGTCAACCACACTTTATGCACATCATAATGTCTGATAAGCCTACGTCAACCACACTTTATGCACATCATAATGTCTGATAAGCCTGCGTCAACCACACTTTATGCACATCATATGCGTCAACCACACTTTATGCACATCATAATGTCTGATAAGCCTACGTCAACCACACTTTATGCACATCATAATGTCTGATAAGCCTGCGTCAACCACACTTTATGCACATCATAATGTCTGATAAGCCTACTTCAACCACACTTAATGCACATCATAATGTCTGAAAAGCCTACGTCAACCACACTTTATGCACATCATAATGTCTGATAAGCCTGCGTCAACCACACTTTATGCACATCATAATGTCTGATAAGTCTGCGTCAACCACACTTTATGCACATCATAATGTCTGATAAGCCTACTTCAACCACACTTTATGCACATCATAATGTCTGATAAGCCTGCATCAACCACACTTTATGCACATCATAATGTCTGATAAGCCTGCGTCGACCACACTTTATGCACATCATAATGTATGATAAGCCTGCGTCAACCACACTTTATGCACATCATAATGTATGATAAGCCTGCGTCGACCACACTTAATGCACATCATAATGTATGATAAGCCTGCGTCAACCACACTTTATGCACATCATAATGTCTGATAAGCCTACGTCAACCACACTTTATGCACATCATAATGTCTGATAAGCCTGCATCAACCACACTTTATGCACATCATAATGTCTGATAAGCCTACGTCAACCACACTTTATGCACATCATAATGTCTGATAAGCCTACGTCAACCACACTTTATGCACATCATAATGTCTGATAAGCCTGCGTCAACCACACTTTATGCACATCATATGCATCAACCACACTTTATGCACATCATATGCGTCAACCACACTTTATGCACATCATATGCGTCAACCACACTTTATGCACATCATAATGTCTGATAAGCCTACGTCAACCACACTTTATGCACATCATAATGTATGATAAGCCTGCGTCAACCACACTTTATGCACATCATAATGTCTGATAAGCCTACGTCAACCACACTTTATGCACATCATAATGTCTGATAAGCCTGCGTCAACCACACTTTATGCACATCATATGCTTCAACCACACTTTATGCACATCATATGCGTCAACCATACTTTATGCACATCATAATGTCTGATAAGCCTGCGTCAACCACACTTTATGCACATCATATGCATCAACCACACTTTATGCACATCATATGCATCAACCACACTTTATGCACATCATAATGTCTGATAAGCTTGCATCAACCACACTTTATGCACATCATAATGTCTGATAAGCCTGCGTCAACCACACTTTATGCACATCATATGCGTCAACCACACTTTATGCACATCATATGCGTCAACCACACTTTATGCACATCATATGCATCAACCACACTTTATGCACATCATAATGTCTGATAAGCCTGCGTCAACCACACTTTATGCACATCATATGCATCAACCACACTTTATGCACATCATAATGTCTGATAAGCCTACGTCAACCACACTTTATGCACATCATAATGTCTGATAAGCCTACGTCAACCACACTTTATGCACATCATAATGTCTGATAAGTCTGCATCAACCACACTTTATGCACATCATAATGTATGATAAGCCTGCGTCAACCACACTTTATGCACATCATAATGTCTGATAAGGCTACGTCAACCACACTTTATGCACATCATATGCGTCAACCACACTTTATGCACATCATATGCGTCAACCACACTTTATGCACATCATAATGTCTGATAAGCCTGCGTCGACCACACTTTATGCACATCATAATGTCTGATAAGCCTGCGTCAACCACACTTTATGCACATCATAATGTATGATAAGCCTGCGTCAACCACACTTTATGCACATCATAATGTCTGATAAGCCTGCGTTAACCACACTTTATGCACATCATAATGTCTGATAAGCCTGCATCAACCACACTTTATGCACATCATATGCGTCAACCACACTTTATGCACATCATATGCGTCAACCACACTTTATGCACATCATAATGTCTGATAAGCCTGCGTCAACCACACTTTATGCACATCATAATGTATGATAAGCCTGCGTCAACAACACTTTATGCACATCATAATGTATGATAAGCCTGCGTCAACCACACTTTATGCACATCATAATGTCTGATAAGCCTGCATCAACCACACTTTATGCACATCATAATGTATGATAAGCCTGCGTCAACCACACTTTATGCACATCATAATGTCTGATAAGCCTGCGTCAACCACACTTTATGCACATCATAATGTCTGATAAGCCTGCGTCAACCACACTTTATGCACATCATAATGTCTGATAAGCCTGCATCAACCACACTTTATGCACATCATAATGTATGATAAGCCTGCGTCAACCACACTTTATGCACATCATAATGTCTGATAAGCCTGCGTCAACCACACTTTATGAACATCATAATGTCTGATAAGCCTGCATCAACCACACTTTATGCACATCATATGCGTCAACCACACTTTATGCACATCATATGCGTCAACCACACTTTATGCACATCATAATGTCTGATAAGCCTGCGTCAACCACACTTTATGCACATCATAATGTATGATAAGCCTGCGTCAACAACACTTTATGCACATTATAATGTATGATAAGCCTGCGTCAACCACACTTTATGCACATCATAATGTCTGATAAAAGCCTGCATCAACCACACTTTATGCACATCATAATGTATGATAAGCCTGCGTCAACCACACTTTATGCACATCATAATGTCTGATAAGCCTGCGTCAACCACACTTTATGCACATCATAATGTCTGATAAGCCTACGTCAACCACACTTTATGCACATCATAATGTCTGATAAGCCTGCGTCAACCACACTTTATGCACATCATAATGTCTGATAAGCCTACTTCAACCACACTTTATGCACATCATAATGTCTGATAAGCCTGCGTCAACCACACTTTATGCACATCATAATGTCTGATAAGCCTGCGTCAACCACACTTTATGCACATCATAATGTCTGATAAGCCTGCGTCAACCACACTTTATGCACATCATAATGTATGATAAGCCTACTTCAACCACACTTTATGCACATCATAATGTCTGATAAGCCTACGTCAACCACACTTAATGCACATCTTAATGTCTGATAAGCCTGCGTCAACCACACTTTATGCACATCATAATGTCTGATAAGCCTGCGTCAACCACACTTTATGCACATCATAATGTCTGATAAGCCTGCGTCAACCACACTTTATGCACATCATAATGTATGATAAGCCTGCGTCAACCACACTTTATGCACATCATAATGTCTGATAAGCCTACGTCAACCACACTTTATGCACATCATAATGTCTGATAAGCCTGCATCAACCACACTTTATGCACATCATAATGTCTGATAAGCCTGCGTCAACCACACTTTATGCACATCATAATGTCTGATAAGCCTGCATCAACCACACTTTATGCACATCATAATGTCTGATAAGCCTACGTCAACCACACTTATTGCACATCTTAATGTCTGATAAGCCTGCATCAACCACACTTTATGCACATCATAATGTCTGATAAGCCTGCGTCAACCACACTTTATGCACATCATAATGTCTGATAAGCCTGCGTCAACCACACTTTATGCACATCATAATGTATGATAAGCCTGCGTCAACCACACTTTATGCACATCATAATGTCTGATAAGCCTACGTCAACCACACTTTATGCACATCATAATGTCTGATAAGCCTGCATCAACCACACTTTATGCACATCATGTCTGATAAGCCTGCGTCAACCACACTTTATGCACATCATAATGTCTGATAAGCCTGCGTCAACCACACTTTATGCACATCATAATGTCTGATAAGCCTGCGTCGACCACACTTTATGCACATCATAATGTATGATTTTTCTAGAGTGCGGCTCATTTTATTTAAATTACAAGGAATATATATACCATAAATTTCTAGTGCTTAAGAAGCATAAAAAATACATATAAAAGGTTGAATCTAAAAAATTCAAGATAAAACTATGTTTTATGTTAAAAAAATCCAAGTAAGCCCCAAAAGTAAAACTTTATTTTGTATGAGTTACTCTTTCTTTTCTTGTATGATTGAATGTTGATGCTATCAACAATTATATACTGAATAAATAATCTTAAAGATGATGATTCTAGACCAAAACATAATATTTCTCAAGACCATTAATTATTTACAGAAAATTCTAAACTGTTTTTAAATAAAATCTATCACCTACGTTTGCAAGTTTCAGTAACAGCATTGTGAATAGCCTGGAGTGTTTTCAGCACAACCAGTCTGTGACGAGTCTCCAGCTTGGACAGACTGGGTTCCACACATAGCCAGGCAGCCTCAAGCTGTGCACACAACTTCGAGGCACTTTCTTTGATCACGACCGGCGCAGGCTGAATCCAACTGTTTCTACTCGTTGAAATTCCACCACTCTTGGTACTCTTCTTCACAGTTTTTTTCGTTTTTGTAGATTTTTTTGACTGTTTGGTCTTGTTTGTCTGTTTTGTTTGTGCAGACCTTTTAGAAATCTTTTCTACATCGTCAGTTGCCCTCTTAGCTCTTGTTCCTAACTCTGGGTCAGTTCCTTTAGCACCACCAGCAGCAGTCTTGCCCATCGCTCCCACGTCTATGTTAGCAGTGATATTAATTCTGAAACAAAACACACTCATCAACAACATGGCAATTTATCAATGTTGTTAACCCTTTGCATGCTGGGAAATTCGTTGTCAGCTAAAATGTTGTCTGCTGTATTTCTAAAATTAGCATTTTGTTTGATTTTTTTTCAAATGCTACTATCAGAATAGCAAACAGTTTGGATTCTGATGAGACGCCACGTTCTGTGGCGTCTCATCTGGATCTTAACTGTTTGCAAAGGCCTTCAAAATTTGGTTCCAGCACTGAAAGAGTTAATTATTCTAGTCTTGATGACAAAACCCACTGCTTTTTTGTTTTGAATGATACACTGCATACAGGTACTAATAACGTGTAAACAGTGGTTGTTATAAGTAACCTTGCCAAACAATTAGCATGGGTAGGTTAAGTAGGGAATTTAAACTCTTTCGGTGCTGGAACCGAATTTTGAAGGCCTTTGCAAACAATTTGGATCCAGATGAGCAACGTGCGGGAACCGAATTTTGAAGGACTTTGCAAACAGTTTGGATCCAGATAAGACGCCACAGAACGTGGCGTCTCATTAGGATCCAAACTGTTTGCTTTTCTAATAGTATTCTTTGAAAAAAATCAAAGAAAATGCTAATTTTATAAATTCAGCAGACGACATTTTAGCAGACGAAAAAATTCCCAGCATGCAAAGGGTTGTTCTCCCTAAGCACAGCTTTCAATGAGCTGTCTGTGTAGTCCCGTTTGGAAATTGTAGCTAGAGCTTTTTCACAAAGAAAAATTATAAACCCTCCCTGCTTTGTCATAGCCATGGAAGTCAAGTTCAAAATTAAACAAGAGGGCCATGATGGCCCTGAATCGCTCACCTGACTCATTAAGATCAGATGAAAACTATGACCTCTATTGTCTACACAATGTTTTTCTATGATTTGACCTAGTGACCTAGTTCCTGACTCTAGATTACCCAAATACAATCCCAATCCAGATTTCATCAAGATAAACATTCTGACCACAGTTCATAAATATTGGATGAAAACTGTGACCTCTATTGTCAACACAAGGTTTTTCTATTTATTTGACCTAGATTTTTACCCCAGATGACCCAAATACAATCCAACCCAGATTTCATCAAGAATTCTGACCAAATTTCATAAAGGTTGGATGAAAACTGTGATCTCTAATGTCTACACAAGGTTTTTCTATTATTTGACCTAATGACCTAGTTTTTGACCCCAGATGACCCAAATAAAATCCCAACCCAGATTTTATCAAGATAAACATTCTGACCAAATTTCATAAAGATTGGATGAAAACTGTGACCTCTATTGTCTACAGAAGGTTGTTCTATTATTTGACCTAGTGACCTTGTTTTTGACCCCAGATGACCCAAATACAATCCCAAACCGGATTTCATCAAGATAAACATTTTGACCAAATTTCATCAAGATTGGATGCAAACTGTGACCTCTACTGTCTACACAAACAAATTGTTGACGGACGGACGCACGGACACACGCAGGCACGCACAACGGACGCCGGACATCACACGATCACATAAGCTCACCGTGTCACTTCATGACAGGTGACCTAAAAATATGTGTCGGAGATAAACATGAACAGTTGTGGTTAAAATCCCATAGAAACAAGGGCTGTTTGTAAAACATGCATGCCCCCCTATATGGGCTATAAGTTGTAGTAGCAGCCATTGTGTGAATACGTTTTTTGTCACTGTGAATGGTGGTGGTGGTGGTGGTGGTGTAGTAGTAGTAGTAGTAGTAGTAGTAGTAGTAGTAGTAGTAGTAGTAGTAGTAGTAGTAATAGTAGTTGTAGTAGTAGTAGTAGTAGTAGTAGTAGTAGTAGTAGTAGTAGTAGTAGTAGTAGTAGTAGTAGTAGTAGAAGTAGTAGTAGTAGTAGTAGTAGAAGTAGTAGTAGTAGTAGTAGTAGTAGTACTAGTAGTAGTAGTACTAGTAGTAGTAGTAGAAGTAGTAGTAGTAGTAGTAGTAGTAGTAGTAGTAGTAGTAGTAGTAGTAGTAGTAGTAGTAGTAGTAGTAGTAGAAGTAGTAGTAGTAGTAGTAGTAGAAGTAGAAGTAGTAGAAGGAGTAGTAGTAGTAGTAGCAGTAGCAGTAGCAGAAGCAGTAGCAGCATTACAAGACCAATACTTAAGAATGATCAAATGGGAAAAGGTAACCTAGCACTGGCAGTAAATATGGGGCTCATTTACAGGTCAGATTTGGAATCTCTGCTGTAAAATGAGATTTTGAATGAATTAAAGGGAGGCAAATCTGTAATAAAAAGAACATGCATAAATGGTAGTTGTTTCCCTTGTTTGAACCATGCTAAATCCTTACAAGTTTGGAAAGAATTGGATGAAAAATTTGGACTTTATTGCATAAACACCATTTTCTCAATTCAAGGGGAGGTAATTCTGTACTTCATGGACCAATAATGCTTATTTTTTGTAGAGTTCGTGTCCTCATTGATATAAAGACACTGTGCAAATTTGGAAAGGATCGGACAAAAAATGTGGACGATTTTTGAAAGTTTTCACAAAATAGGCAAAAACGAAGTAGAAGAAGATGTTTACAAATTGTTTACAGACAGACGGACGGACGCCGGACGCTGAGTGATCACAATAGCTCACCCCGAGCTATCGCTCAGGTGAGCTAAAAAAACTCAGGAAAAAGTGAATTTTTGTGCAAAAATTGTGTGTTGCACATATACATTTCATGGTGATGAAATATTTTAAGTTTCAAGTTTATTAAATGAATGTAGAAGTTGTTTGCTCCACAGACTTTTCAAACCTTTTTACTCGCAGTCATGCCTATGGCTAAGTTCAAGGACACATGACTAAACAATATTTAATAAGAGAATCACTGCCCATGGCAATAATGGTGTAGTGCACATATACACTGATATGACATACTTGATGTTGCAACTTAATTGTTTCAGAAATGTTCCACTGTAGACATTTTTAACATCATATATGGCAGACATGCAAAAAGCTAAGTTCAAATGCTAATATATATGTTTTAAAAAGTGGAATAATGCCCGTGAATAATGTGTCTTGCATATCTGCATTTCTTGATGATGACAAATTTAACTCTTTGCATGCTAGGAAATTTGTCGTCTGCTAAAATGTTGTCTGCTGAATTTCTAAAATTAGCATTTTCTTTGATTTTTTTTCAAAGAATACTATCAGAATAGCAAACAGTTTGGATCCTAATGAGACGCCACGTTCTGTGGCGTCTTATCTGGATCCAAACTGTTTGCAAAGTCCTTCAAAATTCGGTTCCCGCACTGAAAGAGTTAAAGTTTCCAATCAATTGCTGAAATCAGACAACAGATTGCTTCACAAAGTTATAGACAATATATGGAGACAAAACATCACACAGACAGACCAATCAACAAACCCACAAAGTAATCACAATATTTCCCTCCTTAACTTTTTTTGCAGGGATAAAACAAATCTACAGATATTGTAGTTAGGTACATATTTCTTGCATTCTGAAAATGGTGTGAACTAAACACTTTTTTTCATTTCACAGGGTTCATCTCAACTGGTAATAACTAATTTAATAATCCAAGAAGTTATCTATTGCTATGTGTTACACAAAGATTTGATAAACTATACACAAATAAACTATTGCTTATTTCATAGAAATGTTATTGTTTATTGTTATTGTTCATGTTTTATTCAAGTCAAAGGTCAGGATCAAGACTGAAGTCAGTCAATCAACTTGATTAAGCAACAGCTACATAAAACAAATAACTGAAAAAAAGCAGTTCTCATTTGCAATATTACTAATGCTACACGCTTATCCAGAAATATGAAGGCAAGTATCTTATAGCTGGCCAACAAATCACTACATTATGAGTTCCAATTTTTATTTGTTTTTGCCTTAACTTTTGCCCACTAAAATACCCACTTTGACATGCATAAGGTCACTTATATAATTTCAAAGCGTTAAATACTAATGAGCAGCAAACAGCATAAATCATTAACAGACTTCCAGCTACTTGCAGGCTGTTCTTATTTTATGCTGGCTAAATATATCCATTTACACTTTGCTTTTTAGCGGGAAAGAATTAAAACTTTTAATGTTATTGCTTACGTAACGTTCCAATCAAAGTTCAGTAGCTTGAAGGCCAAGTTCTTGTAGGTGGTCAAGCACAGGTTAAGATCTGGGACAATGATTGGTGGGCGTGGCTCACATACGATGCCTGACAGGACTTCCACGCGGCTCAATAACTCACGTCCCAGCAGTTTCCGTGACGTGTCACAGTCCATTATGGACTCCTTGACACAGTCTGTCACTTCCATGACGAGTCTGACAATAATGGAAACCTTGTAAATCTATGTTCAAGCATATGCACCTTATTTTACAACAATATGTACTGTTTTTCACATAAATATGTAAAGTATTTCATAATATTATAAAACATTTTTCAAAAGAATAAGTAACATATTACACCATTATATGTACCATATTTAACAAGAATATGTTCCATATTTCACAAGAGTATGTAGTGTATTACACTAGAATATATTCCATATTTCGCAAGAATATGTACCAATTTCAAAAGAATATATGTGCCTTATTTCACAATAATATGTAACATATTTCACACACACTAAAATATAATCATTATGCATAAACCCATGTACAGTGTATTGATTTAAGTTGCTCTTTCTAATATAAATTGATTGGGTATGGTACTTAACGTGTGTAATTTTCACACTGAATTACTTTCAAAATCTGCATCACATGCTGTCTAGTTGAAAAAAAGGGCAACAAAATGAATCATGTAATATTTTGTACATGGACTGAATAATATTACAATAATGTTTAAATCAATACAATACATTAGTAGAAATCTCATTGTTAAAAAAAACAACCTAGTCCTACAGGGCTATAGATAACAATCGTATTTGCGTTATTACACAATTAAAATAACCAAAAACGTAATTAAATTCAAAATAAAGTGTACATAAACGCAAATACAAATTTAATAATGTAATACCCGTAAAAAAACCTTCGGTAACAGAACACAATTCTTACGAACACCGGGCGTATTTTTTAGACTGGTTATTTTCCATACCAAAATGTACCTGATAGTTTATATGCCATGGTATGATGAAAAGAAGGCAGTCTTTCCAGCAGATATCAATCTTTGGGGTATCATTGTAATTATTCGTAGACCTGTCGGATTTCTACTTTCATTTTCAAGGTATTCAACTCAAAATGACCGGAAAATTGGAAGCGTTGCTTTGAACAGCCATAACTTCATCAATTGTGCAGCGATTTTCACAAACGTGGTCTTATTCAAAGCAAAATTGAATGAACTTTGATCAGAAATCAGTTATTGTTTGTTGTTATGTACAGGAACCTTCTTAAATTCCATTTATATATATGTATAAATAATATAATAACCTTAGTAGATTTTTATTATATTATATATGTCATTCCCTAAATTACCCAATTAAGTAAAAAACCGGGGGTGAAAAACCCAATTAAGCTCAAAATAGGGGGTGAAAATTTTTGCTAAAACTATTGAATTTACAAAAACCCTATTGTTATCAAAAATAGGGGGTGAATTACCCAATATACCCCAAAAGTTATCTATATATTTAAGGTCATGGTGTAGTGAATATGGTATCCAACAAGAAATCTTATAGTCACAAGTTTGATTCCCGCTCAAACAGCAATCTCAAGACCTTCAATACCTTTTAAACTTAAAACTTTTCACTAACATACCGGCAGGTGTCAGCTCCGGGCACCAGGGATCCAATCTGCAGTCGGGCGTAACAAATATGGGCAGTCTCAAGGTCACACATTACCGGGGGGTCCGACACCGGGCACCAAGAACCGCCACAGCGCCCATCAAACTTGGCGAGGGTGTAGCGCATCAGAGGATTCATGGCCGCTGCCAGGTAGGGGTCGCATGTGGCTGTGTGGTCTATGAAGCACCTCACTGCATATCGCAGGTAACTGAATCAAATACAGAAGGCTCTTAAGATATTGCAAATATTCACTCTGAAACATAAAAGAAAACATGCATTTTTGATACAAATTATTAAGCTATAAAATGAACTTGAACATTTATAGTTTGTACTCTGATGGCATAAATGCATGGGTTCATAAATTATATCTTATCTTCTAATATAATATGAAGAAGATAAAATGCAAGGAAAAGACAATCAAAATTCTGTATTCATTACGCCAGGACCCATGTTTGCAGTTTTTTAGAGGAAAATTTAATAATATTCCTTACGTGCATAAAATTGCTTGCTTTTTGATGCTGAAATATTTTTATCAAAATATGTTTTTAATTATGTACAATTATGAATAGCTCAAAAGAATAATATGTTGTTATAAGCAGAAAAAATTGACTCTCAAATCCAAAATTTGATCAAAAGGTTTCACCCTAGTACAACCTTAATATGGACTTTCCTTAAGATTTTCACAACAACTATCCCAGTACTTACGTGCAGAATCTATTCTCTGTACTGGTCTCCGCAAACACCTCTCTCTCCAGTTCTCCTAGGCACTCCACTGCACGGCTGGGCCGACAGACGCCCGTCACGTTGGCGTAGTCCATTGAGAGACATGCGGGAACCAATGGCAGGTCCTCGTCCTCTGGGTCACAGACGCTGTGGGCTAGCTCACTCACCTGATGGGGATAAGACATCATTTTAATTGCAGTCTCACAAACCTGGGATAAATGCTTGTGGGTAAAGTGTTGTCCCAGATACACCTGTGGGTAAAGTGTTGTCCCAGATACACCTGTAAAGTTGTCCCAGATACACCTGTAAAGTTGTCCCAGATACACCTCTGACGTTTGCAATCTGAGCGAATCTGCGAAACACTTTCCGCCTTAACTGGAATTTTGCTAGGAGGAAAAACGAAAAATATCATGAACACGAAAAGTCCACACAGGCTAATCAGGGACGACACTTTCCGCCTAAATAAGATTTTTGCTAAGAAGAGACTTCATTTAATTGAAAAATGTCATAAAAGCGGAAAGTGTCGTCCCTGATTAGCCTATGCGGACTGCACAAACTAATCTGGGACATGTTGCCCTGTTTTCTCAGAACACGACTCATATAAGGGTTGTAGGCAGGGATCATATTTTTGTCGGTTTTGTCGGTCCTAGACCGATTGAGGTCATGAAAGACCGATTGAAAATCCCAAACAGTCGGTCTGATTCTGTTTGCTAAAATTCCGATGTCATGAAATCGATTACACAGTGCACACTCTAATTACATTCTTATCTCGATTAGGTGTTATAAACCATTCGCTGCAGTCTCTAAACTGGTCAGGACCAGAATATTGCATGTCAGCCGACTAGTATCAGAGTATGGCCCCATGCAGCGAAGATTCGCGCGGCTGTGTATTAGTCACGCGTGAATAACCCCGTGTCAATATCAATCGATAATTCCACTGGCTTATACCTAGCACAATCGGTCCGTTAGGTACTCGTCCAGGATAAAATCGTTGACAGTTACTTCGGAGATACAAACCTCGATGTTATCCTCGTGGAAATTGTGCATTTCTTGCATGATACAGTAAATTGTCATATAAACAAAGAAGAAAATCGGCTATTCTGCAATAATTGTGGGCGGACCTTATACACTGAAAGCACGTGCTGTAATTAAACAAAATATGCCGATACATTTTTCACCAGCGTAATAATTCGGCAATAAATAAATAAAAGTCGCGGATCTTATCGACAGAACAGCCAAAAGTTATTTTTATGGGCGGAACTTCACATAAAATAGTACACAAGAATAATAACATACATAGTATAAATCTTCAGTAAAAATCGTGTAAGTGTATAAATCTTCAGTAAAAATCGTGTTAGAATCAAAATAATTCGTGTTCTTTATTGTTTGTTGTTGAATAACCCACAACCGAAAGTTTAAATGCGTGGTTTCAAATTATTTAATCCCTACGCATCTTAACTATCAGCCGTGGGTTATTTGACTACAAACTATAACGTTCATGAATTATTTCTTAACTATTTGGTTTTGTTATTGTCAGTAACAAACCTATGCACAGACATTTGTTTGGTTCAATGCATGTTTGTAAGCTATTATCGAGTTGACAACGATTTACAACATCGGTATAGATTTACACAGACTAATAATATTGACAACGATGAAAAACAGTCAGATAAAAATGCACACGAAACAACGAATGTCAATGAAATAGCAAATGATAAAACAAAATGAGAAAACTCGTATGTTCCGTTTAAAAATAATGCCTAAGGGAATTTAACTTGTACATTTATTATACCATCTTCATGAATAGCAAAATCAACGGTATATATTTTAACGTAATTTGTCATGATTTCAGATATAATTTTTCGGACACCTTTTCCCCATTTAAATCCGGACCGATTGATGTTGCGGGAAAATATGATCCCTGGTTGTAGGTGCTGTGGACCAGCACGGTCACCTGATGGTGATAGGACGTCAGTTATGGAGTGGAACCTGTTAGCCTTTACCACTCAGATGTGCACTTTAACACGTTTGTAGGCAATTACAAAAAGAAATTTAATTAAAAGACATTCTTATCATATTTAAGTTTCAAAGGTTTCAATTGCAATTTTTAGGTACTGATGAGCAGCAAACAGCACAAAACCTGAACAGCCTGCGAGTTACTCACAGGCTGTTTTGGTTTTATGCTGGTTACATAATTGGCCGTTTTCACTTTGCATTTGAGTGGGAATGGGTTATGGAGTGGAAGCATTTAACATTAGGACAAGTGCCACAGTTAGTGGAGGGCCCTTAAAATGTAAAGGTCCAGGACATTGCTTTTAACTTTTGAGTACTTCAAGTTTTAGTTTAGCTTTTTTGCCACTGATTTTGGAAGTTTTGCTCAGAGTATTGGGAAGTTTTGACATTTTTACTTGACTTTAACATGTTAACAACAACCTTCACTTTAACTTCTCTTAGTTTGCCTATTTCTTTTTCTACAGTAGTTTCTGTCACCGCATCTTTTTGCACATCTTTTATATAATTTAATTATTATTTTAATCAGTCCTTGAACAGAGAATTAAAGTTAAAACACGGGGGCTGTCAATACAGGCTGATCAGGGACAACACTTTCTACCTTGATAATGGACTTTTGATCACAAGAAACTTTCTTTTATCAAAAAAAGCATTGAAACAGAAAGTGTCATCCCTGATTAGCCTGTGCAGACTTCACAGGCTAATCTGGGATGACATTTTATGCACATGCATTAAAAGTCCTGTTTTACCAGACAAGGTTACTATGCAGTTATAACCACCCACCTGTCTCCATGAATGTTTTACTTGCATAGCAACCAATAATGGGCAGGGGCTGAGAAGATCCCATATCCTCTTCTCAATCAGATGAACAGATCTGAAAGTTGCAGAGTCAAAACAAATAAAGACATGACTGTTCAATTGCACGCATGAGATACGTTTGATACAAGTAAGGATATTACTATGAAACTAAATGCCACAACTATCCACTAGGAGAGTTTCATGTAAAATGGAATTATTTAAAGAATGTGCATATATGTGAAATGTGCCAAACATTGTGGAACAATTCAAATCTTGTAATTTGTTTGTCAATATCAATATGCTATCCATCCAGCAACTGGGAGGTCATGTGTTCGATCCCCACTGTTAACAGTGTTTTTTGGATAGTTATACAGACAGTAGGTTCTGATTCTACTCGGGCAACAGACTCGAGATTGCTTCAAATAAGCCTTGGATTTCAATTCATTATAAAGCTTAAATAAATACATTCCAGCTAAAACTATAAAGATTATGTAAAGATACAGATGGCTTCCTCCAAGCCATGAAGCAGATGTATGTCTGATACAAATGTTATAATTTACATTGATATATAAGGTCACACTTGTTGCCTCTAGCACACATACATAAAGAAAAGGAGTACCTGGTAGTTAGTGTAATGGTGCATTAAACTGAGCTACATGGAACATTATGATTGCCTTCATGGCACATTGTAGCAGGTTTCATGGCAAATTACAGTAGGCTTCATGGCACACAATAATGGAATATTTGTCACATTATAATGGGCTTTGTGGTACAAAATAGTATGCTCAATGGCACATTATAATGGACTTGATGGCACATTATAGTAGGCTTCATGGCGCATTATAATGGGCTTCATGGCACACCATAATGGACTGAAGTGCAAGCAAATTACAATGAAGATAAAATTATACAGGATATTTGTTGGTTTAAGTTGATAACAGATTTTAATCACTAGTTATCAGAAATATTGTTTCATGAGAGGAGCAGCTAACAAGTTACAATATTTATTTTCTATTATCACTTGGGAATATAAAATTGATTATCTACTCAAATGCTTTACAGTAATGTGTGCATGTTGTCGTTACATTTTTAAAGGGTCAAACTGGCTACCTACTCAGATATAATTATTAAATGACATCAAAATAACCACATCATGTAGAAAAGAATCAGTTAAAATCAGTCCATCATATTCACTTGTTTTTGTTTTTGTTTTTTTAAGCAATGAATTACCAGTTTGCATCAATTTTCCCTGTAAACAATTATAAAGCATAAAATAAATTGATATAAATCAAAATATCACAACAGCAACTTCACTCACCTACAGACTTTCAGTTGAAGAGTTTTATTCACGACACACTCAGACAAGGAAAGGCTCAATCTTGAGACAAGCGTTGCCGCTGTGTATGGGTCGCAAACCGGACCATTTGGAATAACTGAGCTAGGTGTTGTTCCGTTTACACCGGTGGTATTCATGATATTGGTTGTTGTCATGTCAACAGGGCAAGAGTACTCAGCAAGCATTTTGAATACGGTGATGATTTTGGACATCGAAAGTTTCGTATTATTTGAACAGCCATTAAGGTATCCCATCGCCATCTGTAGAGTTGCGTTTCCACTACTGTAATATACATTTAAGTATTTTATGATAATGTTTGTCCAGGCTCTACATAAATTGTGAGTTTCTGTAATAGGTGAACCTTTATATGATAATTGAAGTTGTATTTATCAAAACAAATAATATGGTTTCACTTGAAAAAAAGAGTATTTTCTAATGTTCCAAATGACTGCTTATTAAAAAAAATATACAAAATAAACCATAACATTCTCAAAATCAGCATTTGAATATTACTGAAATTTATTCTAAGAAAAAGTTAAATAAAATCACAAATTAAAATAAATTTTTTAGCTTGATCTCAAATATTGCATTCATACTATTACATAATTGGCATTTACTGATGAGAACACACACACAAGTATCACAAAAGAGTATAGTGATCGATTGAAAACAATTTAACACTAGCCAACCTCTAAAAAAACATTAAAATCACCAATGCAACCCTTATCATATCAGATATGCACTTTGATGCACTTTGATGCATTTGTACTGGCCAAAAAAATCAAATTAAATTTAAGACCTTCCTTATTGGGTTCACTTAATCTTCCTTTCAAACCATAAGGTACTTAAGAGCAGCAAACAGCATAAAACCTGAACAGACCGCAAGTTACTCGCAGGCTTTTCTTGTTTTATGCTGGTGGCCTTTACCCATTTTCACTCTCCATCTGAGTCGGAAAGGGCTAAATTCCACTCTGAAAACAGGCAATCATAAAATATATGTAGACAGTACATACTTGCAGAATTGTTGATAATCCTCAACTCCTGAGAATCCCAAGATGACTTGGCTGGTGAAGTGACTACTTGCAAGGGCGGAGAACTCTGCCAGTCTGCAGCCTTGACCCGCAACTGATGACAAGAATAGGTTGATTACATGTTGTGTACATGGATAAAGGATTCTACTAAATTTTCATAAAATGACAAACAGGCTTCAAAAACTAGAAATGTGTGCCCCCACATTCAACTGTTTTTATGTTGTTAAAAACAGAATATGGAGGTGCACAAGTTCAAATTTTGTTTGTGAAGTTTCAGTCAAAGTTAACCCTTTCAGTGCTGGAACCGAATTTTGAAGGCCTTTGCAAACAGTTTGGATCCAGATGAGACGCCACAGAACGTGGCATCTCATCAGGATCCAAACTGTTTGCTATTGTGATAGTATTCTTAGAAAAAAATCGAAGAAAATACTAATTTTAGAAATTCAGCAGACCACATTTTAGCAGACGACAAATTTCCCAGCATGCAAAGGGTTAAATTATCACATTAATCAATACAAAAACAGCACAAGTCTCATACCTGGGCATGGTCCCTCAACCAGAAATTGTATCGTCCCATTAGCTTCACAGCTAGCTTTGTTCAGCAAGCACTGATTATTGAATTCTCTTATCTTCCCGCCAACAGCAGTGTCCCTGGCACAGACTGGCTGGACAACAGCAGGGCAAGTGGTGGGGCAGACACACGTCTTGTTCACGCACGTCTGGTATGGCTTGCAGTTACAGGTATCTAACTCTTTCAGTGCTGGAACCAAATTTTGAAGGCCTTTGCAAACAGTTTGGATCCAGATGAGATACCACAAAATGTGGCGTCTCATCAGGATCCAAACTGTTTGCTATTCTGATAGTATTCTTTGAAAAAAAAATGAAGAAAATGCTAATTTTAGAAATTCAGCAGACGACTTTTCAGCAGACGACAAATTTTCCAGTATGCAAAGGGCTAAGGAAGGTAGGGTGGCGTAAATAAGTACACTGCTTTCAGTGATCACAAATGTGTTGACGAATGATTGATAAACATATTATTTCCATATTATTTAGAAAATATATTACAAATTTTAATGGGTATTCAATCTAACATTTTATTAATTTTCAAATAAATTGGCTGCATTAAAATGAATATTTGTTATCCCATAATTTTTCCTATAAACATCAATGTGACATAGCAACGGATCTGCATAAAACTATTTTAAGTCTATGTAGAGTGTACAAGATAAAAGCATATGTTACAATGAGCCATAACTAAACCTGTAAATTAAGTTGAACTTTATACTTATATGTTGTAGTTTTCTTTTGTGGCCACAGGATAAGTTATTGGTATATAACTTTATGGCCACATTTGTTGCTTTGATTTATGCTTCTTGGGCTCTATTGCTTTCAATTTCAAAGCACCAGTCCATCAAAAAAAAATACTTCCATACAATTTACAAGGGTATCAGTTCTAATTAAAGTAAACAATTTTTTTACCATTGAACACTTTTTTGTTTGCAAGAATTTTTTTTTTTTTACATCTGAAAGCACTAGTGCAAATTTAATATATTATATAACATGTATTACCTTACGCATTATATAAATACAAATATGCCATAATTTGACATTTTATTGAAGGTATTAGAATTTTGTGGAGATTTGCTAATTAAGTTGTGCTGTGAACTATTTACTGGTTAACATTTTGAACTATTGACTGCCTCCTAATAAAATGTTTCAATAGGAAATGCTCTCAAATATTTGGTAAATTTCATGTCTGCATACATACAGAAAATAAATCCCACTCAATTACTGGTATATTTTTGGTCGCACATACACAAGGTCAGATAGAATTCCAGTATTTCACTTTATGGAATGAGTGACATATTGGACGTCATCTATTGATGACGTTCAATTGAACGAATGTTAATGGAGGCTAACATTCTTAAGGCTCCAGGGTATAGCCGTGATTTAATTAAGTCTCTTGAAAACTGGACTGTAACTTTTGCTGAAATTTGACATGTATATGGACCAAAACGCGATCTACACGATGGCTAATTAGACAATTCACCCCTGCTCCCTGGACAATTCACCACCAGATATAGACCAGAATGTGATCTACCTGTTGGCGTAGGCGTCATATCTGGGAAAAATCTAGTTTTCGAGTATTTTGTGTTTAAATATTTTTTATGGGAAACGCAACGCGGAAACATAAGCATTGTGACGTCACATAACAAACAGCGCTAGCTAGACGCCATCTTGTTGTGCAACATGGAAACTCAGTTATGCGTTATTAATTCAATATACAAAAAAAATATCATAAATACAAGTTTATGGTTGTTCAATTACACAGGACATTCTTGAATTTGTCCGATGAGTTGAAGAAAGGTTTACGCTTGTCATGAGCAACACATCATTAGTATCATAAAAGTGAGTAACAAATCAACAAAATAATAAAAAATAATTAATATTAAACAAAGTACATAATTGGGTTAATTAAAATATCGATCACAACTGAAACCAATATTCACTTCCATTTTCTATTCTTCCATTCCTTTATCGAAACTTACTTTAAATCACACTATTTTATTGTAATCCTATCGAAGTTTACAATTATGTATGATAAACACACAATCCGAAATACGTTTTGCTTTTGATCAATGCTCTAAACAAATAAATAACTTAAAAAACACCAGGTCCTACATGTCCCTAACATCCAGAGAATTTAACTAAAACTAATATGTTTCGTCGGATAAATAATTACATCACAAGACATAAGTCATAAATTGCGCAATCCGATGCATAAAAGTATGTTAAGCCGGTTTTGAGAAATTTTTTAGTGGAGGACCAAATTGTATTATATGTGATATAATCGATAACAAACGGCAAAGCTAGGCCAGACGTCTGAAAATAGCATAAATTGAAATAGTGACAATTATATTTTATATAGTTTTGCATGTCGGCTGTGTTTTGCTTTTTGTGTTTTTTATGTTGTTGCTTGCCGGGGTAATAGCTATCCGATGTGTCAGAGGTGAATTTTTAATTCTTAAATGAACCAATTGGCATAGTTTCAGTGCATAACATAAAAAACATTTCACTCGCACGATGCTTTTTATCTGAAAGTACATAGCAATCATATATGTTATTAAAATAAAGCATTACATAAAGTGTGTACTTAAGCATATACATTTCAGTTTTTTGTTAAAATGATAATTCTCACTCACCTGGGGGGCCGTGCAGCATCACAGCATCTATCTCTACCCAGGTTTTTGACACGCTGCAGTCGATATCCAGCCGAATGTGGTTCGAGAAACAAGGAATTGTAGACTGAAAATAGAACCACGTTCAATGGGGTCGTTGCATAAAAGTCTGTTACGAACCAGATTTTTTTGCCCGATTTTATAGCCGAAATTTGGCTATGTTCCCAATCCCAACAAGTATACTTTTTTCCCAAAATGTGGCAAAAAAAATTCCAATTTCCCAAAAAAATAAATAAAAAAATTTGTAGTTTTTTTTTAGAAAGAAGTGTCTAATGTTGTTTTTTTTATCTCACTTGTAATTTAATTACATCTAACAAAGAATTATATGATTTTGTTCTTTTAAATGTGAATGATTATTAAGAGTTATATCAAGTTTAGTATTTCCCTAATCAGTGGACTTTTCGTTTGAAATATAAAGGCTAATGAATTTATTTTCCCAATTTCATGAAAATGCTGATAAAATTCCCAATTCCAAAGCCATGGGCTATCTTCCCAAAAAGTGGAGAAAAAAAACCTGCGAACTTCGTAAGAAAATTCGAGCGTTTCATAAGAAAGTCTTACTCAACCACCTGCTATGAATGCGTAAGGTCCAATGTAAAAGTTACGAATGTTTAAGGGCTGAAGTAGCATTCGCAAATATGGCCGCCTAAGCAAGTGAATGTCTTCACAAATTTTGCAAAAAAAATTTAAGTGTAATTTTTCTCTTAAAAATGAAGAAGTCAGTAAATTTAATGATTTATCTTTTTGAAATATACATTTTAGAGAGCACAGTACTGTTGTTTCCTTTGTTTGCTAAATCGCGATGAGAAAACAATGTCCAATGTAAACAAAGTTTAATGTAATGTTTTTTTTTAGTCACCACTAACGATGCTTTGCAATACTGGATATGCATTTTCTAAATACAGAAGAAAGGATATTTAAAAAAGCGACTCTTATATAAAAGGTTAACTTAGTTAGATCTATGTCAAACTGGAATGTATGGAGCAAACTGGAAATACTAGTTGCAATAATTCAACTCTCAGCTTTATAACCCAAAGGGTTGCTTTGAGCCGCCATAGGAAGAATTATCAACAAGACTCTGGGAGTACGTTTTTATGGACTAACGAGAATACATGAAAGATTGATGCAGAATATATGGACATGTTTATTGTGGCAACTACTTATGACTTTACAGGGTGACACAATTAAAATTTCCTTCTAGGACTGAATTAACTGGAAGGTTATCTTTGATTACGTGTAGTTACATGTATGGATCAGTCAAAAATTTGTAGTAACTCTTATGTTCAAAATAACTGCAATCTTCTCTTATACAATATTTATTTTGTTCAACTCTAAATAATTTTATGGATGATAACCACAGATTCACAGGAGTCAGTGAACTTTGTCACGCATGGTTACTTAATTATTTCATAAACTGGGTCACTTTGCCTTCACAAATACTTTGTACATGTATATGTACATGTATGCATGGTTAATTAGCAGTAGGAAAGACATACATCAGTCTGACTGTCTTACGTGAGTTGTAAAACTAATAAACAATTGTAAACATGTACATGTGTATTTCAAGTATTCATGTAGTGATGCTTCTTTTGAATCTGATTATCATAATCAGGCACGTTAAGGGTTTACATGTAAGTGATTGAATAGACAAATTAAGTACTAATTTCTGAAACTTAAAGCTGATTACCAATAATAAAAAACAATAATAACAGTTTAGACAGAGTTGTACCATAAAATCAATGAAATTTGAGTTTTATGCAATTGCAAATTTGCAGCCAACTGGTCAAAAAGTCATTTATGTACTGAAGACATTGGTTTGAAATCCCAATATTCTATGCAGATTTGTCGGCACACAGAAGCAATGGTTGGTCTTGTAACAAAATTTGGATAAGCGTGTCTGAATTGGCATAAACTTGATTGTTTTGAATTTAATTGCAATTAACAACATTCAATTAATGGTATCTCCAGAGCTCCAGATAAGGTTTTGTGAAGTTCTTAAATTACTACAAGATTTTCAAAAAGAATTCGTAAATCAGAAATTTTATTCTTAACGTTACTACTAAGTTTTGGAAAATAATTCTTATTTTTTCTAAATGACCTAAAAATAAATAATAATGGTTACTTTCATGCAACAAAATCAAAATATACATACTAGCAACTTTATTTATACGAGTTCAACAGTGTCTTTTCAGTATTATACAATTTTATTTTTCAAATACCTTCATATGCCCAAACTGTGCTTAGATTGCATGCCTTAGATGAATGTTTACATATTTCACAATTAAAACGGGTCTCCCATTCAACCTTTTCAACGATTAGCCACGGGACTTGTCCCTTCCACTCGTTCAATGTTTTTTTGTGTGTTTAAGTTTGGACCCGTCGTGTCGCGTTTTTGTTAAGCTTTTCCGACTGTGTCGGCAACTGAACATACAGCATCGTATAAGATCTTTTCTATAATGTCTTTCTAAACATTTAACATCGGCTCACTTTGCGTTCAATATGTTAAAAGCGTGTTTTTGGTCGCTTTGCAGGTTTTTAGGACGCTCTCCGGGCGCCGCCATTGTTTTTTGACAGAAAGATTGAAAACGCCGCTTTTATTGGAAAAAATGCGCTTTGTTAAACAAACCCGATAACCATTCTATATAAGCACCGCAAAGATCTTTAATACGCGAAACAAACTCAATAAAAATCGATACGAACCGATGTAAAAATAATATTCGTAACTTGATTTTGTAATTCTTAATGGTACGACAAGATTTTAAAATAAATACGTAACGGACTTGAAAATAATTACGAAAATACGACCCTTATCTGGAGCTCTGTATCTCTATTTTGTTTACATGTTTTTAGCATTCTTTGTTCATATTAATGAATTGGTTTCAAAGTGAGAAAAGATAATCCTGACATTAGCATCATAATTATATAAATTCGCTTTTTGTGTGTGGTATTTTATCTGTTAAGGAAAAAGAAGTTGGATTTTTAAATGCAGCAGTGTGTATTTGTTCATTACACAGATGAAAGTCACATTAAAAGCGTTACAAACCCTGGGGCCTTTTGTACTTAGTTTATAATACATGTAGTTACAATATTAATTATTGAGGTTTTTGGACCTTTTAATGTTTGCCAGTCATAGTTTTTGTACTGCAAAATTGGGTCATCTGGCATGTCACCATGTCATCAGAGTTAAAAAAAAAGATATATTACTCATATGAGAACATGCCTGACACAGTTTTTGATCTTTTCAATTGGGTCATCTGGCATGTCATCATGTCATCAAAGTTAAGAAAAGATATTGTATTACTAATTAGAGAACATGATGTCTTTTTTATTTTTTCACCTTATTTACAAGAATTTATATATACTGGTTGTTTTCTAAATACAATGTAGTTGCATATATGATATATGGAGCAGAATGGGACAACAGCTTTGTCTTTACTCCTGTCACATTTCTAAACACAGCTTTGATGACTGTGTCCATTAATTGAGAAAGGTTCAAAAATTGAATATTATTGATTTACAATGGATGTCTATTCTTTGTGCTTACTGCTGTTGAGAAGTAATTTCAAATGGATCATTGTTAGCTCACCTGAGCACAACATGCTCATGGTGAGCTTTTGTGATAGCCTTTTGTCCGTCGTCCGTTGTCCGTTGTGGGACATCAACATTTGCCTTGTTCACTTTCTAGAGGCCACATTTATTGTCCAATCTTCATGAAACTTGGTCAGAAGATTCATCCCAATGATATCTTGGACGAGTTCGAAAATGATGTCGGTTGGTTGAAAAACATGGCCGCCAGGGGGCGGGGCATTTTTCCTTATATGGCTAAAGTAAAACCTTGCTAACACTCTAGAGGCCACATTAATCAGATATACTACACGCATATTAGTATGAGTCGACTTGAATTCATTAAATAGTGCAGTGATACCTCTTTCACGTCAGAGCTTCGTGTGCTTTCTACATGCACCACGTCCACAAAGGACGCGGCGATGACTTGCAAAAACATGTTGCGACCCGACAGATATGTAGAACGGTTTCACAGCTTGTGGAACACACTGACGTAATCAATGACATATAGAAAGAGCGCAGTGAGATAGATATTCTTGCGCATAGTGACTGAATTCATCGCTCTTACTTAATAGTCGCCTTATGCATACAGGTATTATTACACTTAATATTTGCCCCATGCAATTCAATGTAAAAGCAACACATTTAAGCGTAAAAAAGCAACAATTTGTACATAGCGATCTCAAAAAGACTATTGCCAAGCAATATATGTCCCCTACCGGCTCCACCATTGTCAGAATTTTTTTTTTTTTGTTGCCATAGCAACCATAATTTTTGACCTAGGAACATAATGAAATGACGTGCAGAGTGTCCTTATTGCCATCTATCCATGTTTCAAGTTTCATGAAAAAATATTAAGAACTTTAAAAGTAATTGCTGGATCCAGAAAAGTGTGACAGACTCACAGACTGACGGAAACATGGACTGACGGACACACAGAGCGCAAACCATAAGTCCCCTCCGGTGAAACCGGTAGGGGACAATAACCATATCTTTACTTAAAGGGCATTCTAAGCTGAATCGATCGATTAAAGAAAAATAACAAGACATGTCATGTACACAAAGAACACAAACAAAGAAAGGACTTGACACAAATCAAATTTAACTGTGTTTGCACCTTCTGTTTTCCGGCTGTTTTGTAGTTGAGATTAACTTTTTCAGTGCAATGTCGTACTATACTACAGTCTCTTACTTTATAATTGTTCAGGGATTAAGAAGTGCAGACCCATCAATATCTCTAAAGGATAAAACAAGAACAACAGTCTAAGTGTAAAACATGCCTTCGAGTTAAATATGATGATTTGTTTAGAGAGTACAGCCTTGATGACTGGATCATGAAGTATAATGAAACCAGCGTCCGTTACACGCGAATGCCTTACACGTGGCGTCCTCACAAGGACGTCACGGTCTATTGAGGCCTATTCATGTCAATACCATGATATAAAAGTTCGTACTGTTCTTGTGTTAGTTGTGATATACGTTAATGCGTTCCTTCCGATACTTAGATTATAAGTAATGAAGTCTCCAAATTTTCTACAAGACTATTACGAAATATAACATAACAATGAAACTCATGTTCCACTAGTAGAAGAGAAATTAGTGGAAGCTAGTATTTTATTAAATGCAAATTATCAATTACCCGTATGTAAGATACAAGACAATACAAACAGTATGACAGAGCACATAAGCATGGTTATGTCTAGAGTAAAAGGCCTTCGAATTGACCATGCAAGTAATTGCGGGTTTAAACAGGTTAAGAGGTTTAAACTAACAAAACCTAAATTATCTGTTCGTTCTCTTACCGTAAACGATGGGCTGAATATCCTCGCAGACTGAATAACAGATACTTGGGGCGTCGACCATAGCGTCATCCACGTGCCTGAGACATCAAGGCACTTAATGGCCTTGACACCGCCAGCGTGGTAAGTCTCGTAGATGTCGACTTTTGTTACATAGACGGGAGTGGCGAACTGGAACTGAACACCAAATTTTCACGATGGTATGTGTATTACACGTTTCAAAGCACTGAATATTGCATTTCTTTAAAACTTAAGAAGGACACAGTAATAGTTTCAAATAATTAGTTTTGTATTAACGGAGAAATACAATTCAGAAAAACTGGTGCTTGTAAAGCGATGATTTATTAAAAAAGCTCGCACTTCCAAGCTATTACATTATTCTTCTATGACATTATAACACTTTGGTTTAAAAAGTGATTTATAAATCTAACTATAGGAGGACAATACAATTGCTCAATAACAGTGAAATTTCCCAACCTCCAAGAACTGGTTTGCGTCGATGACTTTTGGAGCCCATGCTTTATCGAGATCCCCGTATTTAGGGTACACATTTGAAACACCTAGTATTTGCTGTGCACTCCACCTGAAAAACGAATTAAACTAGATAAACCATGTTCTTGGAAAAAAATATTCATGAAATTGTTGTCCACAATTAGCCTGTGCATTCCTCGCTTGCTAATCAAGAACATCACTTTCCGCAAAGACCTCGATCATTTCGTTTAGAAAACAGACTTCATATTAAGCCTCTTTCCCCAGAGGGGGGTCCATATAACAAAAATGTTTCGGGGAGGGGTGATAATGAAAACAGATGAAGGGTTCCGCTACCGAGGATGATCAGCAATCCATTTTAAATATACTTATAACTTCCTGTAAACTAGCTTGTTTCGTTTTTTGTAAATGGTACAACGCAAAGTCGGACATGACACCTCAACATTTTGCAGCGAATATTGTGCTTAAATATTGTTTCAGCATAAATGGCATGCATCAACAAATAACAAACACAACAATATGATATTTCAAATAGCATGCACTTAAATATTCATAATTGCGTAAACTGCTATATAAGAGGTGGGTAATATTATTTAGAAATAATATATTAAAGAACATATTCTTATTGTATGTGTTTACAATATGTTCAGATGTAGGGCAAAAATGGTTCCAATGAAAGTTTCATTTAAATGCCATACAAATAACTTCTACAGTTTGCACACAGTTGCTCGAGTTAATGAATATTCAACCTGCCAATACTTACGAGCCGGTCCCATACTGCGACGAATACTTTATCACCTTAGACACCCACTGCCCTTTCTCTGTAATAATTGTAAAACTGCTACATAAAATAAGGCAGCAAAGCAATGGTGTTAAATATACAATTTCTAAAGAAAAACACATATGATGGCGTTATTTGCACGTCTGGTAGATTTTAGTTAAGGATGTTTACTTCTGTCGTGTTAAGTCTTTTTAAACACTTTATTGTGTTAAAAAAAAATTTTCTGCAAAATTTCACGCGCAAACAAAAACATTGTGACGTCATGACAAAAATCGCGCTAGCTAGCCGCCATCTAGTTGCGCAACAAAGAAACCCAGTTACGCCTTATTGATTCAATATGCAAAGCAACATAATCAATACAAATGTCACTGTTGTGCAGTGTATGGTTGTTCAAATAGACATGACATAATATCATGAAATTGTAATTGTGTACTTAAATTTGTCAGACAAGTTGAATAAAGGTTTACACTGCGAGGCTTGCTGTGAGCAACTTATCTTTAGCATCATAAAAGTGAGTAACAAATCAACAAAATAATCAAGAATAATTATAATTAAACGTACATGTAGCACACACTTGGGTTAATTAAAAAATCGATTGCAACTGAAACCATTTTGAAGAATAAGTTGATGACACTATTTCAGCTTAAATAATAAGAGTTCTAAAAAAACTAAATTTTGTAGTAACGACATGCTTACCTCAATCACAATCATATCCATTGTTTATAATAATAAAGTTGAAACGATATGCACTTTTATTTTCTATTCTGTCTTCACTTTATTGAAACTTATTTTAAACCACACTATTTTATTCTATTCTTATCAAAGTATAGATTTATGCACGATAAATACACAATCCGAAATACGTTTTGCATTTGTTCGATGCTTTTAACAAATAGTTTACTGTTAAAAAACACCACGTCCGACATGTCCTTAAATTCCAGATAGTTTTAATAAAGCTATTGTGTTTTGTCACTGAAATGACGTCACATGATGTACTACGTACATTTCGTAATATAAAATCAAAGGCATTGCAAAATAAAATGAACACTATCTTATGCAAAGGTATGCTGATGTTTTGATTAAAATACACAGAATATTGTTGATACAGAAAAGCGCTTTATGTTAGTTGATAGTGTTTTGGCTAAAGATGGGGATGTCCGACAAACTGCAGTTCTTTGCTCTTTTCGCGTTTTTAATATCATATTCATAGGAAATGAAGTTCTACTTTTTAAGGTAGCTAATCGAACAGCCCCTAAAAATTAAAATGTCTGTGAGTGTTATGGCAACCATCAACTTATGCAAAGAAAGAATCGGTTTTCAATTTGATTTGATCTCCTCACACATTCCATCCCACAAAACCCTTAAGGTGTCGCAACTCTAGTAATTCCTATTCCTTATTCGAAAGCAGGAAAGACCAGGACAATTTAATTGATATCACTCATGTACACAACATAATAAAAATGTTCTGAGTACCTTGTGTAGTGTTTGTAGAAGGCTGTGTAGTGATTGTAGAAGGCTGTAAAGGACCATTGCAGAGTGACTTGGTACAGCCCCATCTGTAGAGCACCCTGGACTTAGTCACCTGCATTATCACGAATGCAAATACCTTATATATACTGTAACAGTTGTCACACAACATTGGAGTTAACACTTATCACTTATTGTCATGTACAACAGATCTATCAAGTGATCAGACTATCACACACAACTTTGTATGCAATATTGTTTGGATTGGACTGATTTCTTAGACGACAATAAGTTTATATAAGTCAGCAGACCACATATTTAAATAAAGCTTTTATGATTATGAAAACATGACTTACTGCCTAAATACACAATGCCAATATTCCTAATTAAAACATTACAGGAAATCATGACAATGTCTATTCAAATTGTCTTTGTTTTCATATATGTATATGTATTATGATTATTTGCAGCCTAGCTATCTTACTAACCAAACAACAAACCTATTCCGACTTTTCATGATGTTTGGCTTCATTAGAGACAAGAAATATCTTTTAAAAAGATATACGGTGTTGATTGTGGTTGTGGTTGATGAAAGATAAAGAGTTATATCAATGAGACAGCAAATGCCTTTTTCTGTGCATTTCTTAGCAGCATCACATGCAAATCAATTACGTTGCGCCAGATTTCATGGCTTATTTCACATTTTAAAATATTATATACCAAATATCTATAGATATAGAACAGAAATACACAATAAGTATGGAAATCAAATGAAAACATACTCGTCAATGGCCACACATGAACAAACCGTACATATTTGAAATATTAATACGCGGGTTCTTCCAACAAACATGTTGTACTGGTTTTTCGGACATAGTTATTTGATTCGATTGTTAATAGCATCGTGAATCATCGCGCTCATGCTTAATAAATTGGTCGCTATGGTGGAATAATTCTTAAATTAATCCAAACTAGTACTTATCATGGATTATTGAAAAAAAATCTTTTATTGACATACCATAATTTATTGCCGAATATCTGCAATAAAGATATTTCTGGTCATGTTCACCGGGTTAACGCGAAAGAGTTTATATTAATGAGTCTTGTACTGGCTGCAAACTGAAATTTATACCTTGCTAGATGGAATGCAATGCATTAAAGTGAGGTCACAATTCCACTGCTGGAATGACGGTTTGTACTTTATACTTTTACATGTTTTTTTTGTCGTTTCGAAAACAATTTAATATATTTTGGAATATCAGGATAGGGAACAACAATATTTATATGATCTGAAATATACCTGATCACAGAATGCATTACAGTAGTAATAACTTAATATGAGAACACAGCCTTTAAGTACAAACGCTATGGCGCCGACAATCTTCTAAATGTAAAAGGGGCACACAAATTGTATTGATGTCGTGTGTTGAGTGTGAAACTGTTCTATCCCTAAAGCCTTTTTATAATAGATAAAGTAGATTCATGCTGAACACGCATTTAACATCTTTACAAAGACGCGGTCGTGTTGCGGATGTTCTGGGGAATTATGCTCAAATCAGCCAATGGAATAAATGAAGTGTATTCATTCTGATCTAGCCATGGAAAATTTTATTTGAATTTTATTAGACACTTACAAAGGTCAGGTAAGGTGAAAAGCTGGCTTAGACAGCTATGCCGAAAAATAATAGGAGCAGAGCTCAAGAAAAAGGGTGTTTAATTCATGTGCGTAAAGTGTTGTCCAACATTAGCCTATGAGGTTTAAACAGGCTAATCAGAAACAACACTCTCCTTGAAACAAAAAAATTAAATAAAGACATGCACGGTGTGTCCTGAACAGGGTTGTCTGAGCTAGACGAATTATTTCCCACATTATTTAAACCCTGTTTTCCCAGTGCAGGACTCATATCACTCCCCAACAAAGCATAAAATATAATTGTCTTTTATACCTAATGATAAAATATGGCATTTCTGCAGTGAAATAACAGCAGTGAAAATAAACAAATTGTTATTTTCACCAATGAAAATAACAAATGTTCGGAAATACATTTTCTATTTTTAGATTATCATATCAAGATTTCGTTCAAGATTTATGTATATTTTTTATGATCACGAGTGAATTAAAAACGATTTTCCATCGAATCCAACAAATTTTCTTTTTATTTTATGCTTTCTTTACTGTTTATATACATTGTAAACGATTTTAACCAGAGAATTTAGCTGGTATAACGTCATTTTGTGTATTGAAATGTATTGAGGCACGCCACAAGAGAAAGGGTAACTTTTCAGCGAAAGGGAAACAGCTGTTAATTATTTTCTTGAAAAAGGGGCATAAAAGAAACAGAAAATAAGTTCCTGTCAGTGTAAGATCGTTTGTTTTTATTTCACTCGTGATCATAGAAAAGTAATATTTTCTATGATCACTCGTGAAATAACAAATGATCTTACACTGACAGGAACACATATCCTCTATACCATCTACCAACCTTGGCCTTGTCCATGGCTATGTTGGAAAAAGGGTTTTTGCATCCCTTGGTCACTTTCATGACCCCTTTCCTGATTTCATAGATGGTCTGGCAGGACTGCAAATAGATTCCACTATCATTTTCACTGTCATTTATCTACAATAAACTTTTTATATGCCATTATTTTCTTCAGTCAGCAATTATTTTTCTTTTCTTTTTATTATTGGCAGCTTGCATGATTTATTATGAACTCAAATAATCTAATTTACCTCACTTTACAAGGTTAAACAAATGGTGGATGATTTTCTTGATAAACATACAATTAACCATAATAACTAAAATGAACATAATTTTTGAATTGTTCAAAAGTGAATTTCTCATTTAAATTTCAACCTATTATAACTTACTTGCATCTGCAATGTCAAGACCATTTCAACAAAACATTTTTTAACCAGCACTGTTTCACCAATCTTCTTTTTTCATCTGACATAATTTCTACTCAGTACAAACATTAATTTCTAAGTCCTAAGGTCCTCTGTTGAGCTGGCTGTGGTGTAATGGATATTGTCTGCCAAGCAACCCAAAGGTTAACCCATTTATGCCTAGTGGACCTCCCATCCTTTAAAATTGGATCAATTTATTTCCAAAATTAGGGATGTCTAGTATATTTATTTCTATATTTAGATATTTCTAGAGAAATTCCTTTAAGCAAACGTCGCAGACCCTGATGAGACGCCGCATGATGCGGCGTCTCATCTGGGTCTACGCTGTTTGCCAAGACCTTTTTTCTAGATGCTAGGCATAAATGGGTTAAGGGTTTGATTGCAATTGTGCGAGTGTTTTTAAATCTCCCAGATAGACACTAAGCAATAGTTCTACCCTAACTAAATCCTCTCTTATCTTGTATAACTTAAGATTATTAAACCTTTAGAGAAAAAGTGTTATGACTTGTGAATGCTGTTCCAAACACAATATTAAATTCACCTGTTTATTGAATGGACAGACTTCAATATTGGTGTTACATGTGTTGTTGTCCGGTGCCCCTTTGCAGCTATAACACTTGATTGGCTCCTCGCTGGGTTCTAGAAACAGCAGAGTTACCATTAGAACAAAATCAAGTACACCATGAAAATGTTTTCACGATTTTATATTATTTTATGAAATAGAAAATTCAGTAAACTAGAACTTTGTGACAAACATGACTTATATTCCCTCATCCGTATGTTCAAGAGAAAATAACTCGTCAACATGTGTATCAATATAATCACTTACCATACCATTCTTTATTGCATTAAACATATACAATGTTTATAGCAAACAATATAAGGAACAAATAAACAGTGGGTAAGACATACAATTAACAACAATGGTTAACGAGAGCATAATAAGTATGTGTACAAACAATGATGGGTAGAATGATACTAACAATTGTAAGTATTCTTTTTTTAGTGTGAAATGTATGAGTTGTTCTCTCTGAAAACTTTTATATATAAATATTTCTTTGAAAATCATAACATTTGTTCTTTTGAGGATTATATTTTATTTTGGTTTAATACAGTATAGTTATCATCTGATAAATTTTAGAAAAAAATTATTCACAAACATAAATATCTAAAATCAATGAATATAATACATAAATGAGCCTAGCTCTGCGAAAACAGGGCTTAATGCATTAAGTGTTGTCCCAGATTAGTTTTTACAGGCTAACCAGGGACAACATAAGTTTCCCCCTCTGATTTTTATTATTTGTAAACAAGAAATAGCATGTGTTGTCCCTGATTAACCCTTTCGGTGCTGGAACCAAATTTTGAAGGCCTTTGCAAACAGTTTGGATCCAGATGAGAAGCCTCAGAACGTGAAGTCTCATCAGGATCCAAACGGTTTGCTATTCTGATAGTATTCTTTGAAAAAAAATCGAAGAAAATGCTAATTTTACAAATTCAGCAGACGGCATTTAAGCAGACGACAAATTTCCCAGCATGCAAAGGGTTAACCTATGGGAACTGAATACCACATATCTAACCTGACTCCATGTCGTCAACATCGTCACAGAAGTTATCGCTCAACTGGGACGAGATCTCCAAAATGTTAGCAATAAGACTCTTCATCTGCAGGTGTTCTGTTTTAAAAACGCAGCTTCTAAAAGCTGCAGCAGACGTACAAATATCCACCCCAGCGCCAGTGAGCAGGTAACTCTCTAACGCAGCTAAGGAGAATCCATCAATGAAATTATTCAAGCAAGTCAAAACTGGGCCAACAGAGTTGCCCTGGTTTCCAAGATAAAGATCTGTGACGCTAACGTTGCAGGTAACTGTGGTGTTACCTAGGTTAGTAACATTCGTCTTGGTAAAGTCAGTTAAGGTTGAGCTAAGGTCATTTTGAAGAGGGATAAGCTGAACAGAGTTGCAGCCCTTGGTTACATTTCTCATACAGTCCCTCCTGGACAGCAAGTCACTGCAACAGAGAAATATATTATTGATGATATTTCAGGATGTTCTAACATGGTATTCTGTAAAATCATTGTTATTAGTGGGACATTTATTTTTGCTGATCTTGTTGACCAATCCACAAAAACATCGGAAAACGACTGACAGACAATTTATCTTTTTTCCCAAAATCAAGTATCCAGGAGTCTTTGCCTCAATTAATACGCCATTTTTTTTAATTCCATGAAATTTCAAGCCAACAAATATGTAGAAGCATTAATATAAAATAAGACCATTATGATACAAAAATTGTTATTTAAAACACACTCTTCATGAGCTCAAAATGCACATCACAAAATGTAAAGGGGCTCTCCAAATGTATGCATAAGTGACAAATTATTTAAAAAAGAGAAAAAAATAAAAATAGATATTTAAAATGATAAGATGAACTGTAAAAAAAATCTAAATGATTGGTTAATTATTTTAAAAAATGAACATTTAATGTAAAATTGTACATCACATAGATAATAAAAATGCTTACTTGCAAGTTTTCACGACTGACTTGCATTTTGTCCTCACATCTGAGTTTGACAAACAAATCATATCAGCCTTTGTATTGCTGGTGTCGTCTGCTGCCTCACACACTGACAAATTAAACGCAAGCATTTTCAGAACCTCCATCGTGATGTTTTCCCGTTCTGATTCAACTGGACACTTATGAAGGGCATACTCAAGAGTTGAGCTGATGAAGCTGAAAAAACACATACAACAAAAATGTTACAATTATAAAAACACTTCATAATGTGCATTGGAAAAAGACATCAAACTTGAAACGGACACCACTTTGATGATTTTCTCAGACAAAACTGTTAAATTATAAAGTACATTTCAATAATAGTTGTTGCATTATCATAGTTCTGATGTAAGAAATGGTTGATTATTGTCCGACTGAGAACACTTAATTGAACATTATTTTGATTGTTTATATGATTTTTCAAAAACATTTTGCAATAATAATGCAAATAATTCTTACAAATTTCCATTTTATGAATCCTTTTAAAAAGAACAATTTTTCACTTTTGAATTGAAATTCACCAACCTGCATTTTTGTTCCTGGTCGAGAAGCTTTATGATCACTTGCATGTTAGGAACTCGAGACTTGATCTCCATGGAAACATTTTTACAAACTGTGAAGGCCGGAGATCCTGAGAAACATGGAAATGCTCATACATTAGTCATTGAGACACTTGATTCTTACCTATATAAGCCTTGTTCAGGGAAGACTGGGCCCAATTCATATGCGTGAAGTGTCATCCCAGATTAGCCAGTGGACAGCCTAATCTGCAGGAACGATACTTTTCCCCTAAACTGCTTTTTGTTTCAAAGAGACTTTTATAAAACAAAAAATACACAATAAGGGGAAACTGTCGTCCCTGATAAGCCTGTGCAGACTGCAAAAGCTTATCTGGAAAGTCACTTAATGCACATGCATTTAACCCACATTTCCCAGAACAAAGCTCATATTAATTGCTTAGCAACCATTTTGCATGCAGTTTTTCATTAAAAGAACACCAGAATTTTCCTACATTTTGACATACTTCTCTAAACATCAATGTAAATACACAACTAAAGAATGCACAGCAGTATGAAGGAAAGTAATATGATCTTGACATCTTAAGTTGGATCCCAACAGCAAAGCACTGAGTTGCATGTCTATCAGTGATCTTGACATCTTAAGTTGGATCCCAACAGCAAAGCACTGAGTTGCATGTCTATCAGTGATCTTGACATCTTAAGTTGGATCCCAACAGCAAAGCACTGAGTTGCATGTCTATCAGTGATCTTGACATCTTAAGTTGGATCCCAACAGCAAAGCACTGAGATGCATGTCTATCAGTAGTATTGACCCTCTTCATGAATACATACCAATTTCAGAAGTGAATAAATAGAAAAACACGCATGTGTTATATGTCAATCTATAGTTAAATGTGTATTCTTTGACATAAAAGCAAAAACTACAATTAAATCCGAATTGTTTTGATCAAATACTGGCCAAACTTAGCTCCCTGTAGTAATCTGTATTATGTACAATGGTTCTCAAAATATCGGCTCTTCTGATTGGTTGCTAAGGTTTGTTAGTTTGCGCATGTGCTTGTTCTTAAAATAATATTATAATGAAAAATCGAAACTCTTGCTCATGTTGTTCTTAAAATATTTTTACATTTTATTCAACAATAAGTTGCATATAAAACATTTGACAAAGCTACTACTAATCCATAAAAAAAACTCATATAATCATGTCTTGCGTAATTCAAAAATCATAGCATCACTCTGGAATAAACATGACCTACTTTCCATTGAACATGGGAAATCATGAGAATGATCGTTGTTATAGTCATGGATAACCATCAAATACATAAAAACTTCTAAAAAATGCAAAAAAACTTAACTTTCCATCACTTCTTCAGGGTTTTTCGCTAAAATCACGATACTATGAGGAGGGCCGATACTATTAGAATAAGGGATACCAGTGCTAAGCAGACATAAAACTTACAAAATATTACCTTTTAGGAGGACATAATTAAGTTATTAATTCACTAATGATATTGCTCAACTAAGTTTGCACTTTCAAAATAAAACTTTCTTAAATAACTAGTTTTTACAAAGTACATCATATTGTAAGCCGAGTTAAATTACTCAACATCTGCAATTAAAAGTAAAAGCCCTTTATGAATTCTTCATCAAAACTAACTTGCAAAGCAAGCACTCCAGCATTGCTGTTGAATGTTAAACCGGTTCTTGTTCCCTTCACATCCGAAATACATGGCCTCCTCACATCGGCCTGTTATATTGTTGTAAGTCCACACAGTTGTATTCGCACCAGAACAAGGTCCAGAGTCAAACTCCAAGGAACACACTTCTGGTCCTGCGAGTAGAAAGCGTGGTACAAGAATGGCTACACAAGATTACCCTTTACCACTAAGATATGAATTTTAAAGAGTTTGTAGTTTCATAATAAATACAAATATATTAAAGACCTTTCTTACTAGATTCGGGTTTTTAAAGCTTCATTTCCAACCCTTAGATACTGATAAGCAGCAAACAGCATAAAATCTGAACTGACTGCAGTTACTTGCAGGTTGTTTTGGTTTTATGCTGGTTGAGCAGCAAAGGGTAAAAATTGTTAAGGCCTCTCTAACATGATTTGAGAAAACCCTTACAATTTCAAATGAACAACTGTTATAATCCTCTTGAGAGTAGGTGATCAATCACAATTCAACTTAGTTTAAGTTTGAACATAATTATTTTAGCTTGATTGTATCAAACGCAATTGGCTTACAGAGAATTATTTTTGAGTCAGTTTTGTGCACAGAACAATTTGTGTTGTCTTTAGAAAGATTCTGATAATGCTACCCAAATAAAGATCAGACGTGGGGCCTAACGGTCGCAAGGCAGACGCCATATCAATTACAACACTTTGATGTTATGAAACTTTGAAAAAATACCTGCATACATGTAGTATTAAAAAGAAAGATTAGAAAAAATTTCATACGGAAATGACACCTGAAATGATTCCTTAAGTGGCAAAATATATTTAAAGGCATGATTTTGAATGTGATGAATGTGCTTATTAAATTATAATCTAATTGCTATGAGAATTATAATCTGGGTCTACCATCAATAACATCCGCCGTACATTTCCTGCTGCATCATTGAAGGAATACATTTAGCATAGGCCAATGAACAATAAGCAAGTATGAAGGCAGCGTGTATTGACCAATCAAGAATCGAATAAAACTATTTTTGTTTTATGCTAATTAACCTGTCAATTTAAATGTACATGGTTTGTTAGAATATAATATGTAATATACACTCTGCACATAGACTTGGACAAGGACGTTGTTAAACGAACGACTATGAGACAAACATCTTGATTCAGTAAATGACTATGTATACCAGTAAATGACTATGTATACCAGTAAATGACTATGTATACCAGTAAATGACTATGTATACCAGTAAATGACTATGTATACCAGTAAATGACTATGTATACCAGTAAATGACTATGTATACCAGTAAATGACTATGTATACCAGTAAATGACTATGTATACCATTAAATGACTATGTATACCATTAAATGATGACTATGTATACCAGTAAATGACTATGTATACCAGTAAATCATGACTATGTATACCAGTAAATCATGACTATGTATACCAGTAAATCATGACTATGTATACCAGTAAATCATGACTATGTATACCAGTAAATCATGACTATGTATACCAGTAAATCATGACTATGTATACCAGTAAATCATGACTATGTATACCATTAAATGACTATGTATACCAGTAAATCATGACTATGTATACCAGTAAATCATGACTATGTATACCAGTAAATCATGACTATGTATACCAGTAAATCATGACTATGTATACCAGTAAATGACTATGTATACCAGTAAATCGTGACTATGTATACCAGTAAATCATGACTATTTTTATACCAGTAAATCATGACTATGTAAACCAGTAAATCATGACTATGTATACCAGTAAATCATGACTATGTTTACCATAAAATGACTATGTATACCAGTTAATGACTATGTATACCAGTAAATCATGACTATGTATACCATTAAATCATGACTATGTATACCAGTAAATCATGACTATGTTTACCAGTAAATCATGACTATGTATACCAGTAAATCATTACTATGCTTACCAGTAAATCATGACTATGTATACCAGTAAATCATGACTATGTTTACCAGTAAATCATGACTATGTATACCAGTAAATCATGACTATGTTTACCAGTAAATCATGACTATGTATACCATTAAATGACTATGTATACCAGTAAATCATGACTATGTATACCAGTAAATCATGACTATGTATACCAGTAAATGACAATGTATACCAGTAAATCATGACTATGTATACCAGTAAATCATGACTATGTATACCAGTAAATTATGACTATGTATACCAGTAAATCATGACTATGTATACCAGTAAATCATGACTATGTATACCAGTAAATCATGACTATGTATACCAGTTAATGACTATGTATACCAGTAAATCATGACTATGTATACCAGTAAATTATGACTATGTATACCAGTAAATCATGACTATGTATACCAGTAAATCATGACTATGTATACCAGTAAATCATGACTATGTATACCAGTAAATCATGACTATGTATACCAGTAAATATGACTATGTATACCAGTAAATCATGACTATGTATACCAGTTAATGACTATGTATACCAGTAAATGACTATGTATACCAGTTAATGACTATGTATACCAGTAAATCATGACTATGTATACCAGTAAATCATGACTATGTATACCAGTAAATCATGACTATGTATACCAGTAAATGACTATGTATACCAGTAAATCATGAACATGTATACCAGTAAATCATGAACTATGTATACCAGTAAATCATGACTATGTTTACCAGTAAATCATGACTATGTATACCAGTAAATCATGACTATGTATACCAGTAAATCATGACTATGTATACCAGTAAATCATGACTATGTATACCAGTAAATCATGACTATGTATACCAGTAAATCATGACTATGTATACCAGTAAATCATGACTATGTATACCAGTAAATCATGACTATGTATACCAGTAAATCATGACTATGTATACCAGTAAATCATGACTATGTATACCAGTAAATCATGACTATGTATACCAGTAAATCATCTGCATTCTGGGAAAACTGGGCTTCATGCAAGATGGTTTAAATGTCATCCCAGATTAGCCTGTGCAGTCTGCACAGGCTTACCAGGGATTACACTTTCAGCCTTAACTTGATTTTTTCTAAGAAGAGCTTACCTTTATACAAAAGTACCTTACAAGCAGAAAGTGTCGCCCCTGATAAGCCTGCAGTTGAGCCATGGCAAACTTCATGGGCGTAATGCATTTAAATAACTGTTAGTGGGTGACAAAAAGTACCTTGTTGAGAGCATGTTGATGTCACATCCACCCCATCCACGTAGAAATGTGCAACACAGGCACGACAGTTGATTGACCTGTGAATTATACATGATAAAAACATCTTATATCTTTTTCAAGCATAAAAAGGCTTTAATTAAGCCTGTTTTGCAGATTATTGTGCAAAATTATTGTCATTAGGATGACAACAACAGTCTAAATATGAATAAGATGTGTCCACGGAACAATGAAATTCTTTTTGTGCAAAGTCAATCTTTATCAGCTAAGTGTCTGTTTTTTTATGTATCACAAAAAACTATAGTATTTCAAGTATTAACCATTTCCCACTCAGAAGCAAAGTGAACATGGCTATGTGCAAACAGTAACTTGCAGTCTGTACAGGTTTTATGCTGTTTGCTGCTCATCAGTATCTAAGGTTTGAAAATGAAGCCTTTTAAACTTGAATCTAGTAAGAAAGGTCTTTCATTAAATTCAACTTTCTAAGAGACTTCAAACACGTCAAATTACTTATCTAAGTGGGTTAAGAGTCAATAAAGCGGAAGCGGTCATACTGGATCGGGCTTTGTGATTAAATTGACTGACTGTGAAGCCTGTAGAGGCTGACTTGAGACAAAACTTGAAACGAAACTTCATCCAAAGACAAGTTTTACCACTTAAAAACACACTTTGACGAATTTGTAGTCAATTTTCATTTATAAAAGACTTCATTTCAAACCCTTAGGGACTGATAAGCAGCAAACAGTATAAAACTTGAAGAGACTGCAAGTAACACTGTACACACTTCAGTTTTATGCTGGTTGAATATAGGTATTATCAATTTGCTTCTGAGCCTAAAAATACCCATAAAATACTTGTATACATGAATATTTCGTACTGCTTTGGCAGTACATATACTACCCAATGGCAGACAGTTAGTCAAGGCCCTATGCCCAGAAGTGGGTGAAGAGGACTAAGTTACAAGTAAGTAATTATACATGAATATTTTGCCATTTTCAATGGTATTTAATTGATATAATTGTAGTTCAAAAACTTTTTCACACTTTTCTAGAGTAAGCAGGTTTAACAGTCCTAAGTGTTCATACTTACACATATAACAGAGAACTGCCTTACTTAAATGAGATGTAGGGGGAGAATGGCCATAAAATTATTTCATGACCATCAAGAAAATTACTTTGTTTCCCAATAAATTCAGGAAAAACTGTGTTTCATGCATGTGCGTTAAGTGTCGTCCCAGCTAATCAAGGTAAACACTTTCTGCCTAAAATGGATTTTCACCAAGAAGAGACTTCCTTTAGATAACAAATACCAGAAAGTGTTGTCCCTGATTAGCCTGTGCAAACTGCTATGTTAAGTACATGCATTGAGTGTTGTCCCTGATTAGCCTGTGCAAACTGCTATGTTAAGTACATGCATTGAGTGTTGTCCCTGATTAGCCTGTGCAAACTGCTATGTTAAGTACATGCATTGAGTGTTGTCCCTGATTAGCCTGTGCAAACTGCTATGTTAAGTACATGCATTGAGTGTTGTCCCTGATTAGCCTGTGCAAACTGCTATGTTAAGTACATGCATTGAGTGTTGTCCCTGATTAGCCTGTGCAAACTGCTATGTTAAGTACATGCATTGAGTGTTGTCCCTGATTAGCCTGTGCAAACTGCTATGTTAAGTACATGCATTGAGTGTTGTCCCTGATTAGCCTGTGCAAACTGCTATGTTAAGTACATGCATTGAGTGTTGTCCCTGATTAGCCTGTGCAAACTGCTATGTTAAGTACATGCATTGAGTGTTGTCCCTGATTAGCCTGTGCAAACTGCTATGTTAAGTACATGCATTGAGTGTTGTCCCTGATTAGCCTGTGCAAACTGCTATGTTAAGTACATGCATTGAGTGTTGTCCCTGATTAGCCTGTGCAAACTGCTATGTTAAGTACATGCATTGAGTGTTGTCCCTGATTAGCCTGTGCAAACTGCTATGTTAAGTACATGCATTGAGTGTTGTCCCTGATTAGCCTGTGCAAACTGCTATGTTAAGTACATGCATTGAGTGTTGTCCCTGATTAGCCTGTGCAAACTGCTATGTTAAGTACATGCATTGAGTGTTGTCCCTGATTAGCCTGTGCAAACTGCTATGTTAAGTACATGCATTGAGTGTTGTCCCTGATTAGCCTGTGCAAACTGCTATGTTAAGTACATGCATTGAGTGTTGTCCCTGATTAGCCTGTGCAAACTGCTATGTTAAGTACATGCATTGAGTGTTGTCCCTGATTAGCCTGTGCAAACTGCTATGTTAAGTACATGCATTGAGTGTTGTCCCTGATTAGCCTGTGCAAACTGCTATGTTAAGTACATGTATTGAGCTTCTTATACTTCGATCCTTACTTGCAGGTGGCATTGGGATGGTTTAAGCATGTGGCTTTACCACAGGGGTCCGCTGAGCAGGCTGCAGTTACATCCTCAGGGCATTTCACTGAAAAAGTATATAGTGAGATAAATATGATAAACCCATTTATGATGTGGCTTTACCACAGGGGTCCGCTGAGCAGGCTGCAGTTACATCCTCAGGGCATTGCACTGAAAAAGTATATAGTGAGATAGATATGATTAACCCATTTATGATGCGACGTCTCATCTGGATCTGCCCGGTTTGCTTAAAGGAATTTCTGTAAGAAATATTATAAATATGGAAATAAATATACAAGACATCCCTAATTTTGGAAATTAATTGATCCAATTAAGAAGGATGGGAGAGTCCACGAGGCATAAATGGGTTAATAATTAAAAGCACGCCACAAACTCAGATTTGTATGCATTACTTCTTTGAATTTAAATAATGGTCCTGAGCCAAGCAGGGTCTTCCTGTCTGCTACCTACACACATTAATGTCTTCACAATACCTTAAGTAAAACTCAAATAAAAAAACAAAACTGATTTTCTTTTTTTTTTTCACAGTGACCTTGACCTTTATTAAACTGGTCCCAAATCCAAATCCTAAATCTGAACTTAAGAAAAAGGTGAAAACTTTTTTTAAACTGTGTATCAACAGTGACCTTGATATTGACCTTACAATAGTTAGGTATTCATGTATTAGATACATACACACACAATGTCAGCATATTACCTTGATTCATATTAAAGTTTTGAAGAAGAAACACTTTTTTATTTGTAATAAAATTGACCTTGATCCAAATGCAATCCCAGGTTATCAATATGTCTGCTTATAAGCTTTCTATATTAAAAAATTCATCAAGGTTGGTCAATGCAAACTTATGTAATTGACCCAAACACACCTATTGGTAATTTTTAATAGCACTTACCTTAGCCTGAGTTTTTATTGATATAACCTAACAGTAACAAGGATACATTGCAAACAATAAAAACCCACCAATGGGAGGAGGTTTCTGCAGCAGAGGTTCGAAGCATTGGCCACCCCCACATGCCACTGGACAGCACTTCTTTGTACCTCCGCATGAAGAGTCTGCATCAGGGAGGGACGGGTCACACTCTATCATACAGATGCCTGTTTCACCCACTGGTGGACAGTAACCCGGTTTGACGACAGGTTTGACATCAGGATCTGTTTATTTAGTTGGATACACACAAGCGTAAGTATTCAAGAATCTGCTATCCTTTTAATTTAATTTGTTTTTAAATATAATTCTATAATATTTTTTCTTATCTTAAAAAATATCAAAAGAAGTGTTTTGCATATTTTTCTTCTAATACACTTCTTGACTTGTACTATATTTATTTTATAACCCGCAGAAGTGCTGTATATTTAACCCTTAGTTCCAACTCAGAAGCAAAGTGAAAATGGCTATGTGCAAACAGTATAAAACCAGAATAGCCTGCGAGTAACGAAAGGTCTTTAATTAATTTAAATTTGTAAGGAACTACAAATGCGTCAAAATATGTATCTAAGTGCTAAAGGGTTAAATTGAATTGCAATGTTAACAAGGGCTGTTTGTAAAACATGCATGCCCCCCATATGGGCTGTCCGTTGTAGTGGCAGCCATTGTGTTAATACGATTTTTGTCACTGTGACCTTGACCTTTGACCTAGTGACCTGAAAATCAATAGGGGTCATCTGCGGGTCACGATCAATGTACCTATGAAGTGTCACGATCCTAGGCAAAAGCGTTCTTGAGTTATCATCCGAAAATCATTTTACTATTTCGGGTCACCGTGACCTTGACCTTTGACCTTGTGACCTCAAAATCAATAGGAGTCATCTGCAAGTCATGATCAATCTACCTATGAAGTTTCATGATCCTAGGCGTATGCGTTCTTGAGTTATCATCCGAAAACCATTTTACTATTTCGGGTCACCGTGACCTTGACCTTTGACCTAGTGACCTCAAAATCAATAGGGGTCATCTGCGAGTCATGATCAATCTACCCATGAAGTTTCATGATCCTAGGCGTATACGTTCTTGAGTTATCATCCGGAAACCATTTTACTATTTTGGGTCACCGTGACCTTGACCTTTGACCTAGTGACCTCAAAATCAATACGGGTCATCTGCGAGTCATGATCAATCTACCCATGAAGTTTCATGATCCTAGGCTTATGCATTCTTGAGTTATCATTCAAAAACCATTTTACTATTTCTGGTCACCGTGACCTTGACCTTTGACCTAGTGACCTCAAAATCAATAGGGGTCATCTGCGAGTCATGATCAATGTACCTATGAAGTTTCATGATCCTAGGCCCAAGCGTTCTTGAGTTATCGTCTGACAACCACCTGGTGGACGGACCGACAGACTGACCGACCGACAGACCGACCGACATGAGCAAAGCAATATACCCTCTCTTCTTCGAAGGGGGGCATAACAAAAAAAAATCATTTGAGACTTGTTTCAAACATGAACTTTATGGCAGATATTAAAATATTTTTCCAAATCACATCTCCGGTATCTTGACAGTATTTCAAAGAAATGTCTTCCCAACAAAACCACAAAAACTTTATTTTATATTAAAAATTATTATAGAAAATCAGTAGTTTTATGATTATCAACACTTGTAACAAACCACTCCATGAAGATTTTATTTTGCATAACAATTATAAGTTAGGTTCGAGAGATAAAATCATAGGCAGCTGTTTTTTTTGTCTAGAGAAAACAAGTGCTTTGGATTAATGCCAACAATTCAATTCAACCAGAAAAAGCAGCATGTGCAAATGATTGTGAAGCATGTCTTCAAATAATACAATGTTCTAATGTGCATAACATGTAATAAACATGCAAAGCATTGTGCTAGTTAACCTTGTAGTATGAAGCTCTTTACAGAATACCAGAAATAACAACTGTTATTTCCTTATAAGAAAAACAAGACTATTGCCAAGCAATAAAATTTCCCTACCGGCTCCACCATTGTCAAAAATTCCACCATTGTCAGAATATTTTTTTATTTGTTGCCATAGCAACCAGAATTTTTTACGTAGGAACAAAATGAAATGATGTGCATAATGTCCATATTGCCATCTATCCATGTTCCAAGTTTCATGAAAGAATATTAAGAACTTTTAAAGTTATAGCAGGATTCAGAAAACCACCATTTTCAGCAGTTTTTCTAGTCTATTTGTTGCCATAGCAACCAGAATTTTTTACGTAGGAACAAAATGAAATGATGTGCATAATGTCCATATTGCCATCTATCCATGTTCCAAGTTTCATGAAAGAATATTAAGAACTTTTAAAGTTATTGCAGGATCCAGAAAACCACCATTTTCAGCAGTTTTTCTAGTCTATTTGTTGCCATAGAAACCAGAATTTTAGACGTAGGAACAAAATGAAAGAACGTGCATAATGTCCATATTGCCATCTATCCATGTTCCAAGTTTCATGAAAAAATATTAAGACTTTTAAAGTTATCGCAGGATCCAGAAAACAACCATTTTTAGCAGTATTTCTAGTCTATTTGTTGCCATAGCAACCAGAATTTTTGACGTAAGAACAAAATGAAATGACGTGCATAATGTCCATATTGCCATCTATCCATGTTTCAAGTTTCATGAAAAAATATCAAGTACTTTTAAAGTTATCACAGGATCCAGAAAAGTGTGACAGACTCACAGAGGGACTGACGGACTAACGGACACACAGAGCGCAAACCATAAGTCCCCTCCGGTGAAACCGGTAGGGGACTAATAAATGAATAAAATTTAAAAGTAGAATGAAGCTTCTTATTATTTTAAAAACAGAAATGATGTGTGCTAGATTTTTTTCACAATATTTACAGGTAAAAACTTAATGAAGAAAATGGTTGTCCTTTAAATGACCAATTTCAATACCATGGCACAAAATCATCACATTATCATGTAACACCTTTCATTGTGTTGCTTGTACTGTTTCTCTATCATGTAACACCTTTCATTGTGTTGCTTGTACTGTTTCTCTATCATGTAACACCTTTCATTGTGTTGCTTGTACTGTTTCTCTATCATGTAACACCTTTCATTGTGTTGCTTGTACTGTTTCTCGCAGAGACGCGTCGTTGACACAAGAAACAGCCTGGATACTCGCAGCACGTGAGTTCTGGATCTGAACATGGTTTGTCTTTCGAACACTCAGTCTCGCACGTTGCGTTACTTGGGAGGGGTGGGCAAACAAGCTCACCTGGCTCAACTGGCAAAAGTTGGGGTGCAATTTTACATACTACAGTGAGGCTTCTATACAACTAACTATGATTTAATAAGCAATTTAAGCTATTTATTAGGCTTATCATAGGCATTGTAAAAAAAGGTATGATATTTTTACGGCCTGTTTGTTGCAGTAAGATTGTATTTATACTTAAAGTAAGTATTACTAGTATTGTGTCCAAAGGACATAGATATCCCCGCTTTAAATATATTTCACTGAACTTGGAAACAAGTGATGTGTAACACAAAATCCTGTAAGTAGTTAATTTAGCAAGTTCATAACAGTCCTTAAGTTTGTAAGTATTGCAAATATAAAAGTTCCATCACATATGTGACATCTTAAAATGTTGAAAAAAAATTGCCAATCAACTATAAAGGAATAGAACTGAAAATAATATGAACATCTCTTATCTCTATTACCATCTAAGGACGTTGCACAAAATTCAAGTGTCCACTATGACTTTGACCTTGAAGTAACAGATATGCAACACATCATCCCGACATAATAATGAGAGCAAATGTATTTTAAAATCCCATAATGCACAACCAAGTAATAGGCAATATGAGAAATATGAACAAACTAAAAGTGTCAACTGTGGCCTGGACGTTAAAGTGAACAATATTGTTGCTGCACGTGACTGGAAAGTAATATGCACAAACTTATAGTATCAATTGTGACCTTCAAAGTGAAGCAAGGGACATAATAATTGCATGTGATATGATGATCATTTGTGTCAATATATTTTGAAACATCCTACAAACTTATGAGCCCAATAAAAATATAATCTTTCAATACATGTACATACATTATAAGAAATTTCAAACACAAAGTTAAATACGACCTTTTCTTTAAGCAAGGGACACAGTTTTAATTGTGTGCAACCCATTATCAGGATATGACGGTCATTTGTGCTAATTTATTTCAAACTCCCGTAAGCCAAATTAAAGTTATTAACCCAAAACAACATTTCCTGGGAAAAATCAAACAAACATATACGCACATAAATGGACAAGGGTAACTAGTTATGCCATTTCATGGCTAAAGGCATTAAGAAAAAAATGTAGGTGCAATTACGTGCAAATATTTTAAACAAGAGGGCCTGAAAGGCCCAAAGTCGCTCACCTGAGATAACAAGATATTATTGGGACAAATCTTCTGACCAAGTTTCACGAAGATCGGAAAATAAATGTGGCCTCTAGAGTGTTAACAGGGTTTTACTATAGCCATATAAGGAAAAATGCCCCACCCCCTGGCAGCCATGTTTTTCAACCAACCGGCATCATTTTTGAACTCATCCAAGATATTATTGGGATGAATCTTCTGACCAAGTTTCATGAAGATCGGACAGTAAATGTGGCCTCTAGAGTGTTAACAAGATTTTACTATAGCCATATTAGGAAAAATGCCCCGCCCCTTGGAAGCCAATTTTTTTAAGCAAACATACTTATTTTCAAATTCATCCAAGATATCATTGAGACCAATCTTCTGACCAAATTTCATGAAGATTGGACAATAAATGTGGCCTCTAGAGTGTTAACAAGGTTTTACTATAGCCATATAAAGAAAAATGCCCCGTCCCTGGTGGCCATGTTTTTAAAGCAACCGAAACCATTTTCAAAATCATCGAAGATATCATTGGGACAAATCTTCTGACCAAGTTTTATGATCATCGGAAAATAAATGTGACCTCTAGAGTGTTAACAAGGTTTTACTATAGCCATATAAGGAAAATAGCCCCGCCCCTGTGGTGGCCATGTTTTTTAACCAACCTGCATCATTTTTTACTCGTCCAAGATATTATTGCGATGAATCTTCTGACCGAGTTTCATGAAGATCGGACTATAAATGTGGCCTCTAGAGTGTTCACAAGATTTTACTATAGCCTTATATAGCCATATAAGGAAAAATGCCCCGCCCCTTGGCGGCCATGTTATTCAAGCAAACATAGCCATTTTCGATCTCATCCAAGATATTATTAAGACAAATCTTCTGACCAAATTTCATCAATATTAGACAATAAATGTGGCCTCTAGAGGGTTAACAAGGTTTTACTATAGCCATATTAGGAAAAATGCCCCGCCCCCTGGCGGCCATGTTTTTCAACCAACCAGCATCATTTTCAAACTTATCCAAGATATTATTGGGATGAATCTTCTGACAAAGTTTCATTAAGATTGGACAATAAATGTGGCCTCTAGAGTGTTAACAAGATTTTACCATAGCCATATTTAGCCATATAAGGAAAAATGCCCCGCCCCTTGGCAGCCATGTTTTTCAAGCAAAGGTTACCATTTTTTAACTCATCCAACATATCATTGGGACAAATATTCTGAGCAAGTGTCATGAAGATCAGAAAATAAATGTGGCCTCTAGAGTGTTAACAAGGTTTTACTATAGTCATATAAGGAAAAATACCCCGCCCCCTGGCGGCCATGTTTTTCAACCAACTGGCATCATTTTGGAACTGGTCCAAGATATTATTGGGATGAATCTTCTGACCAAGTTTCATGAAGATCAGACAATAAATGTGGCCTCTAGAGTGTTAACAAGATTTTACTAAAGCCATATATAGCCATATTAGGAAAAATGCCCTGCCCCTTGGCAGCCATGTTTTTCAAGCAAACGTAACCATTTTCAAACTCATCCAAGATATCATTGAAACCAATTTTCTGACCAAATTTCATGAAGATTGGACAATAAATGTGGCCTTGTAGAGAGTGAACAAGGCAAATGTTGATGTAGCACAACGGACAACGCACGACGGACAAAAGGCGATCGCAAAAAAAAAAGCAGTTAATATTTTTTACTGTTTGAAGCATGGGATGCAAATAAATGTGCAGCAATGCAGTGTATAACATACAGCTAAAAACATATTTCAGTTCAGCATCATAATTTGTAACTCATTTTTTTAGATTGTTTTACCTTAAAATTAACAAATAAATAACATTTACTTTCTTAATAATCTGTATTGTGAAAACACCACAAAATGGATATTGGAAATAGAAAGTCTTCTTTTATATACAAGATGCCTGTAAGAAACAAGCAAGCGAAACCATGCACATGTTTGACCTTTGGCCTTAAAAGTGACCTTCAAATTTGACTAAGGGTTGACATACCTTTGTCACATGGTTAATGGATTGCACGATGAGTGATGCAGTTACTAAATTCTGTCCATTCAGCCTGTTTGATGGCAATATTTTACCTTTGTCCTTTATGAGTGACCTTGACCTTTGAGATGGTGAGACACATTTTACTTGTGACACATTGTCTTCTTTTCGGATGGATATTTATGTAAGCTTTTTTTAATAGCTTGATAAATTAAAAAGGCCTGAAAAGCTGTTTCATTACCCAATTCTACATTTGATCTTTAAATTTGAACTTCATCTTTGAGGAAATTTAGAGACAAAGTTTATACACAAAACATTGTCTTCTTATGATAACATTTGTTGTAAGTTACTTTAAAACTGTTTTGTGACCACATTGACCTTTATTTTCTAAGTGTGACCTTGACATTTGATATAGGAAGACTGGTAACATGACACGCCATCTCCATTTGGTGGTCATTTTGAGTAAGTTATTTGAAAATGGCATGATAACTGAAAGGTTACAGTCTGAACAAGCTGACCGGCTAGATCTGACTATTAATCTCTAAGTGTAACCTTTGCCTTTAATGAAGAAAACTTGTTATTACATGTTACATATTGTCATAGATGGTGAACATTGATTTTGTGAAATAAAGCTATCTTAGAATTACATGTTGAATGAAAATGTTGTAGTTCAAGCAGACTGTTTTAAGGCTAATTTTCTCCTATGACTTCAATTTTGTGTGTGTATTTGATTTAAACAAATATATTTGATGTCCTGGTGAAAAAAAATCCTATTTAAAGATATTACTATTAAAAAATAATTTAAAAAATAATAATTTTCAGTACTTTTGACTAATTCATGTAAAATGTGTCTTGTTCTGAGAGAATTGGGCTTAATGCATGTGCGTAAAGTGTCGTCAGGGACGACATTTTCCGCTTTTATAGTATATTTCATTTCAAGGAAGTCCCTCCTTACCAAAAATCAAGTTAAGGCGGAAAGTGTTGTCCCTGATAAGCCTGTGCGGACTGCACAGGCTAATCTGGGATGACACTTAACACACAAGCATTATGCCCATTTTCTCAGAACACGACTCAATGTATTACACTAAGCAGCTGTGCTCCTAATCCAACCAACAATGCATGCAATTGCAATCAAGTCCTACCTTTTGGCTTCATGCTTTCACAATAGTTTGCAAGCTGTGAGTGGACAATGGTCAGTCCTGTCCTCGTGTAGGTCACATCGTCCTTAGTGCACTGACCAGCGGTCATCTTCTTGGCAACCATAAAAGACTTTTCAAAATGACTGCAAATTAACAAAATAAATAATTTTTTATTATCATATTGTTTCACTGTTTTGTTACATATATTATAAGTGTGAAAATGAACACCAACCGGTATGGGAACTTCATAAAAAAACATTTGAATGTACTAAAATATTATCTTAAGTTACTTCTTATCATATTACTGAGGTAAATCTTGAATGTAGAAACAGTTTGAATATTACATTTCATGTAACAGTATACATATAATAAGGCCCTGTTTTGCTAAGCAGCTCATTCACCCATCAGGACACTGTATTATAACAGTGCTGTAATTTGTATAATGACCTGTCATAAATATAATTGATATTCTAACTTAACTCTTTCAGTGCTGGAACCGAATTTTGAAGGCCTTTGCAAACAGTTTGGATCCAGATGAGAAACCACAGAATTTGGCGTCTCATCAGGATCCAAACTGTTTGCTATTCTGATAGTATTCTGTGAAAAAAATCGAAGAAAATGCTAATTTTAGAAGTTCAGCAGACAACATTAAAGCAGACGACAAATTTCCCAGCATGCAAAGGGTTAAATGTATCAAAACCATCAAAGTGGAAAAACATACCTTACTTTACCATGTATTACACCCAGTTTCATACCCCTAAATTTTGATTAAAAAAGTTTGTACACAAGATACATTTTTACATCCCCTAGTCAATAGTAAAATAATGGCTGATTGCACTGTTTTCTTTATTAGAAAACTTGACGTTTTCCTCCATTTTGGCATGAACTATCGGGTGCACAATATACATGTTTGTGTGCAATACATGGTAAAGTATGGTATTCTAGCTAGACAAAGTTGGCTGACCTGCAAAGGGTCTCATCAGGGGTGTAGGGGTTCACGGTGGCTAGCAGACCAAACAGGTTGTATGCTCCACACTGGCAGTCGCGTTCCTTAGCCAGGCAACGCCTCCAGGCTCGACTGTATCCCAGCTTCTTGGCGTACGTATGGATGATTTCGAGGGTCTCGTCTGGAGAGCAGTCTGTTGACGTCTTGGTCATGCAATCTACTGCTTCGAACAATAGCCTGTTTGATAATAGATGAAAGTAGCACATGAATATGTATTTAAATTTGAGTAAACTGGTTTATTTTGCCTGCATAACGCAGAAGAAAATATATGAGGACTCTTTCAAAACTTCCCCGAAGTTCTATTATTAACAAGAAATGTGTTTGTCAGAAACACTATTTCCCCTTCTGCGCCGCTTTGATTTTTTTGTTTTTTGTTTGACCTTTGACCTTGAAGGATGAACTTGACCTTTCACCACTCAAAATGTGCGGCTCCATGAGATACACATGCATGCCAAATATCAAGTTGGTATCTTCAATATTGCCAAAGTATTCATAAAATTAGCGATTTTGGCCACATTATACTTGACCTCTGACCTTGAAGGATGACTTTGACCTTTCACCACTCAAAATGTGCGGCTCCATGAGATACACATGCATGCCAAATATCAAGTTGGTATCTTAAATATTGCCAAAGTATTCATAAAATGAGCGATTTTGGCCACATATATTTGACCTCTGACCTTGAAAGATGACCTTGACCTTGACCTTTCACCACTCAAAATGTGCGGCTTAATGAGATACACATGCATGCCAAATATCAAGTTGCTATCTTCAATATTGCAAAAGTATTCATAAAATGAGCGATTTTGGTCACATATATTTGACCTCTGACCTTGACAGATGAACTTGACCTTTCACCACTCAAAATGTGCAGCTCCATGAGATACACATGCATGCCAAATATCAAGTTGCTATCTTGAATATTGAAAAAGTTATTGCAAATGTTAAAGTTGGAGCAAACAGACCAACAGACCAACGTACAAACCAACAGACAGGGCAAAAACAATATGTCTCCCACTATAGTGGGTGGGGGACATAAAAAGTACTTTTCATTTAATTTATATGATGTATATGTACAACACTTTATTAATAAAGCTTATAAAATTGCATTCAAATAGCTTTTAAGTTATAAAAATTCATATCTGAAGAAGTGTGTCATAATTTTGTTTGAAAAGCCAGGAAAAGAAAGTGCACATGGTACGAAGACTGGAATAATGGTGCACATCCTAAAGTAAAGTGGCAAATAATTGACTCATTACATCCATTTTGTCTTCTATCATGTAAAATTGACCTATTTAGTCAAAAGTAATAACCACAGAGAAAACAAACGGTATTCATTTCAAGGCCTTTCCAGACAATATAACAATTTAATTACCTCAATTTTAAACTTGGAACAAATGTAAATCACTGTTTACATACCTGCAGACCATTCTCTTGCTTTTATGAAGACCGGTGACCAAGTTGAATGCACACTGGGTCTGCTTGAATATTGTGCACGAAGGCTGGTCCTCTACAAACAGAATCATCATCATCATCATCATCATCATCATCATCATCATCATCATCATCATCATCATCATCATCATCATCAAAATCACCATCATCATCGTCGTCGTCGTCGTAGTCGTCGTCGTCATCATCATCATCAAAATCACCATCATCATCATCATCATCATCATCATCATCATCATCATCATCATCATCATCATCATCATCAAATCATCATCATCATCATCATCATCATCATCATCATCATCATCATCATCATCATCATCATCATCATCATCATCATCATCATCATCACAATCATCATCATCATCATCATCATCAACATCATCATCATCATCATCATCATCATCATCATCATCATCATCATCATCATCATCATCAAACAAAATCATAACCATCCAAAAGCTCATCAGCAGGAGCACCACCACCACCATCATCCATATTATCAAATACATCTGCACCAGCAACATTAGGTGATTGAGATACAATGTATAATAGTATATCAATTTTATCATAAACATGATAAAAACCTCAACCATTGAATATCAGCATAATTATGAAAAAAACAAATAGAAACACAATGATCGAAATCATCAGCACAAAACGCAGCTGAAGCAGAAATTAAAAGTCCATCATAAGTAATCAACATAGTTTAATCTCTGTAAAAAATATCATCATTATTCTTATCAATATTTGCAACATCTTTATAGAAACAAGTACTAACACTATCGCTAGCACCATCCATAATTATAACCAACACAAGAAATGACAATAAGCACCATACAAAGCACATTAATTTGCAATAATAAGTGCATATTCCCATAAGTATGACCTGTATCTTCAATAAAGAGTACCTGCTGTGCCGTTGTTGTTTTCATCATTTCCACGGTTACATAGCTGACCCACACAACAGGCCTCACATTTGTCAGTCGTACAGCGATCCGTACACATATCTGGACTCACACACATCTTTGAGATGTAGCCTTCTTTCCCTTTCTTTTCAATTGTTTGGCACATCTGTAAATATAAACATATGTATGATATTATATCATTTTTGTAGGTGAACATCATGACCTTGAAGTATCATTCACTGACTTGAGTTTACATCAAATTATTTCTTATTGTATCATATAAAAAAAAATAAGGCTTATATTTTCACTGACCTTGATTTCAACAAGGATATATTGTAAAAAATATAAAGTCATATTTACAACCACACTTTTATAGGTTAAAACCCTTCTAACAAAGCTGACAGTATATGGATGCTTTAACAGACATGTTTTAAAAAAAATAAAGTTTAGCCACTCCTTAGATTTGTCTAAAAATTACATCATTGGAGCCTTGTTCTTGGAAAACTGGGCTTAATGCATGTGCGTAAAGTGATTTTCCCAGATTAGCCTGTGCAGTTTGCACAGGCTAAGGGACTACACTTTTAGCTTTATTGGAATTAGCTGCACAAGCTAATCTGATACAACACTTTAAGAACATGCATTAAGCCAAGTCTTCCAAGAAGTGACTTATTGGTTCCTAATTTGTCTGCTGAGCATGTTTCAACATGCTGGGCATCACATTCCAGATTGGAACCGACAATATCAAGTAATGTACTTGGTTCCTAGCCATACCTGTTTGTCTGCAGAGCATGTCTCTACAGGCTGGGCATCACATTCCAGGTGGGAACCGGCCTTGGTGCACTGGTGACACTGCAGGGGGGTCACTGAAACATCAAACATTCTGTAGTTCGTCCTTTCCCACTGAGAGGCCATTTTGACCTGTTTGCAGTCCCTTTCACAATCAAATTAAATTAAAGAACTTAATGAATGCAAGTTTTAAAGGCTTAATTTCCAACCCTTAGATACTGATGAGAAGCAATTAACATAAAACCTGAACAGCCTGTGAGTTACTGGCAGGCTGTTCTGGTTTTATGCTGGTTGCATGTAGCCATTTTCAGTTTGCTTCTTGGTGGGAAGGGTTATATAACTTGTAGACACTAACCTGACACTGCAAACTTTTATGCAAGAATATATGCAAATATTGTCAACATGAATATAATAATTAAAGTACAAGAATCCAGTTAAATCCAGTTAAATCAAATTAAATCAGTTAAATATTTCAAAACATTTCACAAAAATGTATCATGTATCATGCACCACAATATTGATATGCTAAGATAGTTCATGGGTATAAGGTTAATAAAGGACTTTACAAGACACTTTCAAAATACTGCTTTGTAGTAGAACAAAAAATAGCTATTGTATTAACTTGGTTATAAGACAATTTGATTATAAGACAGGTTCCAACCTATAATGAAGAAAATATGGTAGTTCTCCATTAAGTTTAGATTATTATTATTGCTAGGCTGTAACAAAAGACTGAAGATTTTTTAGGAGTTTTTAAAGTTTTCGTGTCAAGAAACAGTAAAATGTACACTTTGAAAAGATCTTGAGTTGCTCCCTAAGTGGGAACCAAACCAGGGACTGCTTAATAGTAGACAAGACACAAGCGTCCAGTATCATCAACAATCTCAGTTTAGTTAAGCTTATAAATTGAAATACGTATTTAAACTTATATATTTCAGTTTTGACCCAGCTGAGTATTGAGAATGACGGCCAGCTCACAAATAACTTCAAAACAGAGATATGAGAGTATGCACAAATTCGTCCGCTGAACTCAGGATTGAGTCAGACTCAAAACTCAGAAAAAACTTCTGTGAACACTTTATTGAAAATGATGATCAAACGTATCTAAAACTTTGAGAAAAAACTAAATGTTATATCAGAATATTGACTTCAGTATGTGTGTGATACTAGGCCTATATCCCCTCTGCCTTCATGACCGCTCTGTTATTCATATAGTTAGACCATCAAGAAATAGTGAAATGCAATCTATTGACCAAGGGAGGCATGACCTTGTGTCCAGCCCATGATTGTCTGACTTGATTGTGTGCATAACCTGTAATTACTATGTGCTGGACAAGTTAAACTGTTGACATAAGACTAATACCTACAGGTGTCGCTCATGGTTAAGTGTAAAATAAAGCTTGGTTTAATCTATATAACAAACACATCTAAAAGTTATTCATATCAAAATTCACTAAATAGGTCACGGTCCAATTTTGATCTGAAAACTACATCAAACTGAAGTATGGGGCATAAGGCTAAATCATACATTTCACTTTTAAGATCATGAAACGCATCGATCACATAAAGCACATACCGGGTACAAACAACCCATAGCTTTTACTTAGTCATTAGCCTAAATATTCAATAATTACAAATTATCAAATCCTCAGTAGAGATTTACATTTAGTTTCAACTGTTCCTTGCATTAATTCGCTGTTAAGTATTCAAGATACCAACAAATGGAAGAACTCTTATATAATAAGATAAAAATACTTATTCCAGAGATGGCAATATTTTGAAAATAAACCACTAATCGTGGGGTACAATCCAAACAGGCCCATGTAAAAGAAAATCAAAATCAAAAACCAAATGCACTTAAATTATCTGAATTAACATCCATTGGTGCTTATAAGGGGTCAGCGTTGTTGGATCCTATAGATAACATCTCTTTTTTCAGAACTTGTGGGGAATCAAATTTCAAATATTTGTCAGGATTGCAACAAATCTGACATGGCATAGGGGATATGGTGTCCACCTAGCAACAGGGAGGTCACAGGTTCAATCTGACATGGCATAGGGGATATGGTGTCCACCTAGCAACAGAGAGGTCACAGGTTCGATCTGACATGGCATAGGGGATATGGTGTCCACATAGCAACAGGGAGGTCACAGGTTCGATCTGACATGGCATAGGGGATATGGTGTCCACATAGCAACAGGGAGGTCACAGGTTCGATCTGACATGGCATAGGGGATATGGTGTCCACATAGCAACAGGGAGGTCACAGGTTCGATCTGACATGGCATAGGGGATATGGTGTCCACCTAGCAACAGAGAGGTCACAGGTTCGATCTGACATGGCATAGGGGATATGGTGTCCACCTAGCAACAGAGAGGTCACAGGTTCGATCTGACATGGCATAGGGGATATGGTGTCCACCTAGCAACAGGGAGGTCACAGGTTCGATCTGACATGGCATAGGGGATATGGTGTCCACATAGCAACAGGGAGGTCACAGGTTCGATCTGACATGGCATAGGGGATATGGTGTCCACCTAGCAACAGAGAGGTCACAGGTTCGATCTGACATGGCATAGGGGATATGGTGTCCACCTAGCATCAGAGAGGTCACAGGTTCGATCTGACATGGCATAGGGGATATGGTGTCCACCTAGCAACAGAGAGGTCACAGGTTCGATCTGACATGGCATAGGGGATATGGTGTCCACCTAGCATAAGAGAGGTCACAGGTTCAATCCAAACTGTGGGAGTGTTCTTGAGATCTCACCAAAAGAAATTGAGTACTGGTTCTACCCAGTAAACAGAGTCAAGAACGTTTTAATAAGCATTGGGCTTTCGATGCACTTGAGCTTTAATAAATAAAGTAACAAGAGATGTTTTTTTTAGAAACACAATGCCCCCTACTGCGCCGCTTTGATACATGTTTTTTTACCTTTCACCTTAAAGGATGACCTTGACCTTTCACCACTCAAAATGTGCAGCTTCATGAGATACACATGCATGCCAAAAATCAAGTTGCTATGTGAAGGGACATAAAAGTTATGAGCATTTTTCGAAACCTAAATGCAAAACCTAAATGCAAAGTGTGACGGAAGGACACACGGACGGATGGTACGATCAGTATATGCCCTCCTTTGGGGGCATAAAAATAACTTGAATGGTCTGAATTACACATCCATTGGTGCTTAAATGGGGTCAGCGTTGTTTGTTGCAATTGATTACATCTTTTGTTCGAAAATTGTGGAGATTCGGATAAAAAAAATATCAGAAGGTTTGCAAGGAATACCTCTGCACTTGCTGCTGACCGCCTGCAGGATGGCGCTCAACGTGGACCTGACAGTGGGTCCTACCTCCTCACTGATGGTCGTCTGGTGTGAGGCCAGGCAGTCCCATGCCCTGTACAGCTTATCACACAGGCCCTTCAGATTGACGTGCAATGGCGAGGTACGGGGCCTTTTGCAAACCCTCGCATTCCTCTGTGGTAAACTTGCGTTGCCAGCAGTAGCATCAGACCTTGCAACACCATCATCATCGTGAGTATCATCCTCAATTTCACCGTTTTCAGCGGAAGAGATCTGTTTCAGAACGCTCACCAATTCACCTCCGTACCAAGGTTCATCAACGTACGTGAAATCAGTACAGTTTGTGATTGCTCTATGATTGGTATCTGGTGTAGTGATGTTTGCAGATAAGTCTGCAGGTGCAATTGTGGAGCCATTGTACAGCAGCAAGGACCAGGCTGAAAAGAGGATATTGTACAATTGTAAGACAATTGTTTTCACAAAAAATATTTCCTCCCCCATAGTCCTTCCCTCATCCTCCTAAACATCAACATTTCAATTACCATCATCATCAATATCATTATCAAAATCACGATACAAATTATAAAAATCGTCAAAATAATAATAATCATCATCATTATTGTTTTCGTTGTTGTCATAATCATATTCATCACCATCATATTCATTATCATGAGCATCATCAAAAACCATGAATCAACAGCACTAGCACGTCCACCAACACCAATAGCAAAACAATTATAATCAGCAGCGACAACACTGAAACATTTGTCCTGAATATATGGAACACTCACCATGCTTGTCAAGACAATTTAATTATTTAGCAACATAACTATATTTATGTGCAAATATAAATGATGAGCCTGGCTAAGGAAAAACTGGGCTTGACGCATGTGTGTAGTAAATCTTAGGTTACCCTGTGCCATTCGCACAGGTTAATCAAAGACAACATATTCAGCATTAAATAGATGTTCTTTAGAAAAGACACTTTTAAACAATAAGTTCAATAAAAGCAGAAAGTGTTGTCCCTGATAAGCCTGTGTGGACTGCACAGGCTAACCTGGGGAAAAAAATTATGCACATGAATACATCCTTGTTTTCTCACAGAAAGGCTTTAAATTTTTATGTACTCACCTGCATCTCTGAATTCAGCAAAACAAGTGTGTATTCTATTCTCGCAGAAGACGTCAACATTCTTGGAAACAACTTGAGCCCTTGCCCAAATATGATGTGCATGTTCCATTCCACAAGTCATTGTTGACTGCTTGACACATTGTGAAACTTCTTTTGCAATTCTGAAATACCACATCATTTAAATTTGTCATATTCCTTAATTATAATAATGATAACAATAACATAACTTATATAACATGTTACATTAATAGATTGAATTTTTTTTTTTTTTTGTACAATGGCAATTTAACTTTGCACTAGCAGATTACATAATATACTCTGGACTTTTTTCTATTAAATTGACCATGAACACAATGTGCCACAGGTCTAAATCTGATTATGTTTCTAACAGACATTTTGCAAAACTCCAAACTGTGTCATACCTGCAGTAACTGTCATTTTTCTCTAAACCATCAAGTCTCTGAAGACATCGTTCTGCCCGGCAGACATCACATGACACCTGCGGACATCTATCGCCCACTCGTGCCATTAATTTCTGACCAATCGTCATTACCGTTTTCTTCTCATCTTCTGAGCAGTTGTGAATGTGACGATGGACGCAGGCTGATACGTATGGCAGAGACCTGGAATTGATCATAAATATGAGCCTCATTTTGGGTAAACCTGGCTTAATGCTTATTGTAAAGTGCCATTCAGACTAGCCTGTGCAGTCTTCAAAGGCTAATCTGGGACGACACATCCAGCCTAAACTGGATTATTGCTTAGAAGAGATATCCTTTAATAAAAAAGAAAGTGAAAAGTGTCTGCCCTGATTAGCCCCTGCAGAGTTCACTGGCTAATCTGTGACAACCCTTTACGCAAATGCATTAAGTCCCATTTTCAAAGAAGCCAGCTCAAGTATACCCAGGAAATCCATATAAACTGCAAAATAGAAAATACCTGATGTAATGTATGCAAATAAGGAAGTGAGAAACTAGATAATTAGTAACCAGAAACACTAAAATACCTAGAAGTAGTATTGCAATTTTTTAACGCATCAAAGTTCTATAATTGTACAGCCCCCTCAATATAAACCTGAGCTTTGTATTATATTTCCACATTAAAACAAAATCATTCAACATAACTACTGTCTCTACGAGATTTTCATGCATCAAGGTCAGTTACAATAATTTCAGACAATCATCCTCAGACATGACAAAATTTCAATTGACAGTACCGACAAATATCCACATACCGTTTGAAAACATTTCACAAGGAGGACTGCATGTGTTGTCTTACCGGCAGATGGATCCCCAGGTGGGTTTGTCACAGTTCAAGTCTGCATAGAGCTGATACAGGCACATGTCAGCCTTCAGCAGGTTGCAGGTTGAGTCGGTGTTTGCATTTCTCACTGCAATAATGAACATTCTTTTATAGGTTATGCTTAGTTTAACGGTTTTGATTGTTTGTAAACAATTTGAAAATCCTATTAAATTAAAGACTTCCTTCATGATTCATGTCTAAAGGTCTCAACCCAAGGATACAGATGAGCAGCAAACAGCATACAACCTGCAAGTTTTATGCTGGTTGCATGTAGCCGCTTTTACTTTGCTTCTTAGTGGTAAAGGGTTCAAGCATAATAAAAAGTATCACTGGTATAAATCCTGCTATCAAGCACACAATGCAATGCTGGAATACCGTTTAATTACTTGATGCAACAAAAAGAAAGGTTTGATATCAAATGCAAGAATGAAAAGGGAATCATGGGTTTGTAACTTTTGGTAGGTCAAATTTGGTAAATAGTCAATATATAAAAGAAAATTCTTTTTAAGCATCAGCAGATTTTTCTTTTAATCATCATTATTATTATGTTTGATACAAATTTGAAATATAAACTTTTCATCTTGTTTCCATTAATAGGCAAATAGTGTGTTTAGCAATTCATTTCCATTATTTTACCTTTGACCTTAAATTTTGACCTTTGTCTTTGACCTCAAGACCTGCCTTTTGCTGGCTTATCGTGCAGATTACTATTTGAACTTTATTAAATAAAACTTAATATCTGACATTTGAATTTGAAATGTGACCTTGGCCTTAAATCAAAAGAACAATTTCTTGCACGTGACCCTCCATTTCATCATGCTGATCACTTATGGCAAATTATATGAAAATCCACCCATGCTGTTGAATACCTAAATTTGATATCTAAACTTGCATTGAGAATTAAATCTTAGGTCATGGTATCAGCAAACAACACATCAGTTATTTGACAATCTGTCCAAGGTTGACAAAGTTTTGCTCGAGACAAAGGGTCAAGTAACAATTTATTTAAACTGAATGTTGACCTTAAACTTTGACCTTTAGGGACAAGGTATTTGTAAAACAAACTTGGGCGCATCATGCTGATCACTTACAGACAGATATTTAAAAATCAACTAAACATTTCATAAATTTGACATTAGACCTTGAATGGTGATCTTGAGCTTTGACCTAGTGACCCAGTTCTTGAGCCTGCCACTTTATCTAATCATGTTTATCTCTAATGACAAGTTTCTTAAACATCCATATATGCTGGGTCAAGTTATGCTACAAACAAAGTTTCAAGTACACATTTTCTTGGTTCATGTATGCAACTCTGTCTTATCATGCTCTTCTTTTATACCAAGTTATTTGAAAATCAATTCACAAAGTGGACAACGTTACACTCAGGACAAATATTTGTCAATGATTGAAAGGCAGCCTACCTGCTTGGGAGTTACCATTAAACAGACATTTTTTTTTACAACGGGCCTATTTAAATACAAAAACAATGCATGGATACATTCAAGGCACAGACAATCTTAACAATTAATGTACAGAGAAAAGAGATTTATTCCAGAGCTTACTTTCTGTTCTCTCTTCAGTTCTCTCTTCAGGCATAACAGCAGAACATTGCAAGCTGGGTTCAGGCTTAGTGGGCGGGGCACATAATTGCTCAATCACACGGCTGACCCTTGAGTAGGTACTCTCCACGGACCTCTTGACGTCACCCATGCATCCAGCAAGGTTGTGGCTTACACACAGCTCAGTTAGCAAGTGTTTCCTATCAGCAAGAAATTAACCCTTTGCATGCTGGGAAATTTGTAGTCTGCTAAAATGTCGTCTGCTGAATTTCTAAAATTAGCTTTTTCTTTCATTTTTTTCAAAGAATACTATCAGGATAGCAAACAGTTTGGATCCTGATGAGACGCCACGTTCTGTGGCATCTCATCTGGATCCAAACTGTTTGCAAAGGCCTTCAAAATTCGGTTCCAGCGCTTAAAGGGTTAAGAATTTGAATTGTGTCATTTGGTAAAAAAAATATTGTGTGAAGCCATAGTATAAATTTTAAATTGATAATCATTTACTACCCTACAAAGAATATACTGCAACTGTAAATACCATAATCAATAGAAACTTATCCTACAATTTTAATAACCTGAAGAAATAAATAAAATGGTACACATATATTATCGCAAATTATAAATGTAATTCTACAAATGTGTCCCAGGGACACCAATTCATCGGCTAATTGTAATTGTCATTTGGAATAATTTTTCAGACGTTCAAAATCAGTCACTTCCCCATGGTGAAATATTTATCGATTATTGAAAGGCAGCGACATACATTTGGGCCATGCTCTGTGAAAAGGGGGTTTATGTATAAGGCCTGCGTGTAAAGTGTAGTCCCAGATAAGCATAGGCAGTCTGCATAGGCTAATCTGGGACGACACTTTCCGCCGAAACTGGATTTTGGCTACGAAGTGACTTTCCTTAAAAAGAAAATATCATCAAAATGGAAAGTGTCGTCCCTGATTAGCCTGTGCTGACTGCACAGGCTAATCTTGGACAACACTTTACGCACATGCATTCAACCCCCTTTTCCACAAAGCTCATTTATAAGATTGATTCATGCACGAAGAGTGAACACTTACGAGCACATTGCCTGTTTGAATCCCGTCTTGCGGTACTGAACAACCGCTGAACCTAACGTCTGTACACACCCAATGGCCGTGGTAGGCTCACATCGGCGAACCATGCTCTCTTTTCCACAGAATCCAAGAGTGTCAAAAAGTCCTTTAACAAACGCCTTAGCCCCTACAATTTCCTGTGCCAGTGTCCCGTTACAAGGTTCTGGAAGTGGCTGTGATATTTCTGACAGAGTAGTGTGAATGCTGCAAGTAGTAAAAATATTTAGAAAAGGTTATTTATAATAGTAAACAAATTATTGAACAACTCTTACTAATCCAGCAAAATGGGATAAGGTAATAACCTATACATTGGGCTAGAGTTTCACTGATGCCCTATATCATTTACTTACCCTGTATCACACCAAACAGAGTCAGTTACAAGTAGTGTAACTTAAATAATTTGGCAAGGTATATCATCTGCATAATTGTGAAATTGCTTCTTTGTATTGTTATACACTAGATTTCTTATGATCACTGGCATCTAAGTAAACATATCACAGCAAGACAATAGAAAATATGATATTTGTTGGTAAGCTTAAAATGTTTTTCTTCTTACTTAGAACACTGCTCCATTCTGTCAGAAAATGGGTGGAATGTAGCCATGGCAACCTTCTGCAAAAGGGCTGACAATTTCTCCATCAGTGTACCATAAAGTGGACAGGTTCCATCCACTGAAATCACAAATATGTTGAGACATTTGATTCAAAATTTAATTCTTAATATTGAATCATTGCACGGTGTGTTTTAAACAAAATTAGTGGTAAGTTTTAGCCAATAGTACAGGTAATTCCAAGAACACTGTAAATGTATGAGCTACGTTGAGTAATACAGTGGTTACTGCGTAACACAGACGTCATCAGCCGAGTTCCCATCAGTCATCAGGTGTTTCGCCCCTTATCTCGGAACACCCTCTTGATGGCGGGGCAGCAGTGGTGATCAATCACTGCTCGTCTGTGATGGCTTCCATGTCGTTTCATTGCGTCGTAGCCAGAGCCAACTGGACGCTCTCTCTGCCGCCTTGCCAAGGGCCCGTACAGAGCTTTTCCTAGCGCTGCCTTTGATGCCCAAGGCCTCTAGCGCTTTCCACACAGAAGCCCCTACATCCTACTTCTACAGGGAAGATCCAGGTGGTGTACCCTCTCTCCCTGCACATGTCTGCCAGTTCTTGGTACTTTGACCGCTTCCTTTCATTTGCCTCATCAGTTCTTTCTTCCCAAGGGACAGTCAGTTCCAGGAGTATCATCTTCTTTGGAGCTGTTGACCAGATGACTATATCAGGGCGTAGGTTTGTTTGAACAACATCTGGGAATACAAGTTTCTGTTGGAGATCAACCTTCATCTCCCAGTGTCTGGCCTCTTGTAGCAGGCTTGTGTTCTGGCTACCCTTTGCCTTCTGTCCTTCCCTGACAAAGTTGATGTAACCTGGTCCTTTGGTGTTGATTTGCCGCTCCTTCCTTCTTTCTTGCTCCAGGATGTCGGTAAGCACTCGCAGGACTTGGTCATGCCTCCATCTGTAACGACCTTGAGAGAGAGCAACAGGACAGGATGAGAGTACATGTGCTAGTGTCCCTCTCTGGCTGCATAGTGGACAGCTCGGGTCGTCGCTAAGCTTCCATCTTTCAAGGTTTGTTGGTGTTGGCAAAAGATCATATACTGATCTCAGTAAAAAGGACAGCTGGAGGGGTTCATACTGCCAGAGTTCACTCCATGTCAGCTTTCTCTGTGGCAGATTCCATCGGCTCCAACAACCTTGTTGGCCCATCTGCACAGATCTTGCAGACCGATGGGTATCTTCTGACCTTCTGATTTCCTGTTGTACCATGGAGCGTCTTTCCTGGCTGTCTGCCTTTTCCCATCGGGGCTGTTGCCCATGCCCTAGGCCTTCCCGACCTTTGTTGGTAGCTCCAACAATGATCTGGTGGGGCAGACTACTCTCGGCTTGTTCAACTGCCTTGCTTGCCGACCACTTCCTCCCTGTTCGGATTTCTATTCCAGCTTTACTGATCTTCTGGTCTGCGGAGTCCCGTAGTGTTAGGAACAGCCTTGCTTTTGCTACCTTGTATTCCTCTACTAGGGATGTCAGTGGCATCTGCAGCTTTGTACACCTTCCATATAGTCCTATGGAGCTGAACGATGGTGGCAGCCCTAGCCATCTTCTTATGTGTTTGCTTACTGCCTGTTCGAGCTGCTCAACTAGACTCACTGGTATCTCGTTGACCATCAGTGGCCAAACAAGCCTTGGTAGTAGACCGTGCTGATAGATCCAGGACTTGAACTTCCCTGGTAGTTCTGCTCTGTCAATTCTCCGGAGACCTTCCTCAAGCTGTTGCCATGTTTATAACAAAATACTCTTTGGAAGTCAAAAGCATCCTTAATTTAATTGTAATATGAACCCATGCAAATGTCAACATAAGGTAAAGAATGATACAATTCAGCTGTTTATCTTTTAATATCTGATTACAATCTTTTTCTCAATTTCCTGTTCTTTTGCAGTTATTCCAATCAGGTGTATTACGCAAAAACCTAAAAATTTGATGTAAAGTACTGTTAGGTCTTTTAGAGGAAACATACCTGGTGTGGTCTCGTTCATTTCTGTGTAAGAAAAAAAACAACAACAAATAAACTAAATGGTGAAGTAAACAGCAACTATTAGTGGCTTTACTTGAAAAATTGTATTCAAATGACTAAGTCAGTTATGCAAAATAGTAATTGGGAAGACATGTGCATTCTTTTTAATTTAATTATATTTCATCTCATCTAATTTAGCTAAGAGGCTGCAGACTTTAAGTTTAAAAAGCAAATATATTAAAATTTTATATTTCAAATAAGCAAGAACAAAATTAATTGAACAAAAAGACAGTTTAATTTTTTTAAATTAATTAACAAATATTACTCGATCAAAAAGCTTATAGCTTTTTCATTTATTTACCATAAAACTTTAAACCCAACTGAGCTTTTATATATGGACAGATGAGTTACAAAATGGACAAACAAAATACCTGGACAGTAGTCCTTGACAAAATGTTCAATGACCTTAGCAAGGGTTTCAATCTTCCCTTTCACAGCTGATACTACATCTCCAGAGTTTCTGGTTTCCCTGTAAGTGAAAAGGTAATTTTCTAATTGAACTTAATTATTATTATCGATTTTGAACTTCAAAAGAGCATTCACTTGCTATGCTAGGAACTTAATAAAATTGCAAAGGAAATCTTAAATAACGTTATGGTTGGAACTTCAACGAATATCTCTGGTATGGGTAATATTTTGGAAAAAAAAACTCATCTGCCTGCATGAACAAAGATCATCCATTTAAAATCCTTTTAAAATCTCGAACTGTACCAAATGTCTTTATAAAGAATTGGTTCAAGCAAGAAGGCAAAAGGTCCTGCATGTGTGGGTCACCTAATACCTGAAGTAACTGAACTTTTCTAAGCAGCTTTTGTGATGATTCTGCAACTATTTTAGAAATATGCACACATATCATTAGAACAAATGTTCTAAACAAGTTTCTCAGAACTCACGTAGTTCAATAACAAATACACAGTTTCTGGGCCTTGCCATTTCAGAGGTGATTTAAGGTTTTTCACTATTATACACGTTACCACAAGGAAGGCGACAGTTTTAACCCCAGAAGTGTGATTTGATCAAACTTGGTCTACTTCTTTGTATGAGAATATTTTAAAAGTATTAATTACATACAAATAAGAGAAACAAGTAACCCTGTGGTTGACCAATTTTGACCCAGGGATGTAATTTGAACAAACTTGGAAGAGGAGCTCCATGCAAAGCTGCATGCTCAAAGCAAAACATTTATCTCTTTCAGTTTCTGATATTTTTTAATTTTTACTTTATACATATAAGGGAAACAAATGTCCAACAGGATGGGGTTAATTTAAACCCAATTAACATCATTTGAACAAACTTGTTTCAGGACCACCATAGAATATTACATGTCAAACACCAAACCACTGGGCCTGCAGTTTAGGTGGTGGGTTCAAAATATGAGATTATATTAGATTTCAATTTCTATATTTCTACCTCAGACAGACAACAAACTGCTTCGTATTTGTGCAAACGTCAGAGCTGCTATTTGTTAAATATCGACTGCACGCTGCCCATGTCTGATTGGTTGCGTTGCTCATCTCCATAGCGACAGACTCTGTGCAAAATGGCCCTGCACAGAGAGTAACATGGTTGATACATGTAGGTGACAGGGAACCAGTTTGTAAATTCTCTTGTTATACGATAACTTTAGGCATGGACAACTGACAAAGTCATTTGAGATTTTTTTTTATTAGGTTAATTACAATTAGTTTAAACCTATTTATTTTAGCTCAATTGCATCAAAAGCCTCAGGCTTAGAACCAGTACTTGATGTCTTTGGGGGAAATCTAAAGAACAGTGGGGATCAAACCCGGTCACTAGGTGGACACTACCGTATATCCATTACACCACGGGGACCTTCAATTAAAATAATGTTTTCCTAATTTGTGGCAATGTATACATTATTTAATGACACATTCCAGCATAAGATATTAAATGGTAAAGAAATGATGAACAAATGTTGCAACTACTGTAAACTGCACATAAGAGTATAAAACTATACGGTGATTAGTCTAAATCATTCAATTCAATAAGCAAGAATTTAAGTCACTACGAACATGAGAAAATAGCCATGCAAATTCTAAATCTCACATGAACTTCTGTCATTGGTTACACCAGCTGTACGATTGGTTGCATTTAAACCACCCTCAGCACACCAAGATGGCCGCTGACACTGAAGATTACCCACAATCCCTTGCACGTGTTGCACTTCCTTCAAAATGGCTTCTGATTCATTTGCTGCACAACCGACTGAGAACTTTTCCACACAGCCAGTAAATGCTTCCACATACCTAAAAATATAGCAAAATGGTAAATTTTAAAACATATCTTAACCACACACAAAATTAAATGTCATGTTATTTTTTATGTTAATCTTTTAAGAAGGGCCAAAATTCTTTACTGCCACACATTTGAAATAGTGTATCATGTATCTAACTGTTTCAATGAGCTGGAGGTCATGTTACAAAATAAAAGACCTTCATTAATTTTCTGAATAAGAAAAACAATACATTATATTAATTTCCAACTTACAGCGTAACAAGCATTTCAATTGGTCAATATTAAAATTTAAAGTTTGATTTTTTTAAATTAAGTTTACCAGCATTAATTTTGTGTTCGAAAATCAATTGAATCATATATTATATAAAATGTCAACTTTGCATAAATCTTCTCTTTCATCTATTTATTGCATTCGAATCTCACTTGAAACTTACTCGCATGCATCACTGTAGGGTGTAGCCAGAGCAATGTATTTGCCAACTTTCCACGCACACTTCCGCACCTCCGCCAGTGCACAGCTGTTGCTTGGAGACCATTCAGGCAGGGGACAGTACTCCTTTCTCACCATTCCAAGGTAGGTAATCCCTTCCATAAGCATGTTTCTGGCACTCTGGGAACACGTAGACGTTGCTCCAGATAGAAGACTTTTTAACTTAGTCTCCTGTTCTATGAAGGTTTGATTGCTGAAACCATCATGGATATCATATTACAGAGTTGTAAATCATTTCCTAGTACAAAGTATAAAATGAAAAGAAGCATTACTCATAAAGTGAATATCCAGAAACATTGCATCAGATTTTGATTTTTTTCCTATACCAAATGTCCAAAGTATTTTTCACAGCCACTTGCAAATTTACACTAGGGCAACTCATTTTAATTATTAAAAAAAACAAATAAATATTAAACAAATTGAGATCCTGTGAAGCATTTTGGATTTTGTGTATGTTTTTTTCCTGAGAAAATTCAATAATTGGAGTTTTACAAAGAAGATCTTTTTGAAAACTCACTAAGAGAGGCTTAAAATCTGTTGATCGTGCAGAACATATCCTTTACACCACTGTGTGTTCTGACTAGGAGGTATAAGGAATGTATTGAATATTTCCAAATAAGGCTTTTACAAATAATACAATATGGGTCTCTCTCTGCTAAAAGGGTGATCTATGTATGTGCGTAAAGTGTTGTCCCTGATTAGCCTGTGCAATCCACACAGGCTAAGCAGGGATAACACTTTAAGCTTTGATGGAATTTTTGTTGAAAGGAAATCTCTTCATAGTGAAAATCCAGTTTAACCCTTTAAGTGCGGGAACCAAATTTTGAAGGCCTGCGCAAACAGTTTGGATCCAGATGAGACGCCACAGAACGTGGCGTCTCATCAGGATCCAAACTGTTTGCTATTCTGAAAGTATTCTTTGAAAAAAATCGAAGAAAATGCTAATTTTAGAAATTTAGCAGACAACATTTTAGCAGACAACAAATTTCCCAGCATGCAAAGGGTTACGAGGAAAGTGTAGTCTCTGATTAGCCTGTGCAGATTGTCTCCCTTTCCCAGACCGAAGATCATATCTACACAATAAATACCTGCACGCTAGACGGTATTTCTCAGCTGACCAACTGGATGCCCCAAAGCTAAGCTTGCTGATGTAGAGAGTCAACCTCTCCATAAATGTATCAACAGGGCAGCCAGTTAGAGCTTAAACAAAAATTGGTTGTCAAAATAAACTAAAGCCATTTTGCAAGCTAGAACATTGAAAATAAACATAATCTGAAATAGGAAAAACAGAACAATAGTCTTAAAATAAATAATTATTGCCCTATGAAGTTAGCTTCCAAAAAATGTATCACTTTGCATGTCTGAATGTTATGTTTACATTCTTTTTCAAATCTTTCAATATAACCCAGAAGCATTGGTCATTGCCTGACAATTATAAAATTCCATAAATACTGCTTAAATCTTTTCATAACTTGCAGATTTCAAAATTACTTACAAACTCTGTCTCCAACTTTGCCCGAGCCATTGACTGATACATGCATGCAATTTTCCATCCAAAAGTTCTCGTAAAAACCAATATGCTGGGCCGTCACAATGTTCTCAATCAAGGGGAAGCTACTGTTGTTTTCACACGTGCTGTACTGAATCATGGCTCCACACACAGCCGAGGTCCAGTTTGGTTGAACACTGCAGATATTGAACAATTTATATCAAATTTATACTTATGTTTTTTGTTACAAAACAAATTGTTTGTTTGAATCTAATTTTATGTGTCATTCTACTTCTGTCCAGGAAATATATCACCAGTTATTAATAATTTCATTAAATGATGCAATACCTGGGGACAATTTTGAACTTAAAAAAACGAATGTAAGATTAACGTCCAACTACAAAAAGACATCATTACTGCGCATGGAATGAATGGTATGAAATATTTTGTTATCCTTAATGCTTAATTCCCCAAATTCCATCAAAACATTAAACTGTGCAGCAATTGTTAATATGGACAAATAGTTTCTATACAGGCAACATCTGGCGATAACTCTGGAGAAAATCAAGAAAGCGCACTATGCTGATACCGAACTAGCAGTAACCCATTTATTAAATGTATTTTGTTAACAAAAAAATATAGGCCATTTACTTTTAATAAAAAATGGTGCCATTTCAAAATCCATGGATTATTTTCAGTGGACAGGGGTTTTAAGGTTTCAACATGTTAACAGGCAGTCATGAACAAACTCCCATGACAGCATTCCTTTGTCCCTCATGCTTTATGTTTGTTACATTACTTTTATTAACGTGAAGTCAAATGAGTATTAAACAATGTTAATAACAACAAAAAACATGTTATGTCTTAGAAGATTAATATAAAAATGCGGAATACGAAATAAGGTACCCAAGTAGCGTTTGGTGTCTGTAAAATATAAATTATGTTAGATATAGTCTCTTTCAAAGTTTCAACACCTCAATGTGCACACCTAGTCTGTTTTATAATTCAAATTATGGTAGGTATAGTCTCTTTAAAAGTTTCAACACCTTGATGTGCCACACTTACCCCAGTTGTGTCACAAGAGCCCGGAAGTACTGGTAGGTACAGTTAGCCACAGGAAGTGTGGCATCTTCACGCCACAGGCTGAAATTGCCTCCACACTTTTCTGCTTTCTTCTCCACAAGAAACCTGCAAAGTCAATGCTAACAGGAGTAGGTGTTGTATTTAAGTTTACCAGGGCCCCTATTGACAAAACAATTCTTAAAATTAATTCTAAAAATAAAGAATATTCTTTAAATTGGAATATTCAAGAATGCATTAAATTTGGGGTCAAACTTGGCATTAACTTCCCGTACCTACAACATTCTGTTAAGGACAATATCACTAGTGGTAACATGTATATTTAATCCTTGTTGGATTTTTCCTGATTTTAATTCTATTCCTTAATCCTTAAGTCTATTGGTTGGAGAATATGTGGCTAGATGCTACAGAATTTTCGGCTGTATTATTTGAATACCATAAATGTGTCACAGCATTCATACCTAATCTATTCCCAAAAGTCACACAATTGAGGCCAAATTTTTAATTCAAGCTAAATTTTCCAGCTAGTTATTTACACTAAAACCTATTAAATTATTGCGTTACTCTTGTGCTGTAGGGAAAAATTGAGTACTTTGCCAAAAAAAATCATTTAGAAGGGTTACCACCAATCAAGCTCACATTGAGTGAGAAATTAACCTTGTCCACATAGGTAAGAGGTGTGTGATTAAACGACTCCACTAAATAGACTGCAAATGTTGGTTTGATAGAACTTATCAATTTGTCTACCACAATCAAAACTATCATTTTTGTAATGACCAATGATGACTTTATAGTCTAGGCAACCCAAATCATGCCTTTTTGTAGCTTTGTATTTTGGCCTTGACCTTAGAGCCAGTGACATACTTATTTCATGCTACAGGCTGTCCTATAACTACCAGGAACATCCAGCAACAATCTTACCACCTACCTTTTGTATGCCTGCTGAGCCACAACCGTTTGCATGGAATAATTGCAAGCGCTGGTTTGATTTTTTAAACATGGAATTACTCTTCCATCCACATATCTGAAAGCAGATGCAAGTATTAAAAAGAACAAATCAAACGCCGACAAGCTAATATTTGCTCATGATTATAATAATTTCAACATGTACGGTTATGATACAAATATTGAAAACAAATGTTTATATCTTCACACCACACCTTTGTTTATTTTACATGGACATGTTATTTTACTGATGGGAGTTAAAAAATACAAACTAAACAAAGCCCACATCAAATAGAAAACTGTTCTTTTTAAGAAGGTTTTCCATTACAACTTATAAAGCACTACCTTATCCTGTTAAACCAAACAAGTACTTACTTGCAAATGTCCTTAGCCAAACGAGTACTTACTTGCATATGTCCTTAGCCAAACAAGTACTTACTTGCATATGTCCTTAGCCAAACAAGTACTTACTTGCATATGTCCTTAGCCAAACAAGTACTTACTTGCATATGTCCTTAGCCAAACAAGTACTTACTTGCATATGTCCTTAGCCAAACAAGTACTTACTTGCATATGTTCCTAGCCAAACAAGTACTTACTTGCATATGTCCCTAGCCAAACAAGTACTTACTTGCACATGTCCTTAGCCAAACGAGTACTTACTTGCATATGTCCTTAGCCAAACAAGTACTTACTTGCATATGTCCTTAGCCAAACAAGTACTTACTTGCATATGTCCTTAGCCAAATGAGTACTTACTTGCATATGCCCTTAGACATACAAGTACTTACTTGCATATGTCCTTAGTCAAACAAGTACTTACTTGCATATATCCATCAAGTTGAACCCATCAATCGTAACGAAACACAAGTCAAGAGCTTTCTCCATATCGCATGTTGGTGCCACCTGGCAAATATTTGGTGGGGAAAGGTCGCAGTGTGCCGCCGCAAACTTGTTGATGGCATCTTTTATACGTGTCGTCTCAATTTCAAGAGGCACAGTCGTGTCACAGGCATCTGTGTTTTTGAAGAAGCAGTCCATACCTTCCTTGGCTAGCCTGAAATATGAAACAAATTTTGATAAGCAAGAGAGACAGTGGTCACAAAATTGCTCACCCGAGACCCAAACTGTTCTGAGCAGTTATTTTCATGTTTCAGTGACAATTTTAACAAGAAACCGTCGGAGACAGGTGATGCTCCCCAAAGTTTTTTTTGTCACAATATTGCACTATATATTCAGATAAAAGGAAACGTCTAGTAGTTGGGGGGACAAGAATTGCACTATATGTACAGTTAATGGAAAATTTCAAACGGCCATAACTCTGTGAAAAATCATCCGGCCAGAACCGGCTGATAATATGCACATACATCTCCTCTTGGTACTGAAGCTTCCCATGAAGTTTAATTGAATTCCAGTCATTAATTGCTGAGAAAAAGCCCGGACAAAAATTGTGCAGGGACGGACGGACAGACGAAGCGGCGACTATATGCTCCCCCCCAAAAAAATTTTGGGGGAGCATAAAAAGCAACCGAGATATACATAATTTATATCAAAGGAACAAATATTCTGGGAATCTTTCTTGTCAATTGGGGGAAAAGATTTCAAGAGTGTTTACATTAGATTTCGCATCAGCGATATTAGGAAAACTGCCTTGCCCCCTAGCTGGCAGCCATGTTTTTTAACTGACCAGAATTTTGCAACTCAGTTGAAAATCAACTAATAAAAGAAACAAGTTATCCTTAGGGCATAGTCAATTTTGACAATAAGGTTTGATTTGAATGAACTTAATAGAGGACCACCATACAACGATTTATACTAAATAATACACCTGTTGGACTTTTGGATGTTTTATTAATTTGGAAGAAAAAAACTATTAAAACTTTTCCTCTTTAAGTATATTTGAATAATTTGACCCCTTAGGTGAGGCTCTATTAAGCCCCCAAGGGCATGATTTTAACGAACAAAGTAGAGGAACACTAAACGATTTCACACCAAAATTAAATATTGCCCATTCTTTGTCAGATCATGTAAGAATTTGAAAACATTGAAGTTTGTATTTTCAACATCTATTTTCAGGTATGGTCACCTACATAAGGAATGAATTAAACAATTTAACAATTTTGAGAGATGGTAACCCAAGGAAAATTCCTGTAAGTTCTGTTAAAATCAGTCCCGAGTGTTTCAGGAGCAGAAGACTAGAAATGTGTTTAAAGGGCACAGAGGAATCCGGTATAATTCACTGGACACATTAACACTTGTTGTGTTCAACGCATAATATTGTAAACAGCCTGTATGCACCAGTCTCCTTTGTAAGAGCTGCTACACAAAAAGCCTATGTCACACATTGAACAGTAAGTGGGTGGGGAAATGCCTGTGTTAGTCAGTTATAATTTGTGTCTAAAATTCTTGTAAGGATGCCTCTTTAAAGTCAAAGTTATTACTTGTGGAAAGCTACTTTGTGACATGTATGAAAACTGTATATTTTGCAAAGTATGCATTAGAGGTTATTGTGATCTCATTCATACTTTCACAGTTAACCCGTTACCACTTAGATACGTATTTTGACGCATTAATTTTGTTATCCCTCAGAAAGTTAAATTTAGTTAATTAAAGACCTTTCTTACAAGACTCAATTTTTAAAGGCTTCATTTCCAACCCTTAAAGACTCCCTAAAATACTGATGAGCAGCAAACAGCATAAAACCTGATCAGACTTGCAGGTTGTTCTGGTTTAATGCTGGTTGCACATAGCCATTTTCACTTTGCTTCTATAATATGGAGGAAAGGGTTAATCGTTATAATGCAACTGATCCTTGGGCAGATCATGTATTAATTTTTTACAGTACAACTTTTCAGCCATTTATATAAAAACAATAAATTTGCCTGTTCCCAAATAATCTGAAATTGACCAATAAAATAAATAACGTAGTGTGCACAACATAGATTTGTATTTTAAATGTAACATAACTAAAGTACGACTCAATCGCACCACTGTGCATACGAACTTGTGATTAACTTTAATGTTCTTTCTTTCTTTTGTCCCAAACTTGCAATTTGATTACGGGAGATTCTTAAAAAAATGTACATTAAAAGGCTGCTCTAACAACCTGTCATTGACAATTATAAAATCCTGAGATTTTTCAAGGCTATACCTAATTAAGTACTTTGCAAAAGCAACTTCGTTTTCATGTACTTTTCAAGGCCCTTGAAATTCCTGTTGAAGCAATCATTCTTACAAATATCTGTGACACCAAATGATAGGAAAATCTTTGTTTGTAAATTGGCAAATTTAAGGATAAAAAAGACTTGATATAAATTTATCAAAACTAAAATATTTAACTCTTTCAGTGCTGGAACCGAATTTTGAAGGCCTTTGCAAACAGTTTGGATCAGGATCACGTTCTGTGGCGTCTCATCAGGATCCAAACCGTTTGCTATTCTAATAGTATTCTTTGAAAAAATTCTAAGAAAATGCTAATTTTAGAAATTCAGCAGGCAACATTTTAGCAGACGACAAATTTCCCAGCATGCAAAGGGTTAAGACAGAATCATTCTTCAAGTAACGAAACTTTCAGATCTGAACATACCTGCACAAATCTGTGAAGTCCTCTGTAGACTCGGCTTTCATGGCTGTATTGACCAGTTCACGAAGGTCAACACATTTAACCGCTTGCGTCTGGTTGCACATGGTTTTGTACTCAGCTGCAGGAATACAATCGAGCTTCGTGGCATTCATAACTGGTTCTTTGGCCACGCATAAATCGCCAACAATCATGTGGATGTAAGATAATGTACTCTTGGCCTCAGCAAGCACTTCGAAATCGCCCTCATCTATTGTTGACAAAAACCTGAAAATTTGACCAAAAATTGTGTTTTAATTTCAATAAAAAAGGGTCTTTATCATAAATTTGATGAAATGTATTCAAACACAGACTAAAATTTGTTGTGGAAATCATGAAGTTTGTAAGTTGTTTGGCTTTATATAGCCAAGATTTATAAAATGCTAGAAAAAATCGCTGTTTCATTTGACATTTTCATGTTATTTAGAAGTGTTTACAAAATGTAGCCATCAATGTGTATTTTATACAATACAAAATAATAACAAAGCATTATTGATCTATAGTTGTGCTTAACAAAAACAGCTAAATATTAACTGCAATATACTGGTAATAAATAACGGTAAATAAGGGTAATAGATTAAATAAGTTTAAAATGTTAACAGTTCAAACAGCATGCGAGTTTGAAAGGACTTTTAATGGGCCCGATGTCTTTGTACCACCTAAATAGAGAGTTTTTCCAATCTCAGTCAAGCCCATTCCATTCCAGATCTATTATAAAACCCACCTGCAAACATCAGCTTTCTCTATGTAAGGACTGGTCACAAGGGTGCCAATGATTGTGATAAGGTCATAATCTAGCACATTGGTTGCTAGGGTGAAGGAGTCTTGACGACCATCGCAGAAGTTGCCTAGTGACGCATTCAGGAAGTGCAGGGTACTTGTGACATAGTCTAACCTTCCATGAAGATTCTCCATCTGTGCTTGGAACTAAAAATGTATTTTGAATTAAGTCTCATGATTTCCTTGAACTTGTGTTGACCAATAAGGGTTTTTTATATCAAAATTTACTATGTTTTAAAGTGTTTAATAATTTTTCACAATCCTAAAAAACTGAAGGCGGATTAATCTGAAATAAAATTGATTATTTACTGTCAGTACCATTAGTCTACTATGTATTTGGTAAATATGTCCATTAAAAACCATTTCAGAATATATTTCATTTTTCAATAATGTTTGGACTGGTAATTTTATGACTTAAGCAAAGTTTACAAATGAAGTATTAAAACCAGCAGTTTTGTGTCTGACCAATCTTACCTCACTTTGGATGTACAGTCGAGCATTTTCAAATCTATCTTTCATGTCCTGAGAGACACTCATGTTCCAGCTTGCGTCAGAAACATTCATGAACACTGTCAACCTTTCCCGTAGGTATTTGAGTTTCTTAATATTCACATGGACATCAGAACCTGTCAGTGCTTGAGCCACCTTTGCTTTCAGGTGCTCCACATTGCCTTCTAACTCTTCAAGAGTTTCAGTAAAGTCAGTAGCCACAGCATTAGTCATGTTGTTTCTATTCTTTGTCACCACTCCATCCCTCTCATTCAATTTCCTGATAAGAATTTTAACCCGACCCCTAATAGTTTCAAGATGAAGTGCAAGCTGTTGTTGTTCCTTGTCTTTTTCCACTTCTCTGGCTTTCATTTTCTGTTCTTCTGAAGCACTTTTATCTTCAAAAGCCATGTCTTTCCATGATCGAGAGTCCTTATCATCCTTGTCACCCATCTCTCTGTCACCATGATCTGCCTCAACACTCCACTGGGCTTTCATGTCTTTAATAAACATGAGATATTCTTTCAGGAGTCCTTCACTGCCATCAGAATTTGTGGCCGCCATTTCACCTCTATCCCTACTGGTAGTTATCTGATCTGTGTTATTTATAGAACTGAAACAAACATGCAAAAAATAATTGTTATTGCAGCAGAAAAACATAACAAGTGTATTATGCAAATAATACAAATTTCAACATTTATTTCAAGATGAATACAAAAAATGCAGTTGTGCCTATTGATACAAAAAATGTAAATGGGTTTGCTACATTTATGAAGAAAAGAAGAATCAGCTTCATAGAAATAAATTTAAAAAAATCTTTATTTGTAAATGTAAAAACACCTATTTTCTATCCACCTAACAAAATATTCTATTAAACTCTTAGTTTTGGAAATGTTAAGATGTTATCATTGTCAATCAGTAAATTGATATGTTCACTGATGAAGCACAATTGAGTCGCGTTCTGATAAAACTAGGCTTAATGCATGTCCATAGTGTCGTCCCAGATTAGCCTGTGCAGTCCGCACAGGCTCATCAGGAACGACACTTTCCACTTAAACTAGATTTTCGTTAAGAAGGGACTTCCTTTAAACAAAAAATACCATTAAAGCGGAAAGTGTCGTCCCTGATTAGCCTGTGCGGATTGCACAGGCTAATCTGGTGCGACACTTTACGCACATGCATTTTGCCAAATGTTCACTGATCAAGCACAATTGACTATTTTCCAAATGCAAACTCGACCCCACCTTTTTCTCTCCTCCGCAAACCAAACGCTGCAGCCGGCAGAGGAACGCATAGCGCAGCTCACACCTGATTGGATCATTCTGAAAATTCAATAGATCGATGAAAATCAGAAATGTCTGAAAGTAAATCATCACTCGATTAGACCTTCTCCACAAATTAGCCAACCCCACCTCTCCTTATACAGAAAATTGTGGGCTGCATGGCAGTCTTTGAAGCTTCATTTACACAGTTTTGTAACAACTTTTTAGAGTAAACTGTCAAAACTTATCCACTGCTGATATGCGAGAGATTATGCACTGTGTACATGTATAAAGCCTCTTAAATTTCACATAGTTTCATTATTATTGAAATGCAAATCCCTGAGAGACAACTTAATTACATTTCTTAACCAAACTTGTTTACAAGTGCGAAAAAAAAGTGTAAAAGTTTGATTTGAACAAAGAATAAAGAATATTCTTTAAAATTGGAATATTCAAGAATTGCTTTAATTTTTAGTCACACTTGATATTTAACACTTATATCTCCTCTACATTATTCTTTATGCAGAACATTGTGTTAAAGACATTTTTACTTGTGGCAGCCTATATTCAGACGCTGGGTGTATTTTTCTCAGTTCTTAGTAATTTCTTCATTTTTAATTCTAAGAATGGGTTGATGAATACGGGCCCAGCGCTAATTGCATAAATAATAGACCTCATAATGTCACTCACCCACACGTAAGTGTAGACCCTCCCTCCCTATACAGTGGATTGCGCACTGCGTACACTGCCTCAATCACACACTGCTCTGCCACGCCAAGACTGCAGGTGTCAGGTTGACATGCCGACACCATGGCCTGCTCGATGACTGACGTGAGCAGAGAGAACCCATCCTTTTGTTCCCCTGTGCAGTCGGCTGCAGCCTCTTTCAGACAAAGAATGGTGGTCTTCGATTGTCTGAAGAAAAAAAAAGGAAAAGACAAGTATAATGATTGGTAAAAATGCATAACTATTATATTAACAGCTGTGTACTACCCACATCAAAATGATAAATTTTAGCTTTCTCAGTTAGTTGTAAATTTGGTGACCTATTATTATATATCAACCTAATTACGGGTTCAATACATGCATGTGTGGCATGCGAATTCATGGAAATGTTTAAATACATGTAAGAATGAAAACAATTTTTGTGTTTACCTTGAGGAAGCTGCATTGTAAATTGTGGACTATGAGATTCAATTTTGAAGCAAACCTTATCTTAACTGCATCTTAACTGTGTATAAATTGCTAGGATTGCATCAAAGTTGAATACGCTCTAAAAGTCTTTCGGACAAGGTTACACAATTCAAAACACTGATTTCAATTATGGGATACACTTTGCACCTAAATTAACAGCATTTTTAATTTCCTTCACAAATGCGCAAGGTTCTGACTGGGAAAACCAAAATGTATGCTTGTGCATTAAGTGATATTCCAGATTATCAAGGACAATACTTTCTGCTCTAATTGGAATTTTTCGCCTAAAGAAAGTCTTATCTTAACAAAAATCCAGAAAGTGTTGTCCCTGATTAGCCTGCCTGGGATGACACTTAACTTTACTTAAACCCCAGTTTTTCAAGAACATAACTCAAATTGGACCATACCTGCATGTAGCCAGCAGTGACCCGTAGGAAAGCACTTTGGCGTAGTCGTTGAGACACTGTCCAACATGTCTCAAAGCAGGGCTGCTTGTATCTGAGAAAAGTAACAGCTAATGCAGGATTGCCTAGACATAATGATGCTTAATACATTACATACTTAACATAAGGATTAAAATTGTTGTTTGTTTCCACTAACAGGACCAATCAAAAATTTGGTGACAACATCCAACAAACTTTGTATAGGACCTCTAGATTACACCCCATATAATTTATTAAAGTTTTAAGCTGTGTTGCTCGAGATAAGATGATTTTTCAAGGTTTTCATTATACAAGTCTACTGTAAGTAAAACTGTTGACCCCTGGAGCCAGGCCAGTTTTGACCCCAGAGGCATAATTTGACCTAATTTGTAGAAGACATATTGATGATACTACATGCCAAACATGGAAGCATTGGGCTTTGCAGTTTCAGACAATAAGATTTTACAAGTTTTTCCATATACCGGTACATGTTTTTGTAAAACTGGTGATCCCTGAGGCAAGGCAAATGCTGACTATAGGAGAATGAATTAAAAACAACATTATAGGGGACAACAATATGATACAACACACTTAAAATTAAACCTCTGGGACATTTGGTTTAACCCATTTATGCCTAGTGGACTCTCCCATCCTTCTATCTTAGATAAATTTGTTTCCAAAATTAGCGATGTCTAGTATATTAATTTCTATATTTAGAATATTTCTTACAAAAATCCCTTTAACAAACAGCGTAGACTCTGATGAGACGCCGCATCATGTGGCGTCTCATCAGGGTCTACGCTGGTTGCCAAGGCCTTTTTTCTAGACGCTAGACATATATATATGGGTTAACAGATTTTTTTTCATATGAAATCCCAGTTTTGGCCCTGTGACCTAATAAATCTATGAACATCATCCATGCCAACAATTTTCAAACAGGATGACCCAAGGAACAAGCCCATGAAGTTTCATCAAATTTTTCCCAGCACTTCAGAAGGAGATTTTGTTTGAAGAAAATATTGATGAATATACCATGCACAGACTGATGGATGATGGATATCAGGGTATCTCAATCACTCACAATAAGCAAGTTAATATAAGGTGAGCTAACAGAACCCAAAATAGTGTGGACTTTTATTAGCATTAATTAACCTTTTTATTCCTAGCATCCTGAAAAAAGGACATTGCAAACAGCGTAGACCCAGATGAGACGCCTCATCTGGGTCTGCGCTGTTTGCTTAAAGGAATTTCTGTAAGAAATATTTTAAATATAGAAATAAATATACTAGACATCCCTAATTTTGGAAATATATTGATCCAATTTAGAAGGATGGAAGAGTCCACTAGGCATAAATGGGTTAACCTTTACCAACTATGAGGTCAATGTGTATTCAAGTACCAGAGTTTCTGTCTGTACCAAGATAATGCTATTGTGATCAAATACAAGGTTAATGTGTGTTTACTTTATAATCAGTGTTTGTTTTTCACTTTTAGTACATTTTAATAAGTATATTTGTTTAACGGTAACCTACATTTATGCCATTATATCTGTTGTACCAACACATTTAATGGAGTTTTGTGCTAAAGCTAACATATTTTAGACCTGTAATGTGAAGCTATTATTTAAATAATCATATTGATTTAGGCATTCAAAATCAAGTTCAATGACCTTCATGTTCACAAAGTGAACTCTACACCTAACTGGGAAAGTTATTATTTATGGACACAGTGTTGCAATTATACCATACATTCACCATAACAATACATTCGTGACATCTGACTGTATGACAATTTGCTATTTGATAGGTTAATTTGATACCTTAAAAATGCCCTGGTATAATTTCTATAGAAATAATAACAATGTCTGTAATCAAGTACATCAATTATACCTATGTAGGTCATTTAACTTATAACGTCTAACTATGAGCTCAAATAAATACTTTTTTTTTAATATTATGAGTCTAATTTTTTCTGTCTAGCCCACTCGTTAAGTACAAAAGAAACTGTTATTTAAAACACTAATTTAATATCAGTCCTTATTAAAAAGCAAATTGAGCGATTCTATGTAAATTAAGTGCCTTATAAACCAGGCACTGACTTGTATGCATGAATACATATATATCTAAGTACTCTTTCCAAAAATAAATTATTTTCCATATAAGAAGCCATTATAGATCGGAAGCTTAATATACTGTTATGGTGTAATTAAATTCCATCAAAAGGTGCAGATGCAACTGAATGCAAATATAGGAACAAATCGAGTTAAATAATTAATGATGATGGAATTCACAAGTGCCCGGTACATTTTAATGAGCTAATAAAGTAACATTAATACTCAAAATCAACAAATATTTCTCAAAATATTTCAAAAAATAAAGTTAACACATAAAAAAAATCAGTATTCCTTATAGCAATAGCCAAAATTTCAACAATAGGTGTGGAATGGTAACACAGATTTAACGAGATACAAAATACTCGTGTTTTTTTTTTGTTGCCCAATATACATGTATTCAATTTTAATTTCCCGCAACAATATCTATTCATACGACACATGAACACTAACATGGTACATGAACATGTGTTGAATATACTGTCCCACAAAAAACAAAAGAGAGCACTTTGTATCTTATTCGGCGTAAGCTGTATTAAGCCAGCTTTTCACCTTAGCCTGACCTTTGTAAGTGTCCAATAAAATTCCAATAAAATTTCCCGCGGCTAGGTACGAATGAATACACTTCATTTATTCCATTGGCTGATTTGAGTATACGACCAGAACATTGGAAACATATCCGCGTCTTTGTAACACTGTTTTACTGTATGAAACAATTTTATCTCAAATGAAAAGGCTTAATAGATAGAACAGTTTTACACTCAATTCTCGACATCAATACAGTTTGTGCGTACACCTTTTATTTTCAGAGTATTACCAGCGCAAGAGCGTTTATACTTAAAAGGCTATGTTCTCATATTTAGTACTTACTTCCTTATTCCTGTCAACATGTTAACATGTAAAAGTATAAAGAGCAATGGAAGCGAGGCCTCACTTTAAAGCATTGCATTTCAACCCGCGAGGTATATCGGGTCAATTCGCGGACATTCAGAGTGTATATACAGGTCATCACCGGAGTTGGCGGCCAGTAAAATAATCGTTATATAATAAAGACGCTATCCGTGAACTAGGTGACCTGGAATTTTCTTTAGACCAGAAATATGTTAAAGGGGCCTTTTCACAGATTTTGGCATTTTTTTTAACTTATTCATTAAATGCTTTATATTGATAAATGTAAACATTGGATCGTAAAAGCTCCAGTAAAAAATCAAGAAAAAAATTAAAAAAAGGAAAAGAACATAGCCCGGAGCAGGTTTCGAACCAGTGTCCCCTGGAGTCCTGCCAGAGTCCTGAAGTAAAAATGCTTTAGCCTACTGAGCTACTCCGCCGAGTACACATGTCTGACGTATTTTATACCTTATATAAGCAATCTTCGTAGTTTTACAAAATTTAACGACAAAAACAGAACTCTTCAAATTATTCAATCGTTTCGCGTTGCAACGCTTTATAATTTTTAGGTTTTAAAATCGTCAAAAGATGCATATAATGGCTATATTAGAGCATGGTTAATGTTCAGTATTACTGTTTCCTCACAAATATCATAACTAAAACGAAAACTTACGAATCTGAAACAACTTTTTTCAATTTTGTCAATTTACCAAAGCGTGAAAAGATCCCTTTAAATGAAGATATTCAGCAATATAATTATGGTATGTAAATAATAGATTCTTAATGTGTTTTCAACAATACAATGATAAATATTATTGTTGATAAATTTAACAATAATTATTCGTCCATATTGCTTAATGTACTAAAGTGATATTATGAGCATGTAACAGTTTATAGGTGTCTATCGCAACCGTTGATTATTTTTGATGTTTCTACTTCATATACACTTATATTAATTAATGCAGCATCATCATACTAAAACAATATACCAGAAAGAGAAAAATAATGCATTTGAATATCAACCGTACTTTCGTTTGACAACTGATCATGCGTTTACGAGTTGAACCTAAATTTAGTTTTAGTGCAGATTTGTTCATACGACACAAAGACACGAAATTGTTTTACGGATCATTTCAGCTTACAGGACTGGGTGGGTCACGTAAGAATATCGAATATAAAATATATTTTTATAAACAACTGGTAGCAAGGTGAGTTGCAGATAATTAATCAGTAACCACATTTTAACTAACTATTTTGACCTGTTAATTCTTTTCAGCTCAATTCAACAGTGCAAAATGCCCATAATATCACTTTAAGCATTAGCACGATGATAATTGATACTGTTAATAATCGAATCAAATAGCAATGCCCGACAAACCACTAAAACAGGTTTGTTCGAAGAACGCGCCTATAAATACGGATACTTCTCGTGTGGCCGGTTGACTCATATGTTTAAATTTCAATTCCATTCTTCCTTTGGTTTTCTGTTTTGTATCTATAGGTTTATGACCAGCAATATGTTATAATGTAAAATAAGCCGCGAAAACTCCCCGTAACATCCCGTACTGCGTGTGATGCAGCTAAGAACTGCACAGAAAAAGACATTCGCTATCCTTGATCTCATTCATTAAACTATTTACGCCGTATATCTTTTTTAAAGATATTTCTTGTTAACGTTACCAAACCACATCCATCATTGAAATTTTGGCTATTGCTTTAAGGAACATTCATTGTTTATGTGTAACTTTATTTTTCGAAATATTGTACGCAACATTTGTTGATTTTTAGTGTTTATAATGGGCTTTAACTCATTTATGCCTAGCGTCTAGAAAAAGGGCCTTGGCAAACAGCGTAGACCCAGATGAGACGCCGCATGATGCGGAGTCTCATCAGGGTCTGCACTGTTTGCTTGAAGAAATTTCTGTAAGAAATATTCTAAATATAGAAATAAATATACTCGACATCCCTAATTTAGGAAATAAATTGATCCAATTAAGAAGGATGGGAGAGTCCACTAGGCATAAATGGGTTAAAATTGGCCGAGGACGTGAATAGTAAATATTGCAGCACAAGGAGAGTAATGTGAACTGAGAGCCATTAGCTGAAATGGGGGAGGGGACATTATTTACTAAACCCCAAAATATGCCTATTGGAACAATATCACATTCCATTAGTCTTTGGAGAATTAAATTATGCATTATTTAGTAAACAGGATTAACAATTGCGACCCTGGAAATAAAAGAGAGGTATGTTAAAATAAAATAGAACAAAAATGTATTATCAAGGCATTTTATATGAAAATACGTACCCACAACAGTATCTGAAAAAATCAAATAAATTGTGTTAGTTTTAAGCAGCAGATAAACATAAAATACAAAACAAAGCTGGTTCCAAAAACATAATTTTAAGACAAAAATAAGATGTTAATATATTACCATCAAATTTCAAACATATTGCGCTAAATTCATTATTAATATGAGCTACTTTGACCCACATAGTAAAATTATATTTACTTGAAAATAAACCTTTTCACTGACTTTTAATAAGATGAAATTAATCAAGAAAAATCATAATACATTTTCCCTACAATGTTTGTAGATAGGCGCCCTGGATCCATTGAGACATTCTGCCTACAATGTTTGTAGATAGGCGCCCTGGATCATAATACATTCTCCCTACAATGTTTGTAGATAGGCCCCCTGGATCATAATACATTCTCCCTACAATGTTTGTAGATAGGCGCCCTGGATCCATTGAGCCTTGTTCTACATTCTCCCTACAATGTTTGTAGATAGGCGCCCTAGATCCATTGAGACATTCTGCCTACAATGTTTGTAGATAGGGGCCCTGGATCCATTGAGCCTTGTGTAGATAGGGGCCCTAGATCCATTGAGCCTGGGAAAATGGGGCTGAATGCTGTGGGTCAATTTGACCCCAGATTAGTCAATGCAGTCCCAATAAAAGCTAATCAGGGACAACACTTATAGTATTCTTGATTTCAAGGAAGTCTCCTCTAAACGAAAATCCAGTTAAGGCTGAAAGTGTTGTCCTTGATTAGCCTATGCCGACTGTACATTTTTTGCATATGCAATAAGCCCCCATTTCCCAGATCGTGTCTCAAATTCAATTAATCAAGAAATTTAATCATAATACGTTCCCCCTACAAGGCTTTGTACATAGGTTTTTTAGATAGGGCCCAGTTTTCCCATAACACTGCTCATATATTTTCCGCACAATGCCTTGTTGATAGGGCCCCTGGACCCCTAATGAACTCACCCATGCTGCAGAAGGCATCGGTCAGTGTGGTCATCACGCGGACATGAGGGGTCAGAACAGCGGTCATCACTGCCCCAAACTCTTTCTGACACACCTTCAGGTTCCTCTCCACGCATGACTGGACAGCATCCTTTGATCTTCAAAATGAAGAGTATTCAAATATTATTTTAACCCTTTGCATGCTGGGTAATTTGTCGTCTGCTAAAATGTCGTCTGCTGAATTTCGAAAATTAGCATTTTCTTTGATTTTTTTCAAAGAATACTATCAGAATAGCAAACAGTTTGGATCCTGATGAGACGCCACATGTGTATTTAACTCTTTCAGTGCTGGAACCGAATTTTGAAGACCTTTGCAAACAGTTTGGATCCAGATGAGATACAGTTTGGATACAGATGAGATGCCACAAAACGTGGCGTTTCATCAGGATCCAAACTGTTTGCTATTTGGATAGTATTCTTTGAAAAAAAATTTGAAGAAAATGCCTAATTTAGAAATTCAGCAGACGACATTTTAGCAGACGACAAATTTCCCAGCATGAAAGGGTTAAAAAAAGAAATGTTCAGCAAATACACCATGAGTTACAAACTCAGAGTTCAACGTTAAGTTGAAAAATTTATGTTTTGATTTTGTTGTGTTTCATATTTCAATCATTCTTGATATAAATTTGCATCATTAACAAACTTATCTTAAATTTAAATGTTATATGTTGAATTTGATTACCAAATTTCATGCCCTAATGTAACATTTTAAAGTCAAATGAAATTTGTAATTTTAAATATAATTTTGAACCAAATGAAATGAAAATTAAATTAAAATAAAGATTACTCACATTCTAAATTATGAATATAAATGTTAATAGGAAAACTTAAACTATGGAATTCTCTAATCTCACTTACTTAAAAATTGGACCAATTAAATTGCATTAAAAGATATTTAAGTTAAAGTGCCATTTAGTTTTCTCTTATTGTGACCTTGGTAGTCGTGAGACCTATTAGGGTCGGGTCTCAGAATTTGGTTTACCTATCAATAAAATATTAACCAACCAATGCTTGTAACAGTGGCGCTATGATTTCCATTTTCCTAACATTTACTATGATTGTTCCTAAAACTGATCATAACACTTTGCATGCTGGGAAATTTGTCGTCTGCTAAAATGTTGTCTGCTGAATTTCTATAATTAGCATTTTCTTCGATTTTTTTTTTCAAAGAATACTATCAGAATAGCAAACTGTTTGCAAAGGCCTTTAAAATTCGGTTCCAATGCTGAACCATGGGCCCGGATATCCCATCTCAGGCTATCTTACCTGCACATCCACAGTTTGTTTGGCTCTGTCATGGCGTAGAACGTTGTATCTACCAGATCCAGGAAACATTCCCGCAGCTTCTGTGTCTCACATGTGTCTGAAAACAGTATAACATACTGATTAAGTGGTTATGAATTGTGATGACACAAAACAGTCTTAATATTTCTGTTACCCTGGAAAGCAGTGGAAAATACTGATGTTGTTATGTTAGTGATGTAATGAAACATTGACAACTTCTGTATGGCATATGCATGAAAGCAGTGGAGAAAACTGATAAAGAAGTTATGTGAGTGATGTATTGAAACACTCTTGCAGAATCTGTTTGACACATGTCTGAAAGTGGTGAACAATATTGATTCAGTAGTTATGTAAGTGACATCAAAATATTTGTGAATTTAGAAATTCTCATAAGTATGTCTGAGATCCTGAATGAACTTGGTTTCTGATGTTGAAATAGTCAATAAAGAGGAGGTCAAACAAGCTTAAGACACATAGAAAATATTGTTTTATGTTGTGGGTTAGCAAATATCATGTAAAAACACATAAAATACATTTCCAAACATTTGCACATTCTATCTTGGCTAAGTTTTTGGCATGTGAACATATTCACAAAACACAGGTAACATTGCTTTTAATATTAGCCATCTGGGGTCTAATTCCACTTATATCATAAGTGAATCTTAACTTTTTTTATTATATAATTGACAAATTTTATGCTTTTATAAGATAAATAATATATATCATAGCTACCAATAAATGTCTGCATCCCATGACCATATAAAAGTAAATGCTTAAATGTAATAAATTAGAACCAAACAGGTAAATTACGTTCATAATAACTAAAAATGGACTAAAGTAACATGCACACTTTGTGCTTTAAGATAAAAATATCTTTGAAAATGATGATCATAAAGTGCAAACATTGTGCAAGCTACCTGTATAGCTTTGGGCTACTTTGAAACACAACCAAATTTTTTCAACATTTTTAATCGTATTAATTATTTTCTTCACGCGAAGGTTATGCCATTTTCAATGAATACACTGTGATAAAGGCTTTTCAATGTGAGAGGGCATTTAGAAACATGAGCCATCTCTCACAGTAAAAAGAATGACGCACTTCGCCCACACAGTTCCCTTGAAGCCCTTTGCTTTTGTGTGTCATTTTTTAGTTTATATAAGACCTATTTTCAGACCAGTTATTACGCAAACATCAGTCTGATGTCTAGTTCATGTTTTATTATGTTTGACACTATTTTAAAACCTTAAAAAATGATAAAGAGAAATTCATTTCAGTAGGCGTCGACAAATCAAACTGAATACAGTTGACTGTCAAATAGACTGATGTCATGACGATTAAGCAGACAACTGACCTTAATATTGAAATAAATAATACCTATGCTTGATCTGTAATGGCACAAGATCTTGCATGGATGTCTAAAGTGGAACGAGGGGCATTATATTTCAGTATTAAAAAAACACTTAAGTGCTTGATCTTTTTAAATACCGGCCATAGGTGGGTGTTGTAATATTTGAAGAGAGGAAATTTTGTATGTAAACAGCTAGTATTCATTTTCATCAAAATAACACGTGTCATAACTTCAGTTTTTACTGGGAAGTCCCTCAGTGGCACAGTCATGGCACAGTCATGGCACAGTCATGGCACAGTCATGGCACAGTCATGACACAGTCATGGCACAGTCATGGCACAGTCATGGCACAGTCATGGCACAGCTGGTATTTCTTGATATGGTATCCCTTTCACCCATTAGAAGCAAAGTGAAAATGGCTTTTGCAACCAGCATAAAACCAGAACAGCCTGCAAGTAACTTGCAGTCTGTTCTGGTTTTATGCTGTTTGCTGCTCATAAGTAACTAAGGGTTGGAAATGAAGCCTTTTAAACTTGAATTTCGTGCGAGAGGTATTTAATTAAATGTAACTTTGTAAGGGACTACAAATGCATCAAAATACGTATCTAGCCCTTTCAGTGCGGGAACCGAATTTTAAAGGCCTTTGCAAACAGTTTGGATCCAGATGAGACGCCACAGAACGTGGCGTCTCATCAGGATCCAAACTGTTTGCTATTCTGATAGTATTCTTTGAAAAAAAATCGAAGAAAATGCTAATTTTAGAAATTCAGCAGATGACATTTTTGCTGACGACAAATTTCCCAGCATGCAAAGGGCTAGAATGAAAGTGGTAGAGGAGTATTCACACAAAAACTGAGTTTCATTATGGATAGGGTAATGCATTATAGTTGATATTTCGTATTGAAGTGCCGAATACTGATTTTAGATAAATGTATCTGGTAGGCCTAAACAACTGTGTTAAACTGTTCAATGTCAATGGCATTTGAATCTAACAATAAATGTATACATATAGTTACTTTAAAATATTTTAACTGTTTTAAATCATTTTACTAGTATCAGTGACATCCGATCCCTAATTTGGTCCATAAGAATATATGCATATTAAACAAGAAGTTTTGTAATCATGTTTGGAGGAAATGCAAAATTTATGTTATTCTATTTATTCAGTTCGATACTTACATCAGTACTCACTATTTATATATACTCGATGTTTGTGGCACTAAGTTATATGACCATAAATACTGTTCATTCAACAGGTGATAAATTTCTAAATTAAACCTAAATAGTTTATGAAAAATCTACAGCAACAAATGCTTTTAGTCTTATTTGTTGTTGTTGTCTTAAATACAAACTACAAAAAAGCAATAAGAAAATATAAGTTAACAATGACCAAAACTAACTCTTTACCAAGGATGTCTACATGAAAAAATTACGGTATACACATCATATTATATAACTCTTGGACGACAACTTGACATATTGGTCACAAGTATTGGTTTAGCAAATAATACATTCATTATTGCATTATAGACATTTACACTATTTGCTTTATGAATAAAGCAAAAATTTTTTTTGCAGTGATGTAAAACATGCTAACAGGTATAAAAATGCAATAAAGTCAATTTTGTAAAAATATGCAGTTAAGACAGTCTTGCGGGCAGCCCTCGATATAGTCTTTTCTCATTCTGCAAATAAAAATTCCTGCAATACAGTAGTAAGTCAACTTACTACATTATTGCACAGACATTGATCTTCATGGTATTTGTTCCTGCAATACAGTCTCAGTCAACTCAATGTGATGTCATAATGTTGATGGCATCATCAGTTTATCTTGAAAAATGGTTTAAAATGGTTTTGTACAACATCTTGAGTTATTTTCAAACTCATACATCTCATATTATACCTACAAGATCAGATTTTTGATGCACCTTTTTAAAACCAGGCCAAAGATAAGACTATTAAATTATTACGTTGTTGTTTCTTTAATTTAAGCATCCCAGTTAATACTTTTATATAAAAGTAGATAATGAGATTTAAGCATTACTTAATCTGTAAATTATTCATTGTGCAGGTAAAAAAGCATTGGTTTTCTTTTGCACATATAAAAATATTAATTGGTCACACGGGTACGCTGGAAATGTCCCAAACCACCACGCGTAAGGCGCGATATGTGCCGTCTAGTAAACTTTCCCCAATTAGAACCATATCTGCCTCACTGCGATCCCTCGGGATGGAAATTTGAACCTTGGTACCCAGTATGGTAACAATTGTTTCACCTGTTTCCCGCTCCAATTTCATAAGCATTGGGACCAGGACCACGTTCATGGGTGGTCTGTTTCCCGTATCCACATGGACCGCCACCACCCACACCAACGGGATACCTATCCTATCAATTTGTCGACCGACGGCTCACTGAACCCATCTGGAGTGGGTGCCTATTTCACCTCATGAACCCACCTCAATTCTTCTTGCAAATCCTCTTGGAAATTTCTTGGAGCCGCAGCGCAAGCGGACTGAACATGGCTATATATTTTCATCCTGTGCATTGCATCCACCCATCAATGTGTGACTGCAGGCTTACATGCTTGCTGACCTCCTTGTCAAGCAAACCTTGACAAAACTTCCGTCACTGCCTGCTCAGCGGTGTATGCGAAGGGCAGATCACGAAACACTGTGGTTGCCAGTGTCAGTGCCCGATCTGACCAATGGTCTAGGGACTAGCCTACTTCCTGATGGGCAACATGGAAACACCTCTGCAAAGTGGCGGGTAGCTCCCTGGCGCCACTTCCAACCAGCCATCTTTGCGTACTACTCCAATTTGCCTTTAAATACAAACCAATTTCTCCTCCCATCATATAGCAGTCTCTTTGGCAGCCTGGTCAGAACATCCCGATCCCGGTGGGTCGGGGGATTACTTGGGACCGGGGGGTTACTCAGAACAGGAAGATTGTTGGGAACAGGGTGGAGGTGCGTCACCTCCATGGGAGTTTCTCTGGATATCGCCTGCACTTCGTGATCATCAACCGCGCTCTAATGCATACCTGACAAATGGGTTGTTAAAGGGGCCTCTAAGTAAGGAAACAAAAACAGGACTATATGGACTAGATAGTAGCTCTCTATTGGGCCTTTCCAGGGGCAAACCTAGCGACTTGAGGGGGACGAGGATGCTTGATGCGACATCAAACGGTATCAGCATGCCTGTCACCACCACATGGTCCAACTGCAACAACAGACGCTTGGGGAACAAAGGCTTTGCAAACTGCTATCATAGCTGGACAACTCCTGCTGTCTTTAACCATTGGGATACCGATACATCTCATGGCTGTTTACCTCGGTTCTATAATAGCTGGCAACTCCTGCTGGCTGTAACCAGTGGGATTCTGATAACTAGACACCTCACTGTTGGTTACTGCGGTGCTATCATGGCTGGACATTCCTGCTGGCTGTTACCAGTGGGATTCCGATAACTAGGCACCTTAAGGTTGATTACCGTGGTAATATCATAGCTGGAAAACTCCAGCTGGCTGCTACCAGTGGAATTCAAATAAAAAAAAGACACCTCACTATTTGTTACCGTGATGCTAATTTAGCTGGACAACTCCTGCTGGCTGTTACCAGTAGGATTCCGATCACTAGACACCTCACGGCTGTTTACCGGAGCGCTATTATAGCTGGAAATCTCCTGCTGGCTGTTACCAGTGGGACTCTGATAACTAGACACCTCACAGCTGTTTACCGTGGTGCTATCATAGCTGGACAACTCCTGCTGGCTGTTACCAGTGGGACTCTGATAACTAGACACCTCACAGCTGTTTACCGCGGTGCTTTCATAGCTGGACAACTCCTGCTGGCTGTTACCAGTGGGATTACAATAAATAGACACCTTATGGTTGGTTACCGCGGTGCTATCATAGCTGGACAACTCCTGCTGGCTGTTACCAGTGGGATTTTGATTAGTAGACACCTCACAGTTCGTTACGGCGGTGCTATCATAGCTAGACAACTCCTGCTGGCTGTTACCAGTGGGATTCCGATAACTAGACACCTCACTGTTGGTTACTGCGGTGCTATCATGGATGGACAACTCCTGCTGGCTGTTACCAGTGGGATTCCGATAACTAGACACCTCACAGTTGGTAACAGCGCTTCTATCATAGCTGGACAACTCCTGCTGGCTGTTACCAGTGGGATTCCAATAAATAGACACCTCACTATTGGTTACAGCGGTGCTATCATAGCTGGACCACTCCTGCTGGCTGTTACCAGTGGGATTCCGAAAACTAGACACCTCACAGTAGGTTACAGCGCTTCTATCATAGCTGGACAACTTCTGCTGGCTGTTACCAGTGGGATTCCAATAAATAGACACCTCACTGTTGGTTACTGCGGTGCTATCATGGCTGGACAACTCCTGCTGGCTGTTACCAGTGGGATTCCGATAACTAGACACCTCACAGTTGGTTACAGCACTTCTGTTATAGCTGGACAACTCCTGCTGGCTGTTACCAGTGGGATTCCGATAACTAGACACCTCACGGTTGGTTACCATGGTGCTATAAACCAGATCCAGATGGCCGGCGGTCGGGATGACCTCACAAATCGTGTCCATTTTGTTGACATCCTGATCAGCGGCCGCCGTAGGGCCTACTGCAGCCGCCTCCTGGTCTGTCTTATGGTTGTCAAAAGGTGTTATTGATAATTATTGTATTGTTATCCCACCAGTAACTCAAATAGGTCATATTTTAGCATGGCAATATTATACAGAATGATACTGACGTTCATGTATGAATAATACTTATTTTTATTCACCAGTATGTTCTTATGCACAACAATAAACTAGAATGCAATCATGAATTTGCATAAGTGCTATTTATTTGTATCTACAGACCTGTCAACTATACTTGCTGTTAAGTTGTTAAAATGGACAAGAACAATGTCTTGGTTTATAAATGCTACAAAATTAGACATTACTATTCTAATTTGAATAATACTTTAAACATTGTCCAGAAATTTGTTTTATTGTTATTTCTTAATTATTGTTTAACTTGATAAGGTATGTCTGACAGAGTAAAACAAGATGTGTTTGTGAAACACAATGTCCCCCTATATGATGTTTGACCTTGAAGGATGACCTTGACCTTGTGAAGGATGACCTTGACCTTTCACCACTCAAAATGTGCAGCTCCATGAGATACACATGCATGCCAAATATCAAGTTGCTATCTTCAATATTGCAAAAGTATTCATAAAATAAGTGATTTGGGCCACATATATTTGACCTCTGACCTTGAAGAATGACCTTGACCTTTCACCACTCAAAATGTGCAGCTCCATGAGATGCACATGCATGCCAAATATCAAGTTGCTATCTTCAATATTGCAAAAGTATTTATAAAATAAGCGATTTGGGCCACATGTATTTGACCTCTGACCTTGAAGGATGACCTTGACCTTTCACCACTCAAAATGTGCAGCTCCATGAGATACACATGCAGGCCAAATATCAAGTTGCTATCTTAAATATTGCAAAAGTATTCATAAAATGAGCGATTTGGCCACATATATTTGGCCACATATATTTTGCATTTTTCAAAACCTAAACTCAAAGTGTGACAGACAGAGGGACGGACAGACAGTCCGATCACTATATGCCTTCCTTCTGAGGGCATAAAAATTATTATACAAAACAATTTGCCTGCTGTCAGTTACGATTGTTATTTTATTGGTTTAAGTTCTATCTTATGTGTGCACTGAACTATTGAAATTACTGGAAACTTATGTTTTTATAATACAAAATGGAGCAAATCATGAAATAGTTAAGAAATGTAATGTTTTGCCTATCTATTAAGATAATAAGGTTAATGATAATCAATTTGCAGTATTTTCCATGTTTATGTACTCTTTTATCAGCGAATGTGATAAAAATATTGACAATACCATTAAACTTTGTTAAATTTTTCACACCAAATGCCAAATATATGCAAATATGCAAATTTTTAGTGTTACATTTGTTGAAAAAGTAAAAAAATAAAAAAAGTTCCCTTTTTAAGAATGTTAATGTTATTTCTATAACCCTTACTATTGTATTGCAGAGAAAAAAAGTATTGCTTACCATTAATATTTCCTGCAATACTGTAGTAAGTTGACTTACAACAGTATTGCAGGGAATTCAAAATCCCGAACATGTCCAATTTCAGCGCAAGAGAGTAGTAAGTCAATTAATTCTACAAAGTTATTATTTTTATTAAGATATATTTTCTTGATTATATGAAATATGTTTGTTTCTCCATTCTTTAATAAAATGTGAAGTATTTTGTTGTTAACAATAAGAATGGAGAAAATGTGCTGTTTTTTGCTTCTCCTGTAAAATTTCAAAAAAAGCAGTTAAGACAGTCTTGCGGGCAGCCCTCGAAGTGTATTATTTAATATACCAAGATAAGCTTGATTAAATGTTTTTTGGATGTCATCAACAATTTCTCCAATTTCACCCATTTCATGGCGAATGGTACTTTTTTTGCAACACTAGAATGACACTTAATCATTAAGTTTGATTGATGATCCACGACTCTTGTATTCACGTTTTCATGATTTCAGAAAGATAACTATTGAAAATACGTAAACTGAATTGTTAATGTATGATAAAGAACATTAAGGCACCATTAATATAAGCAAAAAAAAAACATTAAATAATCTGAATAGCGTAACCATGTGGGTTGAATCAGTTAGCACAGTCAAGGTTAGTTGGTACTGTAGATTTTTATTTAATTATCTTTATAATTGTTATTCATATCACGTTCACATGGAAAATTGTTAAACAGTTATTATTGCCATCAGTCATGTTAAAAATACATCCAAATAATAAGTGGGCGAATATTTCTCATATAAAATTTACGTAATAGTAATTTAAATTCTGTTCTCTCTATTAAAAAAAATCTTAAGGGTTACATGTATATATTGTATACAACAAAAATTGTTATAGGCGATGATTCTATTATAAGATCACTATTTCATCACATCCGAAACTGAAACTGCGTTCATGTGTTTCTGCGATTTTTAATTTGTATACTATAATTTATTATTTAATTTATTACACACCTATGCAGGCCATCTTTGTGCATCCCACCACTCCATTCGTGCAGAAGCAAGAGTTACAGTTGTCATCTGACTTGAATGTGGCACCGCTAGCATACTGATGTCCGTTGTAATCGCAATCTGGAGGATCAAGAAAGATTATACTTGAAATTACCGTTTGAAAAAAACAACATAATTTCACAACTCTAAGATTTAAACAGCTGCTATATGTTCTTGGGTATGTTTAGAACAGCTTTTTTGTAAAATATACCAACTGAATACACAAAATTGATTTAGGCATGAGAATATTCAAGTAAAACACACATAATTTTCAACATATCTAATCAGAAATTTAATAAAATTCTTGTTTGCTAAGGATCATGATACATTTCAACAAGTTTAGTTTCAGCCTACGCTAATTAATGCTCAATTCAGTTTGTTTATTTACAGAATTTACTCAATTACATACAAAAAATAACAACAAAAACCAAAAATGATCTTATGTAGTGATAATGATCCCAAACATAATAGTTAATGTAGTGAATTAATAAAATTATCGAACAAAAAAGTTAAGGTGCTGCACAAACAAATATGGTTGATTAGATTAGTGGAAACAAACAACTATTTTATGCCATTTTTTTATCATGATACATTTTGTACTTACTTGAAAGTGAGCATGTCTCATTTGTGCACAAGACCTTTCCAGCAGCACAGGTACAGTTGTTACAACCATCACTATTGGTGAATGTCTTTCCATCACTGTAGGTCTTGTTGGCATAGTTACAGGAGACTCCTGTTCGGAAAATAGGCACATGAGTGCATATAAGGATACAACAAAAAATCATTTGATAGCTTTTTTTGCACAAATAAGTAAGGAACATTTCAACAATTGGTTTTGACTTTAGCAGTATGAATTAAATTTCAAAATATTTTACAATTCCTGTTGTCAAGGAATGATTTTTCCCAACTGTTCATAGTTAACTGAGCAACACAAAATCATTCCTTGATAATTACAATTGACTCAAATATTCCAAATGTACTCACCGCATGTCTCATTTGTGCAGGTGACCTTTCCAGCAGTACAGGTACAGTTGTTACAACCATCAACACTGGAGAATGTCTTTCCATCACTGTAGGTCATGTTGCCATGATGACATTGGACCTCTGGAAAGAATATAAGCAAGCTAAAATGAACGTAATATTCAGGGAATATATCGGCACCACTAGCATGTCAAATAACTCGACAATTAAACTTTCTGATAATATAAACTAATACACTCATTTTTAAATTTATGGGAAATCTTAAATAATGCAAGTCTTAAATACATTTAGGCACCAGTTAAATCAAAGGAATAAACATATTACATATACTGACAAATTCATACAGATATCATGGAAAAGAATTGTCACTCAAATGTAGTGTCAAGGACAAATTGATAGGGTTGGTTTAACTGAAACTATTTGGGCCATGCTCTGTGAAAAGGGGGTTAAATGCATGTGTGTAAAGTGTCATCCCAGATTAGCCTGTGCAGTCTTTGTTTTTTTTGCCCCATTTGTTTTTTCCTCACCACATGTTTTATTGGAGCAAGTGATTCTTCCATTATCACAAGTGCAGTTGTTGCATCCATCACTGCTGGTGAACTTGTCTCCGTGTGTATACGTCCAATTGCCATCGACACAAGATTGTGACACTGAGAAGACAGCATAGAGTATTTGTGTATATTAGTCGCGTTCTGAGAAAACTGGGCATAATGCTTGTGAGTAAAGTGTCATCCCAGATTAGTCTGTGCAGTCCACACAGGCTAATCAGGGACAAAACTTTCTGCCTAAATTGGATTTTTGCTTACAAGATACTTCATTTTAACGAAAAATGTCAAAAAAGCGGAAAGTGTTGTCACTGATTAGCCTTTGCGGACTGCACAGGCTAATCTGGGACAACACTTTACACACATGCATTTAGCCCAGTTTTCTCAGAACATGACTCATATAATTGATAACATTTAGTGATTCAATGATTTCATTTCATTTCATCTGCCTCTATGGATAGATCACTAGTGCATGTCATAACTGACATTTTGGGTCGTCCTCGGCTTTAAATAAGGGGTCAAAGAAAAAAGTTAAATAACATGCCCTTGTGGGCTATATACCTTAAAAAATACATTGGTATAGTGTCCATGCAACAACAAAAGTGTTGATATAATACCTGATAATATGGTTCAAATTCTGTATTTTATTAAGTTTATATATATTTCAAGTATTATAGATGTTGCTTGATGTCCCAAAATACTCAACATGAACAAGTGGTTCAGAATACCTTATGCAATCTTACTTTAACATCAAAGTCTTATCCATTCAATGATATTGCAAATAACAATGAACAGAAAGTATTCAACATATGCTTAAGCAATGACCGGATGATTTTCCAGTAAACACAAATAAGTTACACATATGAATGCGTCTTAAAATTCATTTTGCTAAAAAGCTGAAGTTTAAAATATACTCAAAACGTCTCTACTCCTATGATACAATTTTTAATTAATTTGTAAACGTAGATTAAGGTTTTATATGTTTGACCCATAAGTAATTAATTGTCCAGATTTCTTGGAAATGACCACATCATAGTTGTTCTTGAATGCTTTGAGCGTGTATGAGTACATGCGTACAGCTCAAACTCCCAGCGTACCGTAGGGTCAATAGCTGAGAGTTGGATTATTTCAACTAAACAACACAATTGCCGAACTGTTTTTCAGTTTGTTGTGTTGAAAATACTTGTACGTACTAAATATTTCAAATACTTACCAGGTGGACACGTGACGTTCCCGCACTGGTGCTCATTGTTCACGCACGTGCAGTTGTTACAGTTGTCCCCCTTTGGAAAGGTGGCGCCATTGACATATGTAACGTTGTTATACACACAGCCTGTTCCGCATAATAACAAAAACGACATGAAAATCATTTGTATGACATATAAAAGTGAATAGCTTCATACTGAACACGATGACGTCAAAAGCATATAGATTTAACTTTTTAAGTAAATAGGCTGCACCACCAAACGCCCCGTTTTTCTTGCATTTGAACAAACTTACAAAAACCGCGAATGAAACTAGGGGAGATAATATCACTCACATCTACAGAATATAAACAATTCATCAGTTAGATTACATTAATGTATGTATGGATATATCAATTGAAGCTAAATTTAAGTATATAAGGCATATGGAATTGTTTATTATATCAATGATATAAAATAAAACATGGAAGGGTCAATAGCTGAGAGTTGGATTATTTCAACTAGACAACACAATGCCAGAATTGTATTTCAGTGTTTTGTGTGCTAGTTTTGAAAAACGTGTACATAAAAATATTTCAAATACCGCTTGGACACGTGGCGGTTTCGCACTGGTTCGCGTTGTTCACGCACGTGCAGTTGTTACAGTTGTCGCCCTTTGGGTAGGTTGCGCCATTCACATACTCAACGTTGTTATACACACAGCCTGCTTCGCACAATAACAAAAAACGTCATTAAAATCATTTTTATCACATATATAAGTGAATACTGAACATGATTAAGTCAAAAGCAAAGAGATTTAACTTTTTAAGTAAATACGCTGCTACATAAAATACTCCGATATATTATAGAGTTTGAATAAACCTAGATTATCGCGCCCGACACTAGGAGGAACACTGTGTATACTCTAAAAACATTGCATCCATTTTAAGATTTCATCGGAAATATCATTTAAGAACATAAATGATGTGGAGTTTTTAATTAAATCATTATTCAATGCTATTTAAAAAAAACATAACCCATGATTGTATATACAGTACATATAACGAAATAATGCTCATCTGAACACAAACGCATAAACATGCATATACATACGGTATAACAGAACATTGAACGAAGTCAGTTAATCTTTCAGCAGATCTTCAAGCATCACATCGAAGCACAACAGAAAGTAATGTACATAATTTATAAAAAGTTTTAAAAACCCACCGGTAAGTGGATACCCACAGCCGAAATTAAATTGTAGAAAGTGTTAATGGCGAAACCAACCTTAGTTAATGATCACAGTCTAAGAAATTGCATAGTTTTTTAACAAGAAAATTAAATACGACTTAAGTTTTGCTTTGCTTTCAATTAAAGAAGAGATTTGCTGCTGAAGACCGGTCCTCTTGATCAACTTTATCCGCTGTCGTATGATACATACTCTAGATCAACTCGAGCGTGGTATGGTTAATCCACAGAAGAAATGTCTAGTTGTATTGTATATTTAGTACATATTATACCGCTACCTTTGCTTTAAAGGGATCTTTTCACGGTTTGGTAAATTGACAAAATTGAAAAAAGTTGTTTCAGATTCGCAAATTTTCGTTTTAGTTATGATATTTGTGAGGAAATAGTATTACTGAACATTTACCATAGTCTAATATAGCCATTATATGCATTTTGACGATTTAAAAACCTAAAAATTATAAAGCGTTGCAACGCGAAACGATTGAATAATTTGGAGAGTTCTGTTGTTGTCGTTTAAATTTACGAAACTACGAAGATTGCTTATATAAGAAATAAAATACGTCCTGCATGAACACTCGGCAGAATAGCCGAGAGGGTTAATGCGTTTTTACTCCAGGACTCCGGGGGTCACTGGTTTGAGCCCCGGTGCGCGATACATTTTTTTTCCTTTTTTTAAATTTTATTCTTGATTTTTCACTGGAGCTTTTAAGATTCAATGTTTACATTTATCAAAATAAAGCATTTAATTACTAACTTCAAAGTATGCCAAAATCTGTGAAAAGGTCCCTTTAATGTAAAAGTAAAAAGACTTATTTCTGTTTTATACATAGAACTGGTATATATCATGTATATTATATTGATAAACAACACAGTGTTACATGCAGAAGAAAGATTTAGTTGTATAGTTTACACGGTGCATATACCACGTGACTTGTTAAGATCTGTGTGGGGAGTAAAACGTCAACAAAAGCGCGACGCAGGTAACATTTTTAAGAATTACTTTTTTTGTATTTCACCATTTTTAATGGGATAAATAGTAGATACCACAGTGTTACCATTTGTTCCATAAAGAAGAAAGATTGAAATGTAAATGATACTAAGGAAATATCACAGTGCTACCATTTTGTTACATAAATAAGAAATATTAAAATGTATATTATTACAAAAAGAAGAAAGATGGAAATGTATAATATACTAAGTAGATAACACAGCGTAATCATTTGTTACATACAGAAGTAAGGTGTAGTTGTATATAATACCATGTAGATATCATAAAGTGTACATTGGTCACAGACAGCTGTTAGATTTTTAAAGTAACATTGATTTGTTTCTTGCATTTTATACAAATTATGGTTTTCCTTGAACATATAAACACATACGTCAACAAATTCTGGTAAGAACGAAATTATGCAATGAATACAATGAAATAACAAACAAATAACGACACAATACATGTATTTGTATTTAGACATAACTAAGCACACATACTAAGAATTGCCCTACATGAGCACATTCGTAAGTTGAAAACAAAGAATCAGAGCTAAAACCACTAGGGTAAGGGTCACTGAAAACTAGGGGTTAGGGGGATTGGGGTCACTGCCACATGCCGCCGTGTGTCACCTGGGGCCTGTGTTGTTCTTGGTCGACCGGTGGCTTTGTTTAAACATAATCTGCAGCCCATTAGAGAACAGCACTCCTCATCTGAATTGCAGTCTTTGTTTTCGAAGCAATTAGATTCTGTGCACACTGTGTCTGCTGGTATCGTCCAGCATACCTGACCTACACACAAAGTATTTTTTTAATCTTCATTAATTAAATCAATATGAGTTCTGTTGTTAAGTTTTTCGTGTGTTCTATCGAATTTTTTATATAAACGGTTTCATTAAGTTCATCTTAATTTTAAAATATCTTAGAAACTTTGTATATACTGGTACGGAGTTTCATGTTTAAGTGATAGCATAACGATGGTGTAAATATCTGAAATAAAGTCTATGACATTGGTAAAACCATCCTTAAACATAAACATTTGTATTAATGATTCAAATTGGCTATTATACAGCGACATTGATAGCGTTGTGGCCGAAAACGTAGCCACTTCGATACGTGTAAAACTTTGATGTTAAGTATATTTTGTCAGCTTAACGCCAACAGTTATGCAAAGTACAGAGAACCGTATACATAACCACCCGTGAGCGAATTTAAATCCGGCCACCAATATTTTTCAAAGCGGCGTATTCAAATATTTAAATTGAAAACTGAATAAAATCGCATTAAACTTGAGTTTTCGACACGGTCACATGAAAGACAGAAGCGAGACAAAAATGACTTAACAGAAATTAAAATCTATACCGGCGGGTTACTATGATGGTGTTATGTTTATGTACTTCATACGACTGTTATGTGTTTGACTGGAGCGGAAAAGGAGTGAGTAGTCCAACTGTTCGCTTAAGTCCGTCGTGAATGTCAATTTCGTCTTGTTTCGGTTCCCATTGTGCAGAACATACCGTCTCCCCACAAGCGCAAAACCCGCCGAGCAAACCGGAACCGGCCTGCCTGCACAACAGATCCCGCCCATGAGCCGCCCACCGCCGAAACAATCGAAACAACCGATCCAACATCCGCCCTCCCCTGTCCGGGACAACAGGTCGTCTACTGTAACATATCCCCGTCCGTAACCGTATTGATCAACAAATTCAACGTCGAATTTATGGAGAAAAGAATCCAAACTATTTAATGGAAAATAAGTGATCAGCTTGCTCTTTTTGAGCAAATCATTGGACCATTTTGAATTCTAAATCTTTCCCATATAGTACAGAGTAAGGTCATAATTGACGGTGACGGATTGCAAATAATCATTATAATATTTAAGAAATAACATAAGTTATACAAGCAGAAAGCACACTGCCATACATACTCTCAGGAATAATGTTATTATACGTGTAGAATCAGAACAAATGTTAGGAAACGTGTATAATAAAAAGAAAACACCAGTAAGCATAATTCGTTATTTGCCAAATTGAATATAAAACCAACTGAACACCACACAGAGTGACATATTAGAATAGACGAACAACACCAAGACCACGAGTGTCACCTGGGGCGTTTGTTGTTGTTTGGTTGTCAATTTTTATTTTACATAAGTTGCAGCCCGCCTCATAGGGACAGCATGAATGTCCTGCATCACAACGCGTTGCATCTCTGCACTCACTCTCCTCGCAATTTTCGTCTGGTTTCAGTGTTGGGCATACCAGCTCACCTATGCACACAGTGTATCTAAATCTTAAGTATGTTAACCCTTTGCATGCTGTGAAATTTGTCGTCTGCTAAAATGTCGTCTGCTGAATTAATAAAATTAGCATTTTCTTTGATTGTTTTTTCAAAGAATACTATCAGAAAAGCAAACAGTTTGGATGCTGATGAGACGCCACGTTCTGTGGCGTCTCATCTGGATCCAAACTGTTTGTAAAGGCCTTCAAAATTCGGTTCCAGCACTGAGAGAGTTAAGATATCTTCTGTTTTTCTGGTGGGCTCCACATAAATTTTGATCGGAACGTTTTCTTTAAGATTTCCCTTCGGTGTTTTTTTGTGTGCAAATACTGGTACAGAGTTTCGTGTTTTAGTGATGCAATTTACAATGGTTTAAATTGGTAATTAGATTGTTAACATAATTATATATGTGTGTTTATCATTATTATTTGCTCGTATTCAGTGATATTTATAGCTAGTGGGTCACTTCGATACATTTGAATTTTGATTTGAGCACATTAAGTCGGCTTCAATAGGTTAAAACAATGATAGTGTTACAAATAACCACCTGTGAGGAAATTTTAACCCGGACAATTATATTTAGCAAAGCAGCATATTCAAATATTTAAATCAAAAAGTTCAACTGAAAAAAAATCACAACACATTGTCCTTGAGTTTTCGGCAAGGTCATATGAAAGACAGAGGCAAAACAAAATTTGGGTTTAAAAGGCGATTTTAATCTGCATTGGCATATGGAGCTGTTTCTTGCCACATACACCGTCAAATGTTTTACTTAAAAGGAAATTACATGTTTGCCCGAACAGTTTGCTTTTTTTCTGTTTTACATCTTCTATTGAGTTTATTCAAAGGGTAGGGAGAAAAAACATATCTTCACCGGTATCGTTAACATAAATTAAAATCTTTGAATTCCCCCGCGTTTACAGAAAAAAGTTTGGTCTAAGCGTATCTCAGACATTGCCATTAATATTCATAGTCAAGAGTGTTATTTCACTTGTTAAAGCATTATAAATTTCTTTTTAAATATGACAATTATTTGAAAATCGTTATTTACTCAACTTTGAATAAATCCCTTAACATCAGGATTTAGACTTGAACCAATTGGGAGACTCATGGATAGTATTTATTGCATAAATATATAATTACACTGCTTAAAGAATTCTCAATACACTGTCGTTTCAGTAAGAATTTAATCTATTGTATAAAAATATCAAGTAATCTTAGATATGCATATATACAATGGGGTATTACCGATGGGTCAGTCCCGGACTACCCTTTAGGCAGATTAGGTAACTGCCTATGGGCCCCTCGTCTTAAAGGGGCCCCCTGTGACCGTGACGAAAGAACTACTTTCACTGACTTACTTAGCCTTATCTAAAGACATGACAAAGCCAAGTATTTTATACCAATAATACGATTCGATTAAATACGCCTGCAATTACGATCACTGTGTTACAGAATATTGACTTTTGGGGCTTCTTGAACAAATTTACCACTGAGATGACATTTTAAAGGTTCGTTAGTCGTTGCTATTAATTAGATTGGTAGTTGTAAACGGTTTACTCGTATTTTACTACATGGAACGGACCGAATGGTTTAACAATATATTGTAGAGCGTTATTTAAGGCTCATATGATCTCTTTCTGTTATAAATATGCAAAAGAGTAAATATACAGACTACAGCGATTATTGTCTTAAATTCTTAATCTAATAATGATAATATTGTATTGGTTTAACGGCATTATGATGACATTTTATACCTATAAAATAAAAGGACATTGTCACATGTTATGTTTTGCCAAGCCTAGGCACTGGTAGGATAATTTAAACAAGTGAAATCGACTGAGCACTGATGTTCTAGTAGACACTGAACCGAAAAGGGGCCTGGGGCGTGGGCCCCAAAAGTTTCACTGCCTATGGGCCCCGCGTGCTTAATCAGGTACTACCAATGGTTCGAGAGAAAAACATATCACGAGAATGCGTGTCATAAATTTGAAAAAGCTTTGAATTTGCTCGCCATTTTAAAAAATAAAAATAGGTTGATCAAGCGTGTCTCTGATACTTGGTCTTTATTATTCATAAAATGGCCTTTAAACCATGTACAGTACGCGTAGGTATCAGAGTAGAGTCGCGACAATAACAAAAGCAGTATCTTGTTTCTCATGCTCAAAGTCAGCGCAAAGCCCCACTGGCCACGCATACGCACGTACGACATGCATACTGCGGTAATTCGATTTACAGAATACGGCCCTGTATTTGTTATTGTCCATTTTATAGTTCATCGACGCTTGAAGCATGTTAAATAATGTTACAAATGATATGATATAAATTAGAGTGTAAACCGGCTCTGACAAATGAACTGGATAGTGAATTAAATAAATTATTATTGGTTTATTTACGAGTGTTGTTATTCATATGCAATGTGTTGCTATTTTTTAATTTAAAGCGTAAACCTAATTTCTTTCATGATCGGCATATTAAATCATGTCGTTAAAACCAGCGAATGACTACATAAATTATTTCGTCAATAGGTACCAGCGAATGCCTACATAAATTATTTCGTCAATAGGTACCAGCGAATGACTACATAAATTATTTCGTCAATAGGTACCAGCGAATGACTACATAAATTATTTCGTCAATAGGTACCAGCGAATGACTACATAAATTATTTCGTCAATAGGTACCAGCGAATGACTACATAAATTATTTCGTCAATAGGTACCAGCGAATGACTACATAAATTATTTCGTCAATAGGTATTTAAACATGACGCACACAGTGTGGATATTAATTTGCTCATATTTAAAAAAAAAGATGCGATTTGGAAAAGCGTTATTTATGCTATCAATTTTGTACAGTTAATTATCCGTGAATTGAGTGCTCAAGGATTATTTTACAGAACGGCAACAACATTAAACGGACGTTTCCAATTAACTTAAATCATAATTTATTTATCACAAAATCAAATTCAAAAAAACAGAAATGAAGATAAATAAAGTGAATTCTGAAGATAAAGAGCAATCGTACACATCAGTTGTTGTGCGCGTGGTCAAATCACTAAGACACTATTTATTTGTCATTAAACAAAATTTTCCATCACTTTGACACAATTAGTTTTTGGATTTAATATATATGATATCATATAATATCATATATATTAAATCAGAATTTTTTGTTTGGTCGAACCGATGAAAAATGTTGTTTTATGACATATGGATAATGTCTTAGTGACTTTGCCAAGCGCCAAACACCTGTTTCTTACACTACTTACATATAAATTACTGATAATTATAAAAAAAACATCGTTTGTTTTAATGAGTAAAGAAATTTATAAGAAATCAAGAATAAAAATAAACAATTAAGCGTTTGTAACGTAATGCAATTATTCAAGAGTATTCCTAACGTGTTATTTGAAATGTTTGAAAACGGGCAAATTAACGTCCACTTTACAACAGACGTGTTTAAACCGAAAAGGTAACGCGGTTAATGCATGAGACCTTTGATCCGAGAGTACGATGTTGGAACAATCTTGAAAACATCAAGATCTTTTCATCACAGCCATCATTCAATTTAACACCGCTCATGTCCAAATAAGACTGTTTTATAAAACTGTATCGTTTTGAAGCATATACGTTATTTACTATTTAAGTTAAAGACTGTTTCCGTTTTATATAATACCCGCATTTTGCGATGTTGTATTTAAAATTTACTACCAATAAATCTGTTTATTCAATTTTATTACTTAAAAAAATATTTGAAGTATACGTGCTCACCCAAATGCAACAATAAAACGCAATTATTGCAGCATTTATGTTGGCAAACAACAAATATGCAAATGTAAGGAGTGGGCATTGATTTGGCGAAATATTTATGTTTATACGAACACGTCGGTTTTAATTCACTCTTCTTTATTAAATCAGAAAATGATTGCAACGCCCACCAATACACAATATAAATATATGAGCAACACGAACATAACTGTGCAGAAGCGCAATATAAAACTGTAATATGACGTGAGTACTTCTGCATGAAGGATTTACTGAAACTGTATGCAGTTACTAAGCGCAAAATGTAAACGCTCCACAAACTATGGAGCCTACGGACTTAAAGCACTCAGGGTGCAAAATCAACGGGGTTTTCAGAAGTTATACACGGGCTAGACAGGATGTAAACACACCGTTAAGAACTTTATTATTGCAAACATTGCAAATTATTGAAATATATTTGCGAAAATCTGTAGTGCATAAAACACTTTTTTTTTGCTGTTTGTGCCGATATAAGAATAAATCCTTGAATGCGTCCGAAATCGGTGACAAAATTTCACCCAGCGTTATGCATATACATGTACGTGCAGTATACATGGATTTTTGAACAAGAACATATACAATAATTCTGATGTATTTCACATTACCAAAAGCAGCATAAAAGTCTGTCTTTTATGCACTAGTTAGAATTCTTAAGAAAAAATATTTTAAAAGGTTACAGTAGACTCTCTGTAAACCGGACGGTCTGGGGACCGACCTGATCGTCCGGTTTTCAGAGTTTTCCGGTTTACTAAGAGTAGACATATTGCCGAAATATGAACAAACCATATACATGTACATGTTCCATGTGATAAATGTACTCATGTAATGTTCATGTATAAAGTATTCTTCAAAAATGTGTTTTATTCGATTCAAAGCAATAAACATTCAATACCGACTTGTTTTGAGTAATCCCAAAGTGAGCGTGGTGCTTTATACATGTACGTACATGTACATGCGTACGTGACATTTGTCATATAGGCGAGCAAGTTTTATTTGTTACAAATAGGAAGCGCCAAGCGTCATAGACAATTTTTACGAATTACGACACAGATACGATTGTTGTGGAGACGCGATTTATTATTCAAGACATAACACATTTCACAAAACATACACGCTTACACACGCAAAAAAACAGCATCATATTTTCAAGACATTCATAATCTGTATTTGGAAAAAGGCAATTCTCACCGGTGTGTTACATCCAATAACGTTTAATTGGAACAAGAAACCGTCGGAGACGGGTGATGCTCCCCAAAGGTGTTTTTTGTCACAATATTGCACTATATATTCAGATAAAAGGAAACGTCTTGAGGGGCATAACTTTGGACAAAATAATACGATGGATGGTTCAGCAACTTAAAAATTTCAAAGGGCCATAACTCTCTAAATAAATCATCTTACCTGAACCCACAAATAACATGCGCATCTCCTCAAGGTAGTTAAGCTTCCCATAAAGGTTCATTGTATTCCAGTCAGTAGTTGGGGAGAAATAGCCCGGACAAGAATTGCAATATATGTACAGTTTATAAACAATTTCAAAGGGCCATAACTCTGTGAAAAATCATCCGACCAGAACCGGCTGATAAAATGCACATCTCCTCTTGGTAGTGAAGCGTCCCATAAAGTTTAAATGAATTCCGGTCATTAATTGCTGAGAAATAGCCCGGACAAAATTGTGCACGGACGGACGGACACACGGACAGACGAAGCGGCGACTATATGCTCCCAAAAAAAATGTTGGGGGAGCATAAAAACCCAACAAAGTCACTTTATCCTGCAACCTGGTACTAGAACATGTCGACTAAAAATAACAGCGGATTGCCGACTTGGAGTACTGCAACCTACGGACTAAATAGTATTGCGGGCCATTGTCCAGAATTACTCAGAGCCGCCAATTAAACAATACAACATTTTAATGCATTTAAGATCACCTAGTTTTTTAGGTGGGTTTAAGCGTTTGATGATTGTCGAAAGGCAATTATGGGCGATGTTTGCTTGCGATAAACATATGGTTTAATAAAATGACGGCATTTACAAATGTTTCCGTGCAATCGTTTAGATTTAATTACAACTTTAATTATTAAAGTGGAATCAACAAACATATGTGTCTTGTTCTGAGAAAACTGGTCATAATGCATGTGCGTAAAGTGTCATCCTAGATTAGCCTGTGCAGTCCGCACAGGCTAATCAGGGACGACACTTTCCGCTTTTATGGTATTTTTAGTTTGAAGGAAGTCCCTTCTTACCGAAAATCAAGTTTAAGCGGAAAGTGTCGTCCCTGATTAGCCTGTGCGGACTGCACTTGCTAATCTGGGATCACACTTTACGCACATGCATTATGACCAGTTTTCTCAGAACAAGACACATATAACAATTATACAATTTAAAACGTTAAATGTCATGTAACACGACAACAAATAAAATGTGTTTTGCAGAAATTATGAGAACTATGTACAAATATATTGCTCACAGAATTATAATGTCCCTAGCAAAACAATGAACGATTTCGTTCACAAAATTAAGTTTGCGAATTGAATAAATTTCACTGTCTACAAAAAAGGGAAGTCACAAACAGATTTAGTAGAGTAACAATGTTTGTATTCAATGATATAAATCTATTGATGTTTTCAGTTATTTCATACCTCCTTACTCAAATAAAAACTCCCATCATAAAATTAGTGTCTTTAGTCCTTTAGCGATGAAATAAATACTTTCCTAAAATTTAAGAACTTGAGCGCGTTAATTTTGTTAAAATGACCCACACAATGACTAGCTCACCTTTATAACTCAGCAGTTACATGATACTTGTACACTCACTGGCATTTACATTGTATTAGTTACTATTTCAGATCTTCTTATGCAAAAAACGGATTACTTGGAGTAAATAGTCGGCTAATATACCTTTCAGTTTTCCCGTGCAAAAAGAGCTCGCGGAAACATTGTACATGTACGTCTTAAGAGCTCGCGGAAACATTGTACATGTACGTCTTAAGAGCTCGCGGAAACATTGTACATGTACGTCTTAAGAGCTCGCGGAAACATTGTACATGTACGTCTTAAGATGCCTCGCGGAAACATTGTACATGTACGTCTTAAGATGCAGTTAAAGGATTTCCAAACTTGAACTTCTAAGATTTTTTATACGCGGATTTTTTTTGTAACAAAACAGTTTATATAAACGTTTCATGCAACTTAAACAGGTTTTGGAACTTAATTGTGCTGTTCTGTTTGGCTCTAAAGATACTTATTCTTAAAAAATATCGTATTTTCGCAAATGGCACAATACAAATCGTACTTTGAAGTGTCATTAAAAGTATTTAATAACTAAATGTATTAAACTAAATGTATTTATAATAACTAATATATGATATTTGGAACCACAAATATAATAACTAATATATGATATTTGGATAATTCCAAAATAATTATAAAAGCAATAAATTTTAACGTTGCTTATTCAGAAGATCGAACACAGCGCCTTTAGAAAAGTGCTGCCATTTTACAGCACAGTTTTATATTTTTCATACGATTTTGAACGTAATTTTAGTAATACGCTTATTTACCAATTGTTCGATGATACACATTACAGGCTCATTGTATTGTACCAATTTAAATGAATTGGTCACAATAGAGCCGATATTCTTAACACCTTTGTTTGTCAACAAGTGTTACGTCGCTTGTTTTAATATAACGTACACATTTTTTTGAATATATGAACTGTATCGTTATAACTACATTGCATACGGTGTTATAAAGAAAACGTTGCGCGACTATTATTTATTTATGAAAAATAAACTTGGTATATATATAGCTGTGAAATGTTACAACGGTAATTATCATTTTAAATTTATGAGGGGTCATATAATAAGCCACTATACAAACAATCTATCTGTAATTATATACCTCATTTTCTAAGTGTCGTTTGCATTGTTCAGATTTAAACGTGTTTAAACTTTCTTACCTTGTATCGGCGTCGACGCCAGAACCGTAATCAACGCCACTATTAACGTCACGTCACGTAACGCCATTCCTCGACGTTTCACACTTCAGCGGGACAACACTAACACTTTATTTTCTTAAAGTACTTTTAAATGCCATGAAATAAAAAATAAAATCCCTTTCAAAGAATGGTCAACATATACGATATTCGTCAGATGTTCACTTCGTCCGTCCACTGAAGAATCAACGAAAACGTGCGTCAAATTGCAGACGATATATTTATACAGACCACCGCCCACACAATATACCCGGTTTGTAACAGGCGGAACCAGGGGTTACTTGAAACTTGCGAACCGGTTAGAATTTTACAAAACCAATGAACCATGCACAGGTTTCCTATTTAGAATGTTCTCTCTGTCCTATTTAGAGTTGTCTGCGTACGTCACGCGCGGTATAATATGAACCACTACCCATTGAAATCGACGAGTTAAATATATCTACAAATACTAACATGAATACCGGTGGAATATTTCTTTACGAAAGTCTTTAAAGAATGAATACTTTATATGGCACGATGTTCTAAATAAAAAGTTTAGGCCTAAAAAGGTGTTATGCTCGTGAAAGAAACCTACGTTTAACTTCAATGTTTTATCCTATACATAAGAGGATTAGCGCATCAATATTGTATTATGTGTTTGCAAAAGTATGCATTTTCTCCAACAGCACGACTTAATAATTGAAGATAAAATATTGGTTTTAAGGTGAACTTATTAAATTGATGCATATTTAATGAATGTTACATCTTAACATGTCTTCTCGTTCTCCATTTATGAATAAGATATCAAAAAAGCTGCGCGCATCAGCATGCATGACATGCAGAGAGATGTGAAATGTTTTGTGGTTTAAAATAAAAAAAATCCAAAATTGTGTCTTGTAATATTAAAGTTTATGCGTATTTTCTTGTAATTAAATATATATTACAGACAGTTTACGGCTCGTGTTTTTCATCAAATTAAAGCTAGCATAACCGTAACTTACGTTGATAAAAAGTTCAACAAAATAAATATTGTGTTCGTTGAATCACAATGTAAAACGGTATTAGTCTGTGTTGCGTGTTTAAATTATACTTAATATACTACCTATTACTAAACGTTCAATGGTATAAATGAGACGCGACATTTCTAAGCAATATATGTGTTTATCGAATTTTTAGAACCTACAGTTATACAATTTATATAACAGTTTTAACCCATTTATGCCTGACGTCTAGAACAAAGGCCTTGGCAAACAGCGTAGACCCAGATGAGACGCCGCATTATGCGGCGTCTCATCTGGGTCCGTGCTATTTGCTTAAAGGAATTTCTGTAAAAATATTATAAATATAGAAATAAATATACTAGACATCCCTAATTTTGGAAATAAATTTATTCAATTAAGAAGGATGGGAGAGTCCACTAGGCATAAATGGATTAATAGAGCGGTTTTATAATCACGTTCGACAATATCAGCCTCGTGAATGCTTTACACTAACAAAATGATGTACGTGTGCAAAATATTTGTATAGCGTTTTTTGAAAGCTTTAATGGCTTTTAAATTACTATCGCGTAATTTCAAAGCCATTGTGTATTTAATGTTAATTTTTATTGTCGGGTAACGGTTACATTACTGTTTGCAATTTAATGTCTTTTTTACATTAAAAAATATATTTCCACATAAAGGAAGGGAAAGGGTTTCAACAAGTCGTATCCGATGGATATTTGAATTACTTTCTTTACAGGCCATGAGTTTTGTTCACAAAGTGTCTTAAGTTATTTCTAAAAAAGTTTCTCTTTTTAGGGCAAACGTTTGTAAGCAAATTATGTTGTCCTTTTGTACAAATCGAATATCTGATATGGTGTTTGTATTCATCACGTAACATTCTAAAACATACGCCATGTCATAGTGCTCCTTATTGTTTCTTAATTGCTTCTTTTTGGAATGATGCAGTTAAAAAAGTTTCTACATCTAAGGATCCAACTTAAGATGTGTCGTAAATAGAGTCGCAATCTTTTGCGATCTAGGTTTGACGTGAGTTTTGTTTGCACGTGATTGATTTTGGTCCATGGACTCCTTTACAACAACTAATTTTAAAGATGTATTTGATTAAAGTATAAACATGGCCTCAATAAAATGAAACTGTGCACTTGCAAATAGGCTTGATACAAATATGATGTGTCTCATGAAAAATATTTCTGAATAACAAACTGCTGTTATCTGAAAGAATTCCATTTACAGTTTTTTTTCTATCGCGATGGTTCATGATTATTTTGTATTGGTCTTAATTAAAACATGGTATGGAAAAGGCGCTCACGATGAATATCTGATATGAATATTGTTTTTCATATCCTTAGCTGGCGTAAACATATATTTCAAGATACACTGTATCGTTTTAATTTGAAATCAAACGTTTTTTATTTTCTTCCTTAGTTTGATCGAGTAAGCGCAAGAAGCGTATATATTCATATATCGATATAGTTAACCGTGTTAACGCGCATTTTTAATATGATGTTAACGCCCCCTTCCCCGTGAACATTCTGAAGTATATTTCAGAATTTCTTAAAAATGTGCATTTTCACGTTTTGGTAAATTGACAAAGTTGAAAAAAAGTTGTTTCAGATTCTCAAAATTTCGTTTTAGTCCTGATATTTGTTAGGAAACAGTAAAACTTAACAATTACCATCCTCTAAAATATTCATTATATGCATCTTTTGACGATTCGAAAACCTGAATATTATAAAGCGTTGCAACGCGAAACGATTGAATAATTTGGAAAGTTCTGTCGCTGCCGTTATATTTTGTGCAACTACGAGGATTGCTTATATAAAGTAAAACATTTATTTCTCAAAGCATGAGCACGGATGGCCGAGTTGTCTTAGCGGAAGACTTTTACTCCAGAACTCCAAGGGTCAGTGGATCGAACCCAGTTGAGGGCTACTTTGTTTTTGTTTTTTAAATTGTATTCTTGTTTTTTTACCAATGTTTAAATTTATCATTATTAAGCATTAAATTTGCTGAAATAAATGTTGTTGTTGTTGTTGTTTAAAGCATTAAATGACAAACTTCAATACATGTCAAAATCTGTGAAAAAGCCCCTTTAAAGTAGCTTTATTAAATTTACGAAACGCTTACAAAAACACGCACTACATAGTCCCTTGTGTGCAACTTAAACTGAATAAAAAATACAAGCAAGTATCAATAACGTTAACAGTTATATTTCTGTTGATATTTACGGGCTAGCTACATATCCAGATACGAATGAGGCTCGTTCTCGTAACAAAAGCGAGACAAAAACTTAATTATAAACAACTATTATTAACGGTACTTCACATAAATAAAACCTCACTAAGGTACCAAGGACTTAATTGTATAATAAATATATGTGCATTCCAACTCAGCTTAAAACAGGAGTCTTCTGTTATACTTAAGTTAATTTTCAAATTTGATTTATATTCTTTAAAAAATGACGACGTTCGAAGCACATGTGAAATTACAACAAGCAATCCATCAAAATTAGAGCTGATTGGCTCAGATGAGGAAGCTCTGGTCTTAAAGCGTACGTTCACGGGCTCGATCCGCGGCCAGGAAAATAGCATTTGTGGGCATTGGACACGAAATCTGTCCGCTTTACTCTCACCCCCTTCACCGATTCAAGTGCAGGGCATTTTTCAGTTCCTGTTATAAGTATGTGCACTTAGTTCGGGTAAGCCGTCTTAGCCAGCAACAGTTGGGTGTGCGGATAGCGCAGTGGTTGGTTCAACCGCTTCTCATCCAGGCGTCCTGGGCTCGATCCCCGTTTCGGGGGTCATGTGAGTATGGTTGATGGTCACCATACCGGACAGGTGATGTTTTCTCCAGGTACACCGGCTTCCCTCACTGACGTATTGTCTGCGTACGTCAAACGCGGTATGATATCAACCATTACCATTTGAAATCGACGAGATTATAATATCTACAAATATTAACATGAATACCGGTGGCATGTTTCTTTAAGAAAATCTTTAAAGAATAATTAATTCATAGGGCACGATGTTTTGAATGATAAGTTTAGGCGTGAAAAGATGTTATGCTCGTGAAAGAAACTCGTATGTTCAATCATATACATAAGAAGATTAGCGCAGCAATATTATTTGAGGTGTTTGCAAACGGTTGAACCGCATTATTAACTGCATCATTAACTGCATAACGCAATCATGGATGGTAAAAGAATTGACTTTGCGATGAATCTTAATCAATTGATGCATATTTGATGCATGCTAAACCTTTCATGCATTCTCGTTCAATTTTTTATGATTAAAATTAAAAAAAAACACACTCTGCGTGCTTAAAGGCACATGTTTATCATCAAACAAAAGCTAGGATAAGCTTAACTTAAGTTGAGAATAATTTAAACGAAATACTTATTGTGTTCGTTGAAGCGCAATATAAAACGGAATTTACCATTATACTTTGCTTAAAATAGATTTTATGTACTGTCTCTTACTAAACGTGAAATCGTAGAAAGATATTTGTTAAGCGAATTTATAGAACATAACGTAAATCATTCTGTAAAACGGCTTTACGAGGTGGGTTAAATTAACATGTTCCGCAATATCAGCCTCGCGAATGCTTCATAATAACAAAATGTAGTGGGTATACCTTTTATTAGAATCGCGTTTTTTAAAGCCTTAATGGCTTGAAAATAACTTAGGCTTTATTTGAAAGCCATTATTAATTTAATGTTAATGTGTTTTGTCAAGTAACGGATACATTACCGTTTGCAAAAATGATTTGTACATTAAAAATCCACATGAAGGCATGGAAAGAGTGTCTTCAATACATATATGATGGAGACGTGCAATACATTCTTAAAAAAACACGATTTATGTTCACAAACCGTGTTAAGTTGCTTCTTAAATAGTTTCATTTGTTAGTGATCACTTGAAGAAGCTATTACTGATAATTATGCTGTTTAAATTCATCACTACATTAAGAAGCTTAATCTGGTACTCTTAATTGTTTCTTTAAATTTATGCATGTAGAATGAAGTTAAAGCAATGGCAAGATTTAAGGATTTAAGTTATAATGTTTCTTAAATAGTGCCCATCACAACATTTTGCGATCTACTTTTGATCAAGCGGTTTCAAGTGAGGGAGGTCGGACTACGGACGCCGTATCAACAAATTTTAAGATTGATAAGATGAATAAAGAATACAAATAGGGTCAGACAAACCTGTTACTTCTTTTATCAAATATGCGTGATGCAAATGTCGCTTATCTCATGAAGAATTTATTTCAATAAACAAACTGCTGTTTATCTGAAAGAAAATACTTTGCAATATGTTTTAATCAAAACGTTTTATGATTATTTAAGATTGGTCTTAAGAAGTGAAGAATGAAATGGAAAACGCGGTCGAGATAAATATAAACTACACATGTTGTTTTGCTGATCGTAAGCTGACGGGAAGATATATTTTGAGATAGACTGTGTCGTTAACTCAAAATCTGTTTCGATCAATATTTCACTAAATTGCACCTAGAGTGTGGTTGAATAAGTACCTTTATGAAATATATCCGATAATGTTATTACGCGCATTTTTAAAGTGCGGTTTACGCCCCCTCCCCCAAACAAATTCTGAAGTGCAGTTATAATTTTTAAAGGTGCTTTATTACATTACATTTACAACGCGAACACTTACTATATAGCCTTTGCGTGTAAAATTGAATTACTTCAAGTCAATAAAGCATACAAACAAGTGTAAACAACGAACACAGTTTGATTCATGTTGATGAATTTAAGGGCTAGCTACATACATGTATCTTGTTTAGAATGAAGCTTATTCTCGTTTTAAAGAAAATACCAACCGCGACAAAACAAATCTCTGTGGACAATTACGAACAACTATTACAATCACTTTATACTGGTAAGCAACCTAACCAAGGAAACGTTTGAGTTTGGCAAATGCAACCAAAAAAACCCATGCTCTTTAAGCTCTTTTTATCATTTTAAAAACTGTAGAAACGGTATCCAGAGTACTGTTTGTCAGCCTATTAACATATTTGTTCAATACTTGTTCAAGTTTAACTAAGTACAATGAACTCCCAATAATTTCAATAACACAGGTGGTACCGGTAATTGCTCTACTCTTTAGCGAAATCTGCACCATCAATGACGCTGGAGTTTACTTAGTACTTTGAAAGTGCTCAAATAGGCTATATTGGAATCAATCAATGAACACTTTAAAATACACAACGCCCAAAGTCCAAACATACTTATTTTGGTTTTCACAGAGTGCCTATAGCTACCATGTGTTGTGTCAATATTGTAAGCGACCATCGTTGTCAATACAAGTCTGTCTCACAGACGTATTGAATTATTCCGTTTAGCACCGTTTGAATACATTTTTTTACGATTGCATTCTTTTTCGATGGTAGGAAAAGTATTCTTATTGTCAAAATGGTATAATAAGCGCTTTTCAAGCATTCTCTACAACTACCCGCATTGACAACTTAAACAAATACGATTAAGATGCGTAGTTTTTATGTTGTAAGGATTCATAAACCACTAAATAGACCAGCGTTAACGGGGGTTTTGTTGAAGACTCAGTGACATCATACCGCAAACCCAAAGGCAAAAATGTTTAGATTTTATGATGACTAAAAGTAGTGGATAAGGCGCCGGCCTAGAGACCTGGATGTCACGGGTTCAATCCCAACTGTGGCATGGTTCTTTAGATTCACCCCCCCCATAAGACACCAAGTACTGGTTGTATCTATGAAACGGATTGGAGAGCGTTTCAATAGACCCTAGGCTTTGGATGCAATCGTGTTGAAAAGTCTTTTTTTTCGCTACACTAACTTTTAAATTGAAATGTATATACAATTATACGAAGAAAAAAATTAAGTCAACCACAGGTAACGATGTTATAAAAAAGAATTTGAGACAATGGAGACGCAGTTTACATAGAGATTACGTATTAAATGATGAATGCATTTGAGCGCTGTAGTCACACACGCAGTATACAAAGAGACGACGTTACTAATATCAAGACAAAGGGGTTGTGGCATTTATAAAGCAGTTTACAAGTTAATACGTTTTGAATGATACGGCAAAGACGTTGAGACAATGTTGACGCAGTTAACATACAGGCAATGTCATTTGATGCAACGACGAAGGGGTTGAACAAAGGTGACGAAGATTACACACAAACGACGCCCATTTCGACGAAGTCTACATAGAGACGACGATAATAATGTCTAGATTGGTTACCTCCCCTTATCTATCGCAAACTCTCTATATAGGGATTGGTACAAGCTAATTTTACCGGTACAAATTGGACCGGTTATTTTTAGAAACATATCGCGAGTTTATTCGAGGTTCGGGGGAAGTACTAGTAATCCATGTACCATTCCCGGTGTATTTTCCCGAACTTTTTGACAGCTGACGGGTAAGAATAAAAGCTCGTTCTAGTCAAATAAGATTCATATAAATACATATGCAACTTGAATACTACATGCTACATAATATCCTCGCGTTCTTCAAAAGTGGAAATTCTTGATTTGTGAGCTTTGTATTTGATCTAGTTATCAACGGAATGATAGAAAGATTAAAAAAATAATCTGGGAAACGCCGCGCGCAAACCATAACATTGTAACGTCACGCCACGAACAGCGCTACCGATTGGTCTTTGCGTTATCCAATTAAAATCGCCGAGACATTAGCCTGTACCTGTTGTAGGTCATAAAACACCAAATAGTTTCCCTATATAATTCAATGTAAAAGCGACAACTTTGAGCGAAAATAAATGCAACATTTTGCACATAGAGACCCCCATAACCATACATTTTCTTAAAGGCCATTCTAAGCGGAATCGATTTATGCAATAAAAAAGATATGTCATGTACAATGCAAGAAAGAACTTGACACAAATCAAAATCGACTGTTTTTGCAACTTTTTTTTCGGCCGATTCTTAGTGGAATGTAACCTTTTCTAGTGCAATGGTTTACTATAGTCTTCACGTGTATCATATTTCAGGGATTCAGTAGTGAACACCTATTCATGCCCTACCATTATCTCCGCAAGATAACACCCGAATAATGATAACAAGTGTAAAACATGCCTTCCTGTCAACTATGATATTTTTTTAGAGAGTACAGCCCTACATGAAGCGATCATTTAGTGTATTGTAACCTGTATATTGTATTCAACGGGGGACCAGTTACATAAAATTATGTCAAGACAGATATATTGCGACAATGGAGACGCAGTTTATACAGAGACGACGTTAATGATGTCATAACAAAGAGATTAGAAGCGACACAGTTTGCATGGTGACGACGTTTATGATGTTATGACAGAGGTACTGCGAAAATTAGACGCTGTTTACATAGAGATGAAGTTAAAGATTTAATTACAAAGGAATTAATACAATGGCGGCGCAGTCTACCTTGAGGCGACGTTAATGATGTCACGACAGAGGCACTGAAGCAATCGCGACACAGTTTGCATAGAGACGACTTTAATAATGTCATGACGGAGGGATTGCGACAATGAGACGCGGTCTACAAAGAGGCGTTGTTAATGATTTAATTACAAAGGAAATTATACAATTGCGGCATAGTCTATCTAGAGCAGCCTCAACGCAGAGATTTGACCTGCCATAATAACCAACCATGTTATGATAGCCGAGCCACGTGGTACATTATTTTTTCCGTTTTTATTTTTACTTTTTTATCTAGGTAATTAATATTAAGGATTTTTTGTGGTGGCACAAATTAGTTATGACATCATCGAACGATTTTACATAGAAAATACGTAAATTATGTAATGACAGAGGGATTGCGACAAAGCCGGCGCAGTTTACATAGACGCGACGCTAATGGTTCAATTTCCAAGCATTTCATACAATGGCGACGCAGTTTACATGGAGACGACATAAATGATGTCATGACAGAGGGATTGTGAGAATGACGATACAGTTAACATGGAGACGATGCTAATGATATAACGACAAAGAGACTGTGACGAAAGCGACGTAGGATACATAGAGACGACGTTAGTGATGTCATGAGAGAGATATTAATACAATGGCGACGCAGTCTACATGGAGACGTGTGTGTGTTATGACAGAGATATTGAGACCATGGCGTAGCAGTTAACATAGTAACCAAGTTTTTGATGTATTAACAAACGAATGAAGACAATAGCAACGCAGTTTACAAAGAGACGAATTAAATGATGCGATGAAGACGCAGTCTAAATAGAGACGCCGTTAATAAATATATGACAGACGGATTGCATCAATGAAGAAAAAATCTGCACAGAGAAGACGATAACGATGTCACGAAATAGGGATTGAGAAAATGGCGACGCATTTTACAAAAGAGAGGACGTTAATGATGTAATTTAAAAGAATAAAGACAACGACACAGTCTACATAGAGACGGCGTTTATGATGTCATGACAGAGATATTGAGACAATGGCGAGACAGTCTATAGAGACGACGTTAATGATGTCATGACAGAGGGTTTCAGACAATGGCGAGGCAGTCTATATAGAAATTACGTTAATGATGTCAAGACAGAGGTATTAAGATAATGGCGAGGCAGTCTATGTAGAAACGACGTTAATGATGCCATGACAGATATATTAAGACACTTGCGAGGCAGTATATATAGAGACGACGTTTATGATGTCATGACAGAGGGATTGAGGCAATGGACTGGTGAGGCAGTCTATATAGAAACGACGTTAATGATGCCATGACAGAGATATTAATGTTGCCGGCCTCGCCAGCCGTAGTGGGTGGAGAATGAATACCAACAACGGTTGATGTTTCTAAGTGTAATTTCCCCGTGCAGACAAATAAATATGAATTAATCTGCAACAATAGCATTAAATTATAATATGAAGATAAATTGATTTATGTTAAAGAATAGATGATAAATCATTTCAATATAGCAAACGTATAACAATGCAAACAATGCAACCGCATCGACATGTTTAACAACACAATATTATTTCAATATAATAATAATAAAAATATTATTAATAAACATAATAATAATAATAATAGTAATGATAATAATAATCACCCTATTATAATGTCATAGGTTGATTAAATCGATGTTATATTTCAAAGCCACTATCTTTAAGTAGGCATAGTCAATTGTTATTAGAATTGTAGTTGTAGTATAAGTAGTGTTTAACCACTATTGTTATACTTAATGCTAACACCGTTTATGCGCACGAGCACGTGATTGATAATCCTTTGCGCGCCACTGTCCAAAAACGATAGCGACGGTCAGATAGCTAGACGCCATTTGAATGTGCTGATTGAGCAGGTATTTCATGTTATTATTATTATTATTATCATTACTATTATTATTATTATGTTTATTATTATTATTATTATATTGAAATAATATTGTGTTGTTAAACATGTCGATGCGGTTGCAAAACTTGCATTGTTTGCATTGTTATATGTTTGCTATCTTGAAATGATTTATCATCTATTCTTTAACATACATCCATTTATCTTCATATTATAATTTAAAGGGGCCTTTTCACAGATTATGGCATTTTTTAACTTATTCATTAAATGCTTTATATCGATAAATGTAAACATTGGATCGTAAAAGCTCCAGTAAAAAATCAAGAATAAAATTAAAAAAAGGAAAAGAACATTGCCCGGACCAGGTTTCGAACCAGTGACACCTGGAGTCCTGCCAGAGTCCTGAAGTAAAAACGCTTTAGCCTACTGAGCTATTCCGCCAAGTACACATACTTGACGTATTTTATACCTTATATAAGCAATCTTCGTAGTTTCACAAAATTTAACGACAAAAACAGAAACTCTCCAAATTATTCAATCGTTTCGCGTTGCAACTCTTTATAATTTTTAGGTTTTAAAATCGTCAAAAGATGCATATAATGGCTATATTAGACCATGGTAAATGTTCAGTATTACTGTTTCCTAACAAATATCATAACTAAAACGAAAATTTGCGAATCTGAAACAACTTTTTTCAATTTTGTCAATTTACCAAAGCGTGAAAAGATCCCTTTAATGCTATTGTTGCAGACAAATAAATATGAATTAATCTAAACTTTATTACAAAGACAATATTTACGTGTTCCCAAGACATGAATGAAGAATCATGGGCATGATATTTACTTACATGATAAGTGCTACGGTGGATCGTAATCATTGGTAACCATACTGCAGTATATATCTACCTTTTTCGTCAGTGTGCTAAAAAAGTCTAATGATAAATGATATTTAGAAAAAATATATCTATCGTCATGTCGTTCGCATGAGTTACCGTACACATGTACAATAGCATTCAGTAATAGCTAATGCAATATAACAATAAGTATAAAGATAACCGCAATATTACAAAGGACAATTATTTAGTTAAGGTGCCCTCAGATGTGATTCTTTTTCTATACGCAGGTTTGCAATGGCAGTTTGCGCATTCTCACGAACAAAAGCTGGCCTATTATAGCGTATAATTTATTATGACCCAGATAATTTGACGATAAGTACAACTCATACAACTTAAATAGCACAGAAGATAACAACAAACGTCAAACATGACAGAAATGAGCAGATCAAAATGAGCCGCTCTATGGGATAACGAAGATATAAGCATGTGCGTAAAGTGAAGTCTCAGATTAGTCTGTGCAGTCCGCAAAGGCTAATAAGAAACGACACATTCGGCATAAAAATAAATACGAGTTTAGACAATATCGACGTTGTTTACATAGAGACGACGTGAATGACATCATTACAGAAGGATTGAGACAATCGCTTTGCTGTTTACATATAGACACGATGTGAATGACGCAAGTGAATACAATGCTTTTCATATACATGCTCGTGATAAGAACCTTTCTTGTGTCTTGTGGAACCGCAATATATACCGAATATTTCATTGACCTCAACCCATAGATGAGACAAGCAGAAGGAGGAGATAAATCAGCTTTTAAAGAACGGGATATGAGTTTTGCCTAACTTCATCACGTTAAGACGAACCATATCATTAACGAGTGGAGTATTATCTACAGCATTGCCACACCATTTGCGGAAATGATAGACATTTATTGATATGACCCAATACAATAACATGTTTGAAATTTTAAAGCGACATATATTAAGAAAAGTGGATTGAATCCGCGGTATGTGTGTGGCATTTACACGGAGTCAGTTGTGAAATACAAATGTAATAAATAGCAACATCGGTTATTTCTAATCAAACATTCATCAAGATATTTTGCAACATAGAGAGTAAGGAAAACCAATCGAATAAATGAGTATCATCATGAACGGATTCAAAATGATGATTGCGGTCGCTAATTAAAAGAACAATGATTAACGTACAAGCCGAATTACATAGAGTACATGTTCAGTTGGTTATAGTGCGGTGGAATAATTTCGTAGTAAATGAGATAGGTGCAATATAACAAGAACTGCGATATAGTGACGATAATCTCGTCATGTTAGAATATTCGGAGTCCAGGCAAAGTTACAGGTTGGTAACTTGTGCTGCTGTTACAGCCTTCATAATAGTGCTCTTTGTGTTTCTATGGTATCACGTGCTGCACACGTGCCTTTCAGTCGCACGAGAAAATGATGATCTTATAACTATGCTGAGGCAACGGTGTGATGATGCAATATACGTAAGTAATGATTTGTACGACTGTTTCGGAATAATGCGTCAAAAGAATAATTAGTGAACGAGCGTATGTCGCAAGTCACGGATCGCCAGAACATGAAGTTTGCGTCACGTAATCGACAAAGGCACCAAACGCAGACGGCATGTTGACCGTGTTTCCTGAAGTAAACACAACAATATTATCTACACAGCTTTGCAATGATTGATTACAGTACAAATTTGTGTTTGTGTTTTGAACATCGACTACTTATTTGATGACGAAACAATATTACATGGACATATTAGCTAGCTCCTCAGTTATGTATGAATAATCATTGGCATGATCATAACAAAAGGGCTTCGGCGAATACTAATAACTGAGACCCATACTGCAGAATTTAAAATTCATTTTGTTAAAACTGTGCTTGACTGGAATTAACTCAGTAATGGCATTGTGAACTCTTAAACAACAGACGTATCAAACACAGGGTATTTAAACATCAATTGTGTATAATCGCGCACTCCACCACCGTTGAGTAAAAGCAAGAAGGTATCTTTAACGTACTCATCTGGATTCAGACCCAGCATGCAACTGCGAATTTTTGTTGTTGTGCAAATAATTCCATTGATACATTTAAAATAAGTAGACACAAGTTATCATCATGTCGTTCGTATTAGTTGCTAAACATATGCACCATAGCATTCATTACTAGTCAAGCGATATCCCCATGAACATAAAGATAACCACCAGATAACAAAGGACAATGGCTTAGTTGTAATGTCCCCGAAAAGTCATCCGTTTCTCTTTTTATATGCAGGATGCCAATAACAATTGGCGGATTATCCCGCACAAAAGCTGACCTAGCATAGCGAGCGTTTTTGACCCACAGAATGTGACGACAACGACAACTTAAAAATCACAAATCGATACGCAATAGGTCGAATGTCAAATGTCAAAGAAATAAGCAGATTGAAATGTTTAAACGGACGATACTTACGTTTATGTGCTTCTTAAAGGTGACGGGGAAATGTATTGGCAATACAAAGTAGGACTTCGTAATCCATGGCTAAGAACACTTGAGTCTGTAGGAAATTATTTTGAACCAGGGATTGACTTATATGTCGCTGTCAATGTCTACGGATCAGAATGCTTGATGGTATGTTTGTACAGATCATGCAAAATATGAGACTCAAAGGCACTGCTTACTGTTGATGCATTGGTCTCACAGATAGATGTTTTGGAAAACATCGTCTGGGATCATTACGTGAACAATAGCACAATTTAAAATATGAAGATACGTTCATGCCTCCATTATTTATAAATGAACACGTACAATCCGCATTCATTCTATATATCCATGGACTATTTATCATTAAAATGCATGTTGATCAAATTGCTTGGTTCTTATTGCAATACCCTATCGCAAACAAAACAAGAGGACCACGGACAATAAGGCGCTAACCCGAGACCCAAAGGTATAAAACTATTCTGGGACAGTTTATTTACTTCATTGAGACAAATTGTCTGACGAAGTTTCATGAAGATTGACCAATAAATGTGGCTAAAATAGTGTCAAAAAACTAACTTCTAGAGTGGGTTTACAAGGTTTCACTATAGATACTCATGGAAAATGGCCCGCCCCCTGGCGGCCATGCTTTAAATGTCATAACCATTTCGAACTAAGCCTTGCTATTATTAGAACAAATGCTCTGAACACGTTTTATAAAAATGGTCAAAATGTGACTTCTAGAGTGTTAACAAGGTTTCACTATAGTAAAATATGGAAAGAAAATGCCCGGCTGCCTGGCGGCCATGTTTTTTCAACAGACCAGACGCATTTTCGAACACAGCTCAGATATCATTTGAACGAATGTTCTGACCAAGTTAAATACATATTTGACAATAAATGGATTAAATTTGACTTCTACAGTGTTAACAATATTTTACTATAGCTATATAAGGAAACATGCCCCGCATCCAGGCGACCATATTTTCAATGGACCGGAACAATATTCGATCTTATCCAAGATATCACATATACAGATGTTCTGACCAAGTTTCATGAACAGTTGACAATAAATGTGACTTGTAGAGCGTTGAAAGTTTATACTATAGTCAATAAGGAAAACGGCCCCGCACCCTGAAAGCCATATTCTTCAACCAATCGGATCCATTTTTGAACACAGCTGAGATAGCATTAGAACAAATGTCCTAACAAATTTTCAAAAGTTAGTGGTGTCTTTTAATTCTTATGCAAAAACAACAAAAAATTAGTTAATAATAAACATAAGTTATTAACAACGTGTATTTCGGTACGTTAAACACGCTCTCAAACGCTTGCAAACAACAAAATCATTTTGGTCATTTTCTGATATAAATTAGAGTTCTATGAAGGGGGTTTTGTTCAGGCTACTATGTAAAGCTACCAGTATCTGATGCTCGCGCGGGTACCGACTTCTTCCAAATGACCGCCTGTATCGGTGATATCAGTAATAAACAACTCTGTATGGTGGAATTTATCGATACTTTTTGGTAAAAAAAATGATTAACTTGTTTTGAATGTATTTTCTGTTACACGGATTTTGGTAATTGTAAACATTGAAGCTTCCACTGGCACTCATCAGGACCACATGTTCGCGTTCGAAATGGTATAAATTCATATCTTCTAACTTATCTGGATACCGACTGTCCGAGTTACATAACAACACATAAATAAGCAGATCAAAATAAGCCGGTTTCTGGAAAAAAAGAGCTTTATGCATGTGCGTTAAGTGTCGTCTCAAATTAGTTTGTACAGTCCCAAGTGTTGTTTCACAGTCCGCAAAGGGTACTCAGAAACGACACTTGGGGCATAACATTACACAAGGATTGAGACAATGGCCAAGTAGTTTACATAGAGACGTGATAATGGCGTCATGAAAGAAGGGTTGAGAAAATTGCGACGTAGTATAGAAAGACGAGATAATGACGTCAAAGCAGAAGGTTGAGACAATAGCGATGTAGTTAACATAGAGATGACGTGAATGATATATATAATGATATATATTAAATAGAGGCGACGTTAATGGCGTCATTACAGAAGGGTTGAAATATTTTTGATGTGTGCAAATGCAATTAAATGAAGCAAATTTGAAAGCGTTATTTATAGAAAAAAGTACATCGCAGCCGCTATGCGTGTTTCATTTACATAGAATCAGTTGTGAAATAGTACATTGCAACATCGGTTACTTTTCATCAAATATTCATGAATTATTTGACAACAGAGTTAGGACAACCAATCGAAAAATATACTCACCAACGGAACATTTAAACGACGAATATGTCCGCTATTTGAAATAACAAGGATTAACGTACACACCGACTTTAATTGAGTGCATGTTCAGTTGGTAAAAGTTCGAACAAAATATATCATAGTAAGTGAGATAGGCATACAATTTTTGCAATTTCAATATAAGTGCAATATTGACAAATCCTCGTTATGTTCGAATATTCGGAGTCCAGCCTGGTTCCGCGAATTGAATTAACTAGGAAACGTACTGCAGTACAATTCTGCGTCTGTGATAATCTTATCATAAGTGTAAATATAGAAGACAGTGTGTCATCCTGTTGTATTATTTGCCAAACACATGCACAAAAGCATTCATTACGAGTCGCAATATCGCATTGAATACAAAGATAAGCGCTAGATAAAAAAAGACAATCAATGCAAGGCATTTTAATTCAATGTTTAATTAATGTCACATTCGCAATACATATACAATTAAAATACATATAAAAAGCACAGTTACATGTATGCGACCAATCATAATATGATTTACAAGAGTCTATATATAGAGAATATTAGGTCGGTGCCGAATAAAGCGAAGTTTATTTTGCGAGGCTTAGAAAATCTGAACCACGAGCCTAGGCGAGTGGTTCAGATTTTCGAGCCGAGCAAAAATAAACTTCCCATTATTCGGCACTGACATAGCATTAGATTTATCCCAGCAATTTTCTTAGTCGTCAATTATTCAACGACAAACACCAAGAACATATTTAAAAACAATTTAGTCACAGGTTTGGCATTTAAATGTCAAGGACGGGACGATTTGTATTAACAGATTCGCCCAAGAACGGCGGGAAAAAGCAGTATATAGTGTCGAATCCCTGTGAAAGGGAAGTGTGTTCATGGAACTATGCCGATAAACATAAGTCTTTGTTCTCCAACACTGGTACCGTACATTACACAGGATCCTGTCGTCGGGAGTTAAACTCTGTACACATTTGACCTAACCGACTGACGGTGATCCAAACGCTGTAAAGTTCCAGCCTTGTCGATGTACGGTTTACTGGCCAGCTCGAAAAGGAATGACAGCGAGGAAAACAAGTGGTTTATATAAGTGGACGAGTCTAAGTGATACAATGGACTATAGCATTTCATAAAGGGTTTTTTTAGAGTTAGAGTGGAAAATAGCCTTTGCGTTGAATAAGATCTTAAGCGAATAAACATTATTATTTCTTTATAATTAGAATAGGAAAATAGAAAGTTCTACCGGTTCACGGAAAATCCCAAAGTTATTTTATTTTTAAGCAAACATTGTTTTATTATTTTTGTTCGTGCCGAGCCTAATATATTACAAAAAGATCAGGTACTAACCTGTTTTTCTGTTTATCATACTTCTACGTCCCCGATTTTAAAGAAATAATGAAAAACCAACAACTCAAAACTGCAGCTTTAGCGGGAAATAATATGACTTTTGTCGTTTGACGTGTTAATAATGACGTCATGAGTAGGCGCACTTAATATTTTTAAATAATGTTGTTTGTTTTTGCTTTTTGTGTTGCATTTTGTGTTTAAAATATATAACATATTGGTATTAAATTATTTGTTTTGTTAAATTTGATTCGATTTTACAAAAATTGAAATGATTTCTTTATAGTTGATTTCGAGTAATATGACCATCCTCTGCCGCGCGTGACAGCTATATTTCAGCATTGCTGAAATAAAGGAAAATATATTCCACAGTGGTTTATTTCGACAATGCACGTCTGATGATGGGATAAAATTATATACTTATATACATTAACAATTAATATTGACTATCAAATTAATGCCACATGGTCAAAACTTACTTCTATTAAAATAAGTTATTGTATCTAAGACAATGTGGTATTATTTACACTTGTCAATATTGTTCATACATTAAAATATCATTTGCTTTTTATAACCTATACTAGTCTATAACCTATTTTAAAAATGTACAGCATAAAAAAGTATATACAATTCATTTTGAATATAAAATATTCCTTCTTTTTTTGAGAATACTTCAGCAGGATTTGGCAGATATATAAAACAACCTCTCATCTGTAAATATGCATTTAAGTTTCTCAGTATCTGACATGTTGTGACAGTTTGAAGATTCAATTAAAATGTCCATTAGACTTTTCCTGATATTCACACATAAAGGACAATGAAAAAGTACATTATCTCACCCATCACTTTGTTTTTACAATGGAAACATGTTCTATTACGCAATTCAATATTTTCATATCGACTAGTTTCTAATCTAAGCGGTGCCACACCGCATCGAAACTACACTTCTATACAAAAATGGTTTGCTGTCTTTAACATAGGTTTCTGTTCCAAAGTCTGTTTTAAATAATCTATATAGTCTCAATTTATTACGACCAACACCTCTAGTTTCAATATTACTATTGACTTCACTTCTCCATTTGACAATTTCTTTTTCAAAAATCGTAGATTCTACATCATTTATAATATATTTAATATTGTTATGAGGTATATCGACTAAATTACACATGTTTACATCTCTCAGAAATGACTTTATTCTAAAATAGCTGTTTTTAACATTAATTGATTTAGACCACAAGTACATTTTCTTATTTATTCTGGAATCATTCATATTTACATTTCTAAAATGTTGTCTAATTACAACTCCCCATTGCTTTACAATTGGTGGTTTCCAACCCATTTCACTAAGAACTGCCGCATTAGGGGTGTATTTACCGACATCAAATGATACCGCATTGCCCGATCCTGGACAGCATTAATACACGAGTAAGATTTATCGCCCCAACTGGTGCACTATAGCTGATAATATGCCAAACCATAGAATCAAACAGCTTGGTGAAACTGGAATATTGGAAACCTCCGAATGCTTTACTTTTCGAAATAATTAAACCTAATGCTCTAGAAGCATAAATAGCCACAGTTTTTTTTCTATTTCATGGTAATCTAAAAATTAATTTAGAACAACACCAAGATATCAATAACAATGTACAATTTCCAAACGTTGACCATCAGTGTTAAAATTAAAATCAGTTTGCATAAAACTCTCAGGTCTAAAATGAACAATTTTCGATTGTTCTCAATTGATATTAATCTTATTTTGTAAACACCATGAAAATAATCAATCTAACATAATTTGAAAGTCTTGAGCATTCTCTGCAAGTAAAACAATATCATCTACAAATTATAAAATGCATACTCTTTCATCACCTAGGTCAATACCAACTTCTTATGTATTTAACATGGATACCAAATTATTTATGTAGAGATTGAACAGCATGGGGGACAACGGGTACCCCTGCTTCAAGCCACACTTGACGTCAAACCACTCGGTATCAAAGCCATTTACCCTCACACAACACTTTACGTCCCTGTATATAGACATATAGACAGTATAGCTTGAAGCAAGCGGCCCTGAAGTCCCTCATGCATTAACTTATCAAACAGTCGAGTTCTATTGATCACGTCGTACGCTTTACGGAAATCTATAAAGGCTGCAATTTAGATATTTTTTTAAGTCAAGTACTTTCTTATGATGCCCAAAAAGTGTGATTCGTATTCTACTTTTCTACACTCAGTTTGCCAATGACAATTTGCTGTTTATCATGCATAAAAAGCTTGCCTTTCTCACAAATGTGACAATAACGATAACTCATTCAACTTAAATAGCACTCGAGGAAACAAAATAATATAAAACGTCGACGAAATAAGCAGATCAAAATGTTTTCATGGACGTTCATTACGTTTATTTGCTTGTACACGATGACGGGTAATTATAATTTCAATAACAAAAAGCCACGGTCAGTATTATCTAGTATCGTAAGCTAACGCCATGACATATAGGCGACACATACAAGGGGTGTCCTGAACCGGTTCTTTATTCTTTTCCGAACCTACTTGGTAACATCTCGGTACAAGTAGACCCAGTTGTATTATATACGAATAACATCATATGTATTGTACATGCACAAGTGAACCAAAAATTCATGATAATCGTTAAGTACCTCTTTTTGAAGATTGTCGGGAAAATTAAATTTAGTAAAAGAGTATGCACCTGGATCTTATAAGGATTATAAAAGATATCAAACAGCATATATCTCATAGCTTTGGACGGCGTCACAGTTTTGTAATAACTGCTTTACCTCTGCAATAATTTTACCTTGCTCAGCTATCATGTCTAATAGAATAGGCCATTGTGGCATTTGTGCACTGTCTGTAACGTTTGGCTGACACCTGGCATAATCTTTTGATTGAACTTTTATATTGTATAGTACTAGTTTCATATGTTTGACAGTTAACATGAGGATCATAATCATCTTTATCGCAGCCAGTATATGGCACACAAAAAAGCAATGTCGTGTTGGTTCGCATGGTGGCTTCCAGAAGATATAGAGAATAGTATGGGAGTTTTGGATAAAGATCAAGTTTATCATGCCAGGCTAAGAACCATGCTAGCGCGAGGCTTATAATCTATTTATCATATTATTTTCTCTCTTTTGCTATAAATAATTATCAAATATCGCATTTTTGACGATTTTGTTCTTCCGTATTTTTTGGAAAAACCCGAGCGTGATCTAAAAATAGCGATAGTATAGAGATCAAGTTTATACGATCGTTGTTATACTATCGATTTGCATCTGGTAATACGATAAAATCCAATCCTATGATCACACATTTGTCAGGTAATTGTCAAGTGTTTGTAATAAATAGCATTTGCCAAGTTGCTATTGAAGCCGTTCAAGTGCATTGCCCTCATAGTTAATCTTCTGGGATAAAAAAATTCTATCCAAATCCTATACATTAGCAAAAGCATATGTGTATAATAAGGGTAAGTAAAAACAGAGGAGTGGTATTTCGGTTAATAAAGCCTTGAGCTTTAGTACTAATGTTCCTCATATTCAATAATATAATATTCCGATGAAAATTGTACCGCGTTTTCATTTTGTTAGAATAAACTGTGCGGTAATTCATTTGTAACAACTGTTTGTGGTATATTATTGTTAGTCGCGCATTTCAAATGCCGCTCTTTTACGTACAAATTTGAAGAAGTGTACCGATAATTCTTAATCAACGAACAATTCTGCTCTTCTTAAAATTTTACACTGTTAAGAATTGGAATCACGGGATTAGTTAATTAATTTAACTTATCCCATCGCTTCCACCAGAACTAATCGGGGCCTTGCTCTAGACATGGGTTGCGTGTGTTATATGTAGGAATACAATGTGTAAAACAACGTCAACGATGACTCCAGGTTAGTGCATATTGTATTCAAATTTGGAAAAATCCAATGGATGCATAAACAAGTTTCATGTATGTCGCTTTCAACATTGAAATCACATTATGTTCACAGTCAAACAGCTAGTTGAACAGAAAGTTATAATAATTCAGATAGCAGTTAAGATGAAAATGCTTTAAGTTCCTAAATAGCCTCAGTAAAATGCGTCACAGTGATAAAGTTGACATAGTTAAGACTGTCACACGAGTCAAAGAGAATGCACTTGAAATATTTTCAGACGTTGCAACACCCTTCATTCCGTGAAAGGTTGATACATATTCTGTGAAAAGGCCTAAATGAAGAATTTATGTTCACTTAAACGGCGTTTTCTTTACCTATTCTTCGAATTTATCACATAACTGAATTTAAAATTTACTTAATATAGTAGCAAGCTGATTTTCTGCTCGCTACCCAGTCAAAAACTCTAAACTGACACGAGAATGTTTTAAACATTCGAAATGTGGCCAATGTCAGCCAATCCTTGGCCTCGGACCCACCGGCCCGAAAAAGGACACGGTCCGGCCCTAAATTGGCTTCAAAACGGCAATAGAGCACACAAGGAGGCCCTTTATCCAAAATCTGTGATATCAGAGTGTGGCTTTAGGACCCGTGAAGGCTCGATGTTCGATTTGTACAAGACCGACGGTCGTAGGAGTATAAAGCCGTTTTTTTCTGAAAGTGCCTTTCAAGTTGCTAGCACACACGGTTTCCGAAAATACCTGGCCCCCTAGACTACCAACACAGTCTATTTGAAGTCTGGTGCACATTAACAGATTTGTTTACAAAACAAACGCTATAATAGCTTAATGGCTATTTAGTATTTTCATACATCAAGCAATGACTGAATAAGTCGTTGAAAGCCATAATAATGTATAAATCGTGCAGATATCTCCAGAGCATTCATAAGACAATAATTTCTCTCATTTAAACCTTTACTTATGTTTTCTAAAAGTAACATATTTACAGTGCATTTTGCATGCTATCTGTACAGTATGTGTTGGTTGATTTGTCGGTTATGCAAGATTTAAAGTGACCGTTCGCGGAATAGATCGTTGTTTTGCATATTAATCGTAAAGCGAGAAATAAACTTGACATAAATTCATTGTTTTTTTTTATCAAGGTTGACATCAAAAACCTGTTCAAATTCGGTTTTGAATCGATAAAATAATATATAAATGATCATAAATACATGCAATGGGCGAAAATCATTGCAACGTCGCGAGTTATGAAAATTATATCTATATTTAGCTTTCGCTAAACATTATTAGCATATGGAAGATAAACACATAGATTTAGCAAAAACAGCGTTGCAACTCAGTTTCCGTCTGTATTAACAGATATATTTGGATTTGTTCTTATCTTCTCTCCGCTAAATTTGCCCGTATCCGCAATTGTGTTTGTTTAGGTTTGAATTAACGTGTCGAATCATTAATATTAATAAGGTCGTTTTCGTACTTTACCGTACTCGACCCGAAAATAAAAATCGCTATATTGTTTGTTTTCAACCGATTTCAACCGGATTTTCAGAGATATCCTCAATAAAAACACGTTTTCTTACGATTCTGCCCATATGTATTTCCGCGAACTGTCACTTTAAGACAGGAACCTACGAAGTACCTTGTCCGGTACTTCTATTGTAAATAATATCGTCAAGAAGGTTAACTCTAGACTTAAATTTTTATATAGACAACGTGATTTTTTAAATAAAAGTCTTAGAAAAAGCTTATGTAATTCTTTAATACAATGTCATTTAGATTATGTATCCTCTTCGTGGTATTGTGGACTCACGAAACAGCTTAAGCACAAGTTACAAATAGTCCAAAATAAAATGGTTCGTTTTATTAACAATTCCCATTGTAGGACATCACTTGTTGTATCGCATTTTGAAGAACTTGGTTTATTGAACATTGAACAAAGATGCAAGCAACTTCGGCTTAACCACATCCATAAGATTTTCTACAATAAATGTCCAAGCTATATGAAAGACAATTTTGTCAAATGTACAGATGTCTATCAGTATGGGAATAGATCCCGATTTAATTTTTATGTACCTCAAGTTGATGGCTTTACTAGTTCTTCATTTTACTACAATGGTATTACGGATTGGAATGCATTACCCGATAATATAAAGTCCATCGAATCGAAATTTACTTTTAAGAAACTTGTTAAGACACATCTATTAAATGATATGAAGGTAGACGAGAATTCCATGTATTTTTACTTTTAGATTTGTTTTATTTTTATGTAATTCTTTATTTTTATGTTTTTTATTCGTGTCAGTGTATTATCATGTCCACTTTTGAAAGATTCACTTAATTCGTAGAAGAAATCATGTGTAGGATCATGTCGATTATATATTAAGAACTGAAAAACAATATATTTATAGTCACGTATAAGATCTGTTCGACTAAATCCAGGGACCCCGTTGGAAATAAGCTTTTTCATGTTTACATGTCTAAGCTTTACGGGTTATCCTGTGTATACATCATGTCGTAATCTTATTTGGATCTGTGATAAATGGCACCATTCATGTAATGCATGTTTCTGAATATGATAATAATGCAATCTATACGTTACTTATTGCCTTGATTGCATTGAATTGTAAATTGCTTGACATGTATGCACAAATAAAACAAACAAACAAACAAACAAATGTATCCGCCGTCTTTAAAAGCGCCTTTATCTGGTGTTTGGGCGCGATAGCAATTCAATCTTCAAACTGGCAGGTATTGTTTATAACTATACAGTCTTGAGTACACATGATTCTTAAATTTATACTGCGTATAAACCCTAAAGTCATGTGTTCTGTTGTTTACACATGATAAAATCTCGTTTATTATTTTCAAACGTCCTGTTTGAAAAGCAATGGATTTGTTTTAAGAGCGTTAATGGAAATGCATTTTTATAATAAAGCTTTTTAGTAACACACAATGAAACAAATTGTTATTTTGGTTTCATTATTGTTCTTTTACAACCTGTATGCATGTTTCGCAAAGAGTTTGGATGAATCAATATGTGACGATAATAGTTGTATTGACATCCAATATTTAACTCCAACAAAGCATAGTGTTGATATACACATAATTTGCAGTCTACATTTCACGAAGGATTTATTTTGCGATAATGTGTGGTCAACTGTTACCATACTACGACTAGTAGGTAACTGGGGCCGCGAGAATGGCGTCGACTTAGACTCAAACACGTTTGAAAGGTTTGGTCATTTAGAAGAGCTGCGCTTTGTAGGCGTTCAGATCGTGACGTTGTATCCAGGCTCTTTTCGTGGATTGGATAACCTGCGAGTCCTTGATCTGAGCAACTGCGTCAGTTTGGGATATAACAATTTTATGTCTGCGTTTGAATCGAACGCAACACTACCAAGCCTCCAAGAGCTGATTCTGCATATGGCGGGTAACAGAGAGGATAATTTTGAGTTTCAAGAAAGATTTGTAAAGCTTTTCTATTCTAGACCGGTGCGTGTAGTAGATTTATCGGACATGATTATAAAAGGATACGATTTGAGTCAAATATGTTGCTATGCAAGATATTTAGAATTTCTGAATATATCTGGAATATCTGTGTCGAATCTTGCAAATAGTAACGATATTATGGTCTGCAGAATACCGTCTTTAAAAATATTGGACATAAGCCGTAGGGATGTTGATAAAAACCGCCTTCAGCATTTTTGGTGCGTGAACGAAAAGACAAGTATAACAACCAACTTCTTGAATCTTGACCATATAAATTACGTAAACGTCAGTCTGGATGCTATATACCTTGACACCATGTGTGGAAACACGCGAACCAGAAAAGTAGTAGCCTCTTCGCCTCTTGAAGTGAGATGTCCATTTGGATCAACTTTTTATCTGAAGAATCTATACTTCCGACGTAACTCCATTTCGGTTGTCGATGTAGAAGTGGACACACAGTGCCCTGTAATAATAGACTTACTCGATATATCGGATAACGGATTGAAATATATAAGTCCAAAAGCTTTATGGAAGATAACCTCTCTGACACAATTGCTATTAACTGATAACAGTCTTGGCGAAATGGTCTCTTTTCACCCCGAACAATTTCAAAAACTGTTTGTTCCATTTGAAAGACTAGAAACCTTGGATCTTTCACGAAATAAGTTCGCTACATTACCTGACGGGACATTCACAAACAATCGTCAATTAAAACGTCTTTACTTGTCTGGCAATATTTTTGAGCAGGTTACTTTTACGTTGAGTGAATTGACCAACCTGGAATTTTTAGATTTAAGTGACAATTTACTCCTCGAATTAGATGTATCTGGTCTTTCCAAACTCGATTCTATGTCCATTGATACTCATATGGACTTAACTGGGCGTACACTCCAGTGTTCAAAATGTATAGATTATGGTAGGATTAAATGGCTGCTTGAGCACAAAGCAAGTATCATTGCAAATTCAAGTTTAACGTGTGTTAATTCAAAGGCAGACGTTGATTTGATTTCTAAAACAGCGGAGGAAAATTTACACTATATTTGTTACAGAAACATTTACATTCGAAACACCATTATATTTTCAGTTGTAGCAATTGTGTGTTTTAGTACTATTGTCAATGTGGTCATTATTCGCAAAAGACGCCAACGGAATGTCTATAGACAGATTAGGAGACGTCAACAAACACAAAGACGATTGGAAAACGGTGAACTTCAGTTTGCATCGTTCATTTTGTACTCTAGCAAAGACGAGGAATTTATGAGAACTTGCGTGTATGTAAATTTAGAAAAACATCTTCATCTGAAAGTTAACAGCGACAGAGAATTAGTAGGTTTTGGAGATCAGAATTTTAAGATTGGACACTGTATCCTGAACGAAGTCATAAGATGCACGAATGTTTCAGCGGCAATTGTCGTGGTTCTTTCAGACAATTTTTGTAGAAGCGATTTCTGTCTGCATGAGTTTGATGTTGCATTCCGCGTGGGGAAGCCAATTATACTTATGCTGAAAGGTGAAGTTGATATGTCGATGGCACCAGTCGCAATCAGAGACCTGTTTAATACGTACGTGAGGGTTTTGTGGCGCTTAGATGACCACGGGGAATACGAGCTGACGACGAGCTGGGACAACATCTGTAACTCCATACTGGAACTCGGTGGTGTCCTTGGTGATACGAATATTGAGTGAAACTTACGACAAATACGCTGGTACCTTATTTGCAATGAATGTGAAAGTGTGTAAAGATGATCTTTAGCGACTGAGCAAAGGAGATCGTTAGTAATTCAATTTAAGTTCTTAACCATGTATAAATATTCAATAAGTTGTATAAATAACACAGGTTTCACTTTGCATATATTCGGACAATTAAACCAGTTTGTTCTTGTTAATGTTTTGAACTTGAACGGTGGAATATAAACATTTCTGTGGTGAACAAATATAAATCGTATGCATATGCAATGCTGGCTTGAATGAGGTTGAATTAAAACAAATAATATATAAATGACTTTTTCACATAGTTATATTTTATGTTTGGATATCTAAAATATCAAGGGTCATTACACATCTTCACTGTATGAAATAATCTTATACAAGAATTGTATGTGAGACATCAATTCACTCATTCTACGAGACACCATTCTGAGACTTTTGAGAGAATTAGATTTCTCACTTGCCAACACTACAGACGAAAATCGTTACACGCTCTTATAATTTAGTTTATTAAAGATCATTCTATTGTTTTTTTTTGTAATCCATTAAAACACACTATTTTTTTACATAACATATATCTAAGATTTTAGTGGTAGTTTGTCTTGTACTTAGGTAATGTATATACACATCTATTGTTTGCAATAGTTGTATATGTTTTTTGTGTAGACATTATCAATGAAACTATGTGTAAATAGATGATTTCGATTTTAATGGATTCCTTTTGTGTGTGATCAAATCAAATCAAATCAAATCAAATAAATTTTATTTTGAGTCGGCAAGACAATAACAAAAAACATAAACTGTGAAGCTTTTGAACCGACTATACAACAAATGTAAACAGTAAAACAAGAGTAAAGAAGCTAGTTAAAAGAAAGACAATTACTTGGGTATTAAAATACAAGTACATAATCATAAGAAATACAAAAACACAAACAGTCGATACAATTTAAGGCATACAACACAAATTAAACTACGGTAGACATATTCCTTACTTTCCTGCTAGTATTGCACTAGGAGGGGCAATTTAAGGCATGGTATTATCATCATCGTGGCACGCACGGGGTTAAATATGTTTAAAACAAACAAATCAATGTAAGGATGTAGATTAGCTGGACCAGCAGCGGAGTCAGTGCAATAATTTATTTATAATGACCAGGTAGTAATAAAGCATCGATGGAAACCAAAAGCAATATAAAGCAAAAATAAACGTACATTTGCAACCACAAATAAAACAATATGAGAGTTTAAAAGCTGTGTAGGAAGCTGCTGATCTATTCCTGTGGATAGGACTAAAAACTGCAATAAGAGAAAAGGAAATAAAAAACTGAACACAAAAAGAAACACAAAAGTGCGACCGGATAAAACTTATCTAAGAACGAATATCATCTCAAATCAGATTTGGGGTGAACTGATCAGCAGCTTTCTCACAATAAAACTAGTAACATAGCGAAAAGCAACACAGCTATGAGCAACACAACTATGAGCAGGCACAGGCAAACTAATATATATTAAAGCAACATAAAATACAAAAGCAAAAATAAAATACAAAAGCAGAAATAAGGACAGCACAAGCAGCCGAAGAACAAAACAAAGGAAGCAGTGTGGCATGCCGCTCCAGATCTGTGTGCCAGCTATGCGAGCCTATGTGACATTGCATGCTGAGCATTTACATTCTTTACCATTCCAGTGCACAATTAAGCTCTTAAATTGATTAAAATTGCTCGCTTTTCTGAAGCTTTCTGGAAAGGAATTCCACAGAACTGGAGCCGCATGCCGGAAACTGCTACTTCCGTACTTTGATGACTTAACCTGGGGAATCTCTAATAAGTTGGTGTACAAAACTTCTTAGTAGTAGTGATTTGAATAAAAATTATTGTGTTATATTAATATTTACTTTTGATATAATGTAGTAGTACACACTTTATAAACTGTCAGACATTGGAAATATAGTTGCCAAATATTGTTCCAGCTATTTTCTATAACAGTATAGTACTTACCTAGGGTATTGTACCTAGTAATTCGACAATGGGGTTAATATATCCAATTTATAAACATAAAGGTTTTGAAAAGATCATTCCAACGACATACCAATCACTTTATTGAGTTATGTGGGTAAATTATTCACCTCAGTTTTTAATATACTTATAGAAACAACAAATTTTGAAACACGGAATTATTGGTAATCATTTAACCGGATTCTGTAAACATTTTTTAACAGTTAAAAATATGTTTTTCTTGTACATGATTGTCTGATTACTATATTCAGAACTAATACGAAAATGCATTTTCTATGCATTTATCAATTTAAATGCTGAATTGTATACGATCAATTGTGCTGGTATTGGCTAAACCAGTACAAAAGTAGTGGAAAATTGTTAGAAATTAAAAACAATATTACAATCACCCCATTTATCACGTGTCACGGTGAAAGATTTACCCATTTTGCATGTTCCATTTGAGTCAACATTGAGTAAATATATACCCCATGCTATTTGAATGACCTACATACTTACTTTGTAATAGCAGATATGTTTTCGGATTTAAATTTCTCAATTAGTCATATCAAAAAATAATTGTATTGTTACTCGGACAAAGTAACATTCCCGAATATAAATACAATTATAAATTGACAAAGTTTTAATAGTTCTATTATATATTCGTAAATTAAGTGAACGCAAGTAAATGTTATTCCTTAATCAAATCACTTGCTATTTATAGCTAAAACGCAGAATGTTTACATTGGTAGGAAATAGTTACAATATATTTTGTATTGTTGTATGTACTTAGTGTACTTGACTATTGTATGTACGATTAAGATAAATACAGTTTCTATCTTACTGACTTATCTATGTTATCACGATGACGTTAAACATTGCAATTACTTAATATGGTATAGTATAATCTCTTCCGTAATGTTTGTAAACTATATTTTAATGACTAAACATGCAGTCCTGAATTATTTGAACGTTCCGTTATAAACACGTCTTGTAAATTTACGCCTACAGCATTCAACATTGTGATGTAACCCCGACGCATTCTGATTGGAAAATGTAATTCACCTGATTTATGTATAGCCCGGTTGTTGATAAAACGTCGTCAATATAAATTAACCTCAAAATTGAGTTCAAGTTTATGTTTAGGCCAAGCTGTAGTTTTCATAAAGTGTTGTGAAATCGACAGAATATGTGCGCCTCTCGTTTATTCTCTGATTTCCTCTCAATATGCGTTGGCTACCGCCAAGGGCCTTAAACAAAAACATTATTATGAAGAAAGACTAAATAAAAACCAATTTTACATGTGTTATGTGCATATGTCTAAGCTGTGCTTATTTTTTACTACGTACCCATAAATGCAAGCATACATACGTGGGACTTGCTTTATCATTCCGGAACATACTGCAGACACCTTTACCCAAATGACGCACTAGTTATGGTTTTCTAGTAATACTGTCTTTACAATATTCCTTTTTATATTATTTTAATTTGTTTTCTGCATTCTATACGTCAGAGCATAATGTTTGTATTTACTGAATTGCATTCAATGAAGATATGCGTTTACCACAGCGTAATGTTTATTATTTATAATTGTTCATGTTTGCTAGAAATAATATAGACATTATATATTTTTTATTTGTTATCTTATTGTTGTTGAACAAATTCATGTATTGTAATAATGATCAACATAATTAAAAGTATTTGTTTGCATTTAATTGTTTACAATATATACCAACTATTTCGATTCATTATTACATTCTGCATCTAAATTAAAAGCATCTGCTAGTGGCAGTGTATTTGTGTTCGGCACAAAAGTAAATAAAGTACAATATAATATCAAAGTATACGCATATATGTGTCATCTGTTTAAGTCATTCGAGGAAAAGAGTTCTGATTTTATTTTCGCTGTGGAAGGTTGACATGTAAAAAGCTAATGAATGATGGGCCCATTTGCCACTGTAATAAACCGTCACACTTGCATCAGCATCGTACATGCACTTTGGAAAATAACATTTACTATACTTTATTGCTGCTTCACTGGGCAATATTGTATTGTCAACAATACATATTAAGACACACTTATAACACACTTATACTTCCTTTGTGTATAAATAATTATAGAACAATTTTATTGACATATGGACCAGATAACGTTTGCAAATTTTAATATGGATATTGATTCAACGCTCCTGTTGTTCAAAAAATTAAATAATGACTAATTCTAGTCGTTGCTAGACATGTTAATCGTATTTTTATGAATAATGAATAAATCGTGCAGATATAGTCAAAACATTCGTTTCACTCATTTTTCTGCAGGATGTTTGAAGAATTTCTATAAAAGTGATATTATTTACCAGTTATTATATTGTCATTTATCATCATACAAATATGTCAGTTACAGACATCGGGCTTAGTATAAGTAACAAATATAGGGAATGCCCATTAAATTTCCCGAATAGTTCCATTTATTTCTATTTTAGGAAACAATTCACTGTGTTGTTGTGCGTGTGTATACCATCAATTAAAGACCTAGTTTTCTTGAAAATTAACAAATCAGAACGGATCATAAATTAAACAATATTAACTGAACATTTGACGACAAATCGCATCTTTGTCACATACAGCCATTTGCGCAACTACACATCTTTCTACCTTCTTTAAACCGTCATTATATATCCCAAATGGGAAACTTATTGCTAAAAATAAAAATACAATTGACAGTTTAAGGGAATACCCGAATTTCTTACTCAGGAGGTTTTCCGCCACTGTTGTTCTTACTCAGGAGGTTTTCCGCCACTGTTGTTCGATATGAACAGTGAAAGGCTACATACATCGTCAAACGAAATGTTCTAGTTACATCCGTTGGTCCTCTAGTTACATCCGTTGGTCCTCTAGTTACATCCGTTGGTCCTTTAAATAGTGAATCAAATCAATTGTATGTGCACCTCATTTCAATCGAAACAAACAACACGACACTAAATATCAACATGAGTAAAATTGGTGTTTACGCCTTGGAACGGTTTGTTGAATGCGATCCAAACAAGTCAGACAATAATATTACCAAAGAGGAAAATCCCTTAAAAAATACAGTTACTGTTGAATGAATCAAAGGGCACTTAAAATATAAACTTTAAAATACTAGCACTGCAGGATAAAATAAATGTTTGAAACTACATCTGAGCAATCCCTTTACATACCACGAAAACATATATCACTATTTATCTAAATTACAAGCTTAAGTCAAACGCAACAATTATGCATGGTGTACCTTTTCACAAATGTTCATTCTTTATTCAAGAGTCACAATATTCCACAAAACAAATTATCATCTAAACATTCAGATACCCTGTCTATCTGTTTTTGGTTATGCAGCTTCTAAACCTAAAACTTTTATGAATTATGATTAACGTGGTTGCGAAATGCACACCTCAAATCTTAGCAGCATTCACAGTTTAATTACACGCCCGTACAGGCAATGAGAAGAGTTCTTTTTTTATTACGTTTCATATCAACTGCCTGTGAATGTGTTAGTTATTACTACAAAAGGATTCCGACAATATTTAATTCATAATGCATTTATTGCTTTATACTATAAAAAAGCGAACATTATAATTAAAATGGCCTTTTACAAAATGCCACAATAACCATTTAAAAAACTGTTTCATATGCATTTATTAAAATAACACATTATTATTATACAAAAATTGCTAAAACGCTCAAATTACTTATAAACTGGTAAACAAATTCTTCACGTACGTGACGTAGTCACTTTATTCACTGATATATAAAGTCAAAGTAAAAGTTATTTTGTAATGTATTGCAAAGAGTTCTACTTTAAGTGACAGCTATATAACAGCTTAAATGATCATTGGAGTATAATCTGTTTAAATTCTAGGTAAAAAATAGTATGAAAAAAAACGTAACACACTAATCTCTGTAATTGCATATAACAGTCTTACATTCAAGGACACCACCGAGTTCCAGTATCGAGTAAAACACGTTGTCCCAGCTCCTCATCAGCTCGTATTCCCCATGGTCATCTAATCGACACAAAACCCTCACGTACGTATTAAACAGGTCTCTGATCGCGACCGGTGCCAGCGACATATCGACTTCACCTTTCAGCATAAGAACGATTGGCTACCTCACGCGGAATGCAACATCAAACTCCTGCAGACAAAAATCGCTTCTACGAAAATTGTCTGAAAGAACCACAACGATTGCCGCTGAAACGTTCGTGCAGCTAATGACAGCTAATGATGTGGTGGTGGTGGTGGTGGTGGTGGTGGTGGTGGTGGTGGTGGTGGTGGTGGTGGTGGTGGTGGTGGTGGTGGTGGTGGTGGTGGTGGTGGTGGTGGTGGTGGTGGTGGTGGTGGTGGTGGTGGTGGTGGTGGTGGTGGTGGTGGTGGTGGTGGTGGTGGTGGTGGTGGTGGTGGTGGTGGTATCAGCATCTACGGCAGCAGTTGTAGAAACATAAGTAACATATTGTAGTAGAAGAACCAGCAGTAGTAGCATTTTGGGTAATGGTATTAAGATTCATTTTTGTTGTTGATGGGGTAGGTGGGTAATATTACACGTAGTGCATGTAGCTGTGGAACTCAAGAAAAAATCAGTTTAGGGGGAAGATGTAACAGTAGGTCTGACTAAAATCTAAATAAGGGAAGTAACTTTACCTGTTATTAAGATCCCACTTCAACGGGTTGTCTGCCACTAAAATACAAAACATTAAACAATTTCATCGTTTAAGACACTATGTAACGCAAATAACATAGTTTTACATTTCTTTCTAATATCAACGTGGGGTGCAAAACAAAAAGCATTCCATGACTAAATCTAAAATATTCAATTCTTTAATATTGTTTAATATAAACTCACATGCAATTCCCCCCAACACCCCCCCCCCCCCCCCCCCACACACACACAAACAAATTATTTAAATTTGGACTTGTCCTCAATTTAGGCCTCGCCTGGAAAAAAATCTAGACAAAATGCTTTTAGATAACGTGTCGTCCAAGATAAGCATGTGCAGTCAGCGCAGGCTAGTCAGGGAAAACACATTTCACTTTATTTGTATTTTTGTTGAAAGGAAGCCTCTTCTTGGCGTAAATCTATTTTATGCAGACAAAAAAGTGTCGTCCCTGATTAGCCTGAACAGACTTAATAGGGTAATCAGGAACGACGTTTGACCTTATTTGCATTAAGCCCCGTTATCCAAGAACGAGTTTTAATCGCAACTTTTTCAGTCATTTTAAATCAGGTTGATTCAAGCGACAGAAATCTCAACGTTAGTTGTAATCGAGTGTAGGAAGTCTTGAGTACATTCTTTTCAGAAGGGAAATCCTAAGTAAAGTTACATCAGGTGATAAGAGTCATAATTAATATATGTCAGTTTTCTGAAAAGTTGTAAATCTTAATATCAGATGTAATAAGATAATATTGACGTAAGTAAGGAAACTTTTTATGTATTTTGTATGAATATATGACACTCATGTTTCTCAATAGGTAAACAAAAGATACCGGAACATGACACCGCCAAATATTTTGTAAAATTTATGAGCTTGAGGAAATCTTGAGGAAAACTTCAGTTTTCCTTATAAGCTTTCTAAGATATGGGCCCAGGTTTTGTTGCACCCGGTAAATGATCTGATTACACGTGACACATCCGATATGTTAAAACATGTACCGATAAAACACTTAAGACAAGCGATCATCTTGAACTATTTCATCTACTCTGCTTTGAAAATAAAGTACAGGGTATTAAATCAACGCTTGTTTTGATTTTCAAAGATGTCATTTTGATTACTCTTGAAACAAACACGCTGATTAACATTTAGACGCTTTTGAGAGTTCCTCTGAACGACGTCTGCGATAGATGTTTCTCATGAATAACTCTAAAGTGCCCTGTATTGTCAACAAACGCGGCCTTTTTAATCCACATTAAAATGCCTATCTAAAACTATTGACTTAAACAAGTAGATAAATGCATTCGATTGGAAATGTTATCAATACCCAATCGGATCGTGCATAGGTACTTCCCGGTTCGCCACTTCGCAATCGATAATAAGATATCTTAAAGGACTTATCATTTATAAATTAAAAGCAATATAGGTACTCTTCAACTGGAGGTGAAAATGTACTGCAGACTTGTTCGTAAAGAAAAGTTTATAAGAAATCGGATGGCTCGATTCCTGATGGCTCGAACTATTGTTGCCGGTCCCGACGAGTTCGAGCCATCGGGTTTTGACTGTACTTGCATGTCTACATTACTTAGAAAGGAACATGTAAAGTCACTCAATGATTTGTACATTAATTATTTATTATTAAAATATGTGTTGATGTGTACATGCATTAATTATTATTAAAATGTGCATAGATCCTTATTTTTACGCCCTCATGCGCTCAGCTGGAAAAATAAGCTGAGACCCCAGGGAATTTAACTGTTTTGAGCAAATAGTGTTTACTAGGTCTCGCAGTGCTCGCAGTGTTCACAAGGCTTTACAGTGTTCACAAGGCCTCACAGTGTTCACTAGGTCTCGCAGTGTTCACTAGGTCTCGCAGTGTTCACTAGGTCTCGCAGTGTTCACTAGGTCTCGCAGTGTTCACCATGTCTCTCAGTGTTCACTAGGTCTCGCAGTGTTCATTAGGTCTCGCAATGTTCACTAGATCTCGCAGTGTTCGCTAGGTCTCACAGTGTTCACTTGGTCTCGCAGTGTTCGTTAGGTCTCGCAGTGTTCACTAGGTCTTGCAGTGTTCACTTGGTCTCGCAGTGTTCACTAGGCCTCACAGTGTTTACTAGGTCTAGCAGTGTTCACTTGGTCTCGCAGTGTTCACTAGGCCTCACAGTGTTCACTAGGTCTCGCAGTGTTCACTAGGTCTCGCAGCGTTCACTAGGCCTCGCAGTGTTCACTAGGCCTCACAGGGTTCATTAGTTCTCGCAGTTTTCACTAGGTCTCGCAGTATTCATTATGTCTCGCAGTGTTCAATAGGGCTCGCAGTGTTCACTAAGCCTCGCATTGTTCACTATGTCTCGCAGTGTTCACTAGGCCTCACAGTGTTCACTAGGTCTCGCAGTGTTCACCATGCCTCGCGGTGTTCACTAGGTCTCACAGTGTTCACTAGTTCTCGCAGTGTTCACAAGGTCTCACAGTGTTCACTAGTCCTCACAGTGTTCACTAGGTCTTGCAGTGTTTACTATGTCTTGCAGTGTTCACTAGTTCTCGCAGTGTTCACTAGGTCTCGCAGTGTTCACTAGGTTTCGCAGTGTTCAATGAGTCTCGCGGTGTTCACTAGGTCTCGCAGTGTCCATTAGGCATCGCAGTGTCCATTGGTCTCGTAGTGAAGCTGCCCCACCACCTTGTAGTCATGTTTGAACAAGGCACAATCTTTTTTTAACCCCGGATATCATAAGATCACATAAACATTTCTTATCAAGCGTCGTTATGAGTGGGTTAAAAAGGTGATTTTTTTATAGTTCCATACTGGTTTTGCAATAGCCAGATAAGACAAATTGACCCGCCTAATGGCAGCCATGTTTTCAGTGGACTGGAATCATATGTTACTCTGCGGGGAAATAATTAGAACACCAAGTTTCATGAAAATTGGGCAATACATATATGGCCTTAAGAATGTTTGTTTAATCCAACCCAGTTTTTTCCTTTACATGACCCAGTTTTAAACTCTTATTGGAACAAATGTTCCGGCCACGTTTCATGAAGATTAAGCAATAGATGTAGCCTCTTCTTTGTCACCATCAATTTAAACGTAAGACCTAGTTTTCATCTATTGTGACCCAGTTTGAAACTCGATCGAGATTTCATTCGGACAAATACTCTGACAAGGTTTTATGAAGAAAGATCAAATAATGTATGTGACCTCCAAAGTGCTCACAATTATTTGATATTTTTATTAAATTTGATAAAGTAACCTTGACTTTGAGCCCTTACGACATATTTTCTTACTCAGCCTAGATATCATTGCGACAAATTTGATGGTAATTTCATGAAGATCGGGCAATAAATTTTAACTCTTGAGTATTAATTTATTATTCATTGTATGCACACAACGAAAACCTCCCCGCCCTCTGGCGGTCATATTTTTCAACAGACTGGAAATATTGTCGAAATTGGTCGATGTATCATTAGAACAAATGTTCTTAACAAACTTCAGGATGTAAAATGAAAATCGTAAACAAGCAGTCCTTCAAAATTAAAGCCAGCTAACTCAATTGGAGGAACGCTGATCCACAAGTCCGAAATTTCCATTAAATTGCGGCCCGGTCAAGTATCTCACGCGGAAATTTGTCATTCACTGACCACGTACCTCTTATTCAAGTATAGGACAGTTGTCAGATTCTGTCATAAGTATGTATACTTAGTACTGGTAAGCGAACTAACCCAGGAAAAGATTAGGTTGAATAATGAACAAGTAACGAACAAACTGAAATACTGTTGAACACTGCGAACAATACAAGCAGAAAACATTTTTTAAGGAATTCATGATTTAAAAACTGTAAAACAAATCAACGGGATCCATCATACTATTTGCAAGCCCTTAATGTAGTTCAATGTTATTCCATTCAATGAACTCCAAATAACCTCAATAACACTTATGACTAGTGTTACCGGTATTGCTTTATTTTTTATTGAAATCTGTACTGTCAATAGTTTTTTTTAGTTTACTTTGTCCTTTAAAAGGTGCTTAAATGGGCTGTATTGAATTCAATTAATGAGCTCTGTAAAGTGCACAACGCCCAAAACCCAAACAAACTCATTTTGGTATTCACAGAGTGTCTATAGCTGCCATGTTTTATTTCCATGTTCGATTGCGGCCCGGTCAAATATCTCACGTGGGAATCGGTCACGACATCATTCACTGACCACGTACCTCTTATTCAAGTATAGGACAGTTGTCAGATTCTGTCATAAGTATGTATACTTAGTACTGGTAAGCGACCTAACCCAGGAAAAGATTGGGTTGAATAATGAACAAGTAACGAACAAACTGAAATACTGTTGAACACTGCGAACAATACAAGCAGAAAACAATTTTTAAGGAATTCATGATTTAAAAACTGTAAAACAAATCAACGGGATCCATCATACTATTTGCAAGCCCTTAATGTAGTTCAATGTTATTCCATACAATGAACTCCAAATAACCTCAATAACACTTATGACTAGTGTTACCGGTATTGCTTTATTTTTTATTGAAATCTGTACTGTCAATAGTTTTTTTAGTTTACTTTGTCCTTTAAAAGGTGCTTACATTGGTTGTTTTTAATTCAATTAATGAACTCTGTAAAATACACAACGCCCGAAACCCAAACAAACTTATTTTGGTATTCATAGAGTGTCTATAGCTGCCATGTTTTATGTCAATATTGATAGCGACCAGCGTTGTCAATAAATGTCTGTCTCAAGCAATTATTTTATTAATCTGTTCAGTACCGTTAATACATATTTTTCACGATTGCATTCTTACTCGATGATCAAGATACCATTATTTGGTCGCAATCGTATAATAAGGTCTTTTTCCAGCATTCACTACACGTACCTGCTTTGACAACTTTAAATAATACGATTAAGATGCGTCATTTTGCATGTTACAAGGGTCTTTAAAATAAAATAAACAAAATAAACGTGCGTTTACGTGGGCTTGCCGAAGACTCAATGACTTTAGACCGCAAACCCAAATGCAAAAACGTTAAGATTTCATGATAACTAAAATAAATAGATTGATGATGTCCGCCTAGCTACCTTTATGTCACGAGTGTGATCCCTACCGTCGCATGGCTCTTAAGTAAGCAATCGTTCTAAAATAAATAGGTTTAAACTTAAATTAGCTATTAATATTCACATATTAAACAAGTAATTGTTTCGTTCAACTAACTTTTGAATATAGTAATTTCTATGACGACGCGTTTTTATAGAACCGCAGGAAACGATGCCATTTCCAAGAATAGAGTTCACATTAATGCTGTCATAACAAAGGAGTTTAGACTATAGTGTAGTGGTTCACATTTACGACGTTAATGATGTAATTACGAAGGAGTTGGGTATATATTGACGCATTTTACATAGAGAAGACGATACTTATATAAATAATAAATGAAGGATTGCTACAATGGCAACGTTGTTTACGTAGATGCGACGTGCGTGACGTCATTACAGAAGGGTCAAAACAATGGTAAAGTAGTTTATATACAGACGACGTGATTGACGTCATTACCGAAGCCGAAGGGTTGGAACAGTGGTAACGCAGTTTACATAGATACGACGTTAATGACGTCAAAACAGAAGGGATTGAACAAGTTCTACGTAGTTTACATAATGACGACGTGAATGATTTCAAGATAGAGAGATTGGAAATGGCGACGATGGGGACAATGATTTAATAAAACAGAACTAACGCAGGCACAATGTTTAAGTCCCAGCCACATGCTTTTTGGTCTTTAAAATATGTTTTTGTACATGATTATTGTTTTAAAAGCAACAGTCTTTAATGTAATTACTGGTGTATCTATATTACCACATTTACACGAAATACTTAATTGTTCATTTTGCTAACAAGATTGTAGTATGAAATTGGATAGCATTTCTCAAATTTGTTTGCAATCATTATCCCATCAAACTAAAATTATATAATTAAAAAAATACTCGTATCTTTAAACTTGTGGGAATCAAAGTCTGTGTAATGTTTGCTGAATGCAAAATAAGTATGTAAGTATCAGCTCTAGTCATATATCCAGTATTTAAAGCACAAGCTCACAATGTAAAAATAAAAGGCATCTGTTATTCTAAAATTATATGCCATCATATATCTACAGGGAAATGTATATCAAAGGCGATCTGTTTGCAAGTGAATGCAATACACTGTTTATCAACATGATCTTGGTAACTGGAACCTTTCTAGTGTCGCGTGGAACCGCAAGATAGCCTAATACGGCATTTATCTCATTTGACCTTCAAGTTTGACCTTGACCTTTCACCGCTCAAAATGCACAGCTCCATGCGATACACATGCATGCCAAATATCAAGTTGCTATCTTCAATATTGTAAAAGTTATGATCAAGGTTAAAGCTTTGAGACACACAATGAATGAATGAATGAACGAACGAATGAATGAATGAATGAATGAATGAATGAATGACTGGCAGACAGACAGACAGGCCAAAAACAATATACCCCCAATCATTCGATCCGGGGGTATACAAAGATGAGCTAATCAGCTTGCTAGGAAGGCATTTGTGTGTTGCTTAACTACATCACCATAAGACGTCCCGTATCATTAACGAGTCGGCTATTATATACAGCATTTTCGCAACGTTTGCGGAAAAGAGGCAAATGTGAGTTGATGTTGAACAATACAACTTAATGCAGGAAATTTCGAAGCGACATTTCATGAGAAAAGTTGATTGCATCCGCTGTGTGTTGCATTTTCGAAGAATCCGTTGTAAAAATACGTCATTGCAACATTGGTTTCTTTTAATCAAACAATACATCAATATTAAATTGACAATATAGAGCACATGGACTTACAGCGAAACCAATCGCATTAAATGCGTGCAATCGTCAACGGAAGTGGATTTAAAACGCTGACTGTTGCAGCTATTTGAAAGAATCAGGATTAACGTGCACAATTCATTTAACAGATAGTATGTTCAGATGTGTGTATGTTAATAGATCTAGTGTTGAGAAATACTTGATAAGGAAAGTTAACTTAGCACATAATTATTTCATTTGAAAGACGATTCCTCGTCATGTTAGAATATTCGGAGTCCAGGCAATGTTACAGGCTGATTACTTGCGCTGCTGTTACAGCCTTCAGTATGGTGCTCGTGGTGTTCCTATGGTATCACGTGCTACACCTGTGCCTTTCAGTCGCACGAGAAAATGATGATCTAAATACTATGCAAAGGCAACGGTGTGATGATGCAATTTACGTAAGTAATGATTTGTACGACTGTTTCGGAATAATGCGTCACGTAATCGACAAAGGCGCCAAACGCAGACGGCATGTTGACCGTGTTTCCTGAAGTAAACACAACAATATTATCTACACAGGTTTGCAATTATTGAGCACAGTACACAATTGTGTTTGTGTTTTGAAAATTGACTACTTATTTGATGACGAAACAATATTATATTAGCTATCATCTCATTTCATGATCGCTTGTGGTCCCATCTGGGACATAGGCCGCCAACAAGCTTCCTCTAGTCGTCTCGGAACTACATTAGCTAGTTCCCCAGTAATATATGAAGAATCGTTGGCGTGATCACTTCAAGGGCGTCGGCGGATAAAAATAACGGAGAACCATACTGCAGAAATTAAAATGAATTTTTGAGAATACTAAAGCAGTATTTGACTTTTCCTGATATTCACATATAAAGGACAATAAAAACTGTGCTTGACTGGAGTTAACTCAGTAATGGCATTGTGAACTCTTAAACAAGAGACGTATCAAAGAGAGTGTATTAAAACATCAATTGTGTATAATCGACCACTCCACCACCGCCGAGTAACAGCAAGAAGTGGTATCTTTGACGTACTCATCCGGATCCAGACCCAGCATGCAACTGCGATTTTTCGTTGTTGTACAAACAATTCCATTGATACATTTAAAATAAGAAGACACAATTTATCATCATGCGGTCGTATTAGTTGCTAAACATATGCACAATAGCATTCATTACTAGTCGAGCGATATCCCCATGAACATAAAGATAACCGCCAGATAACAAAGGACAATGGCTTAGTAATGATGTCCCCGAAATGTGGTTCGTTCCTCTTTTTATATGCCGGGTGTCAATAACAATTGGCGGATAATCACGCACAAAAGCAGACCTAGCATAGTGAGCGTTTTTGACCTACAGAATGAGACGATAACGACAACTCATTGAACTTAAATAGCACAAAAGGATACGCAATACGTCAAATAAATAAAAAGATTGAAATATTTAAACGGAGATAATTGGGTTGATGTGCTTCTTAACGGTGACGGCGAAATGTATTGGCAATACAAAGTAGACCAACGTAATCCATTGCTAAAAACACTTGAGTCTGTAGGAAATTATTTTGAACCAGGGATTGACTTATATGACGCTGACTTATATGTCGCTGTCAATGCCTACGGATCAGAATGCTTTTTTATATATACAGATCCTGCAAAATATGAGACTAAAAGTCATTGCTTACTGTTTATGCACTGGTCTCACAGATAGATGTTTTGGAGAACAATCACACATCGTCTGGGATCATTTCGTGAACAATAGAACAATTTAAAATACGAAGATACGTTCATGCCTCCATTATTTATAAATGAACACGTACAATCCGCATTCATTCTATATATCCATGGACTATTTATCATTAAAATGTTTGTTGATCAAAATTACTTGGTTATTATTGCTAATACCCCGTCGCAAACAAAAACAAGAGGACCATGGACAATAAGGCGCTAACCCGAGACCCAAAGGTATAAGACTATTCTGGGACAGTTTATTTACTTCATTGAGACAAATTGTCTGACGAAGTTTCATGAAGATTGACCAATAAATGTGGCTAAAATAGTGTCAAAAAACTAACATCTAGAGTGGGTTTACAAGCTTTCACTATAGATACTCATGGAAAATGGCCCGCCCCCTGGCGGCCATGCTTTAAATGTCATAACCATTTCGAACTAAGCCTTGCTATTATTTGAACAAATGCTCTGAACACGTTTTATAAAAATGGTCAAAATGTGACTTCTAGAGTGTTAACAAGATTTCACTATAGTAAAATATGGAAAGAAAATGCCCGGCTGCCTGGCGGCCATGTTTTTTCAACAGACCGGACGCATTTTCGAACACAGCTCAGATATCATTTGAACGAATGTTCTGACCAAGTTAAATACACATTTGACAATAAATGGATTAAATTTGACTTCTACAGTTTTAACAATATTTTACTATAGCTATATAAGGAAACATGCCCCGCATCCAGGCGACCATATTTTCAATGGACCGGAACAATATTCGATCTTATCCAAGATATCACATATACAGATGTTCTGACCAAGTTTCATGAACAGTTGACAATAAATGTGACTTGTAGAGCGTTGAAAGTTTATACTATAGTCAATAAGGAAAACGGCCCCGCACCCTGAAAGCCATATTGTTCAACCAATCGGATCCATTTTCGAACACAGCTGAGATAGCATTAGAACAAATGTCCTAACAAATTTTCAAAAGTTAGTGGTGTCTTTTAATTCTAATGCAAAAACAACAAAAAAAAAGTTAATAATAAACATTAGTTATTTACAACGGGTATTTCGGTACGTTAAACACGCTCTCAAACGCTTGCAAACAACAAAATCATTTTGGTCATTTTCTGATATAAATTAGAGTTCTATGAAGGGGGTTTTGTTCAGGCTACTATGTAAAGCTACCAGTATCTGATGCTCGCGCAGGTACCGACTTCTTCCAAATGACCGCCTGTATCGGTGATATCAGTAATAAACAACTCTGTAAGGTGGAATTTATCGATACTTTTTGGTAAAAAAAAATGATTAACTTGTTTTGAATGTATTTTCTGTTACAACGATTTTGGTAATTGTAAACATTGAAGCTTCCACTCGCACTCATCAGGACCACATGTTCGCGTTAGAAATGGTATAAATTCATATCTTCTAACTTATCTGGATACCGACTGTCCGAGTTACATAACAACACATAAATAAGCAGATCAAAATAAGCCGGTTTCTGGAAAAAAAGAGCTTTATGCATGTGCGTTAAGTGCCGTCTCAAATTAGTTTGTACAGTCCCAAGTGTTGTTTCACAGTCCGCAAAGGGTACTCAGAAACGACACTTGGGGCATAACATTACAGAAGGATTGAGACAATGGCGACGTAGTTTACATAGAGACGTGATAATGGCGTCATGAAAGAAGGGTTGAGAAAATTGCGACGTAGTTTTTAAAAGACGAGAAAATGACGTCAAAGCAGAAGGTTGACACAATAGCGACGTAGTTAACATAAAGATAACGTGAATGATATATATAATGATATATATTACACCTCAGAGATATTGGTCCTTCTATATCTACATGACCGGTTTCAGTCTGTAAAATGCGATAGATGAACCTAATAGTATATGGTCCGGTTACTATTTTTGTATATGGACGGGATTACACACCATTAAATTTGCACTGTTTTTCTGTAAAATGACGTCATTTTTTAACGAAATGACGTCATTATTCGGCGAAATTCTTCAGTTTATCTCTTTTAAACCATAATCAATCGTACAACACTACATACAATGGTAAAGGGGAAACTCTTCGGTGTAATATAAGAAATAGTAAACTCCACTTCGGTCCCAATGGCATTATAGTGACCAGCCAGGCAGCCACAAACTGTATATGGACCTCAGCCTCATCCCGTTGTATTATTTGCCAAACACATGCACAAAAGCATTCATTACGAGTCGCAATATCGCATTGAATATAAAGATAAGCGCTAAATAAAAAAGACAATCAATGCAAGGCAATTCAATTCAATGTTTTATTAAGGTCACATTCGCAATACATATACAATTAAAATACATATAAAAGCACAGTTACATGTTTGCGACCAATCATAATATGATTTACAAGAGACTATATATAGAGAATACTAGGTCGGTGCCGAATAAAGCGAAGTTTATTTTGCGAGGCTTAGAAAATCTGAACCACGAGCCTTGGCGAGTGGTTCAGATTTTCGGGCCGAGCAAAAATAAAATTCCCTTTATTCGGCACTGACATAGTATTCGATTTATCCCATCAATTTTCTTAGTCGTCAATTATTCAACGACAAACACCAAGAAAATATTTAAACACAATTTATTCACTAAAAAGGTTTGGCATTTAAATGTCAAGGCTGGGACGATTTGTATCAACAGATTCCCCCGAGAACGGCGGGAAAAAGCAGTATATAGTGTCAAATCCCTGTGACAAGAAGGGAAGTGTGTTCATGGAACTATGCCGATAAACATAAGTATTTGTTCTCCAACACTGGTACCGTACATTACACGGGATCCTGTCGTCGGGAGTTGAACTCTGTACACATTTGACCTAACCGACTGACGGTGTTCCAAACGCTGTGAAGTTCCAGCCTTGACGATGTATGTTTCTAAGGGAGGTTGACAAACTCGCCAATACTGAAATTTAACAAAATCTGGCAAGCATCGCGTTACAATAAAGGGGAGGGAGGGTGGTTAAATGTAAAATTCGTAAAGCAGTGACTTACTCGGTTTACTGGTCAGCTCGAAAAGGAATGACTGCGAGGAAAACAAAACGGTTTATATAAGTGGACGAGTCTAAGTGATACAATGCACTATAGCACTTCATAAAGGTTTTTTTTTAGAGAAAGAGTGGAAAACAGCCTTTGCGTTAAATAAGATTTATTCAACGACAAACACCTAGAAAATATTTAAACACAATTTATTCACTAAAAAGGTTTGGCATTTAAATGTCAAGGCAGGGACGATTTGTATTAACAGATTCCCCCGAGAACGGTGGGAAAAAGCAGTATATAGTGTCAAATCCCTGTGACAAGAAGGGAAGTGTGTTCATGGAAACTATGCCAAAAAGGACCACGGCCACAGGAAGTGGTCCTTCCGCCACACAGCGGCTATGAACACACGCCAGCCCTAACACGCAAATAGCAATAAATCGGTCTGGGAAAACATAACTTTGCTCAAACAGAACGCTATAAATAGCCCCGGACAAGGTGTTTAACATGATATCGCATCCCAACTCGGACATATGAGTGTCATCGGATTTAAAAAGGGTAGGCGATTCGACAATGTCAGGGTATTTGATATAGCAGCCCCCTTTTTTTAAGAACAGTGCCGCAATACGAGAATTTAGACGATGTCTACATTTGCTGTCACTACTGTTATTATCAATGTAGCGCCAGCTTTTTGCGCGGGAGGATTGCAGAAAAAACTAGGGTCGTACCAGGAAGAAGCTGCTGAAGGTAGCCTACGATGCAGACGTCATGATTATAGATATCTAGTATCGAACGGGGACCGATCTCATTACCACCACAATGGATGATCAAAAGTTCAGGTTGCTGATTAAATAGCAATATAGAATTAATGGATTCTTGTAAGTCTTCCAGACGCATGCCGCCTTTGAAGTCCCAGGTGATGTTGATCCCCGAGTCCTTTAAGCCCAGATCACTACCGACTGCACTGCCTACTGCCCTATGATAAGCATCCCTTATTATCGATGAACCAACTATCCAGACGTTCCTTATGCGACCTAAAATACCCGATAAATATGAAAGTTAATGTCAGATGCTCAAAACTTTAAACGTTTACCTGTGCCAGCCAACAGTATACCTTTATATAACCAACTTGGCTCTTCCGAGATTAGTTTCCGGTTCTAGTAGGTAAATAAAAGAACTTGTATTTTATTTTATACATAGCCTAAATTGATTACCAAACATTTGTACGATGAGCAATATACTTTGTAAATGAATAAGCACATTGAGTGCACCATCAACCAAACATGTAACAAATATATATAACCACCACAATGTTCCTTCGAGATTTAGTCCCGGTTCCGGTAGAGACCCGAGAACGGCGTTATCTACCAAGAACTTGATATGTATTTAATATTTACTTATAGCCAAAAATGATCACCGGGCTTTTCACTATAAGCCAATTTGGGCGATCGTTTCAACACCATAATTTTGAAAATGAAAAAGCACATTTAGTGCACCATCAACCAACCATTTATCATTATATATATAACCACCACAATGTTCTTCCGGGATTAAGTGTGACTGGCCACGGGAAAAAAGCCCATTCGCCGTGAAAGTATCAGCCGCACCCCAAGTCTTTATTTCCACTCGCGTCGGTAAAGAGTTCGATGACGTCACTATGTATCCAATCGGCTTCATTGAATAAACACGTGCCATTAAACTCGCGAAGGAATCGTATCTAAACTCGAGCGTCATCCTTTAAACCGTTGGAAATCCAAATACGATGGTGTGCCTTTTTTGCATGTGACAGCGCATCATAGAAGCTTCTGTTGAATGCACGCCCAGCAGGAATAGCACGGGCGATAAAGTTAAGTAGCCCCACTATCGACTGTAGCGATCGCAGTTTCATTTTCTTAGTGTTTAAAAGTAAATCTAATGTTTGAAGAGACTTTTCAATCTTATCTTTTGGGATTCGAATTAACTGATTACGCGCGTCAACTTCTAAGCCGAGGTAAGTTAATATTTGTTCGGGGCCGATATTTTCTGTATTTACAGGTATGTTTAAATCGCGCATCATTAATTTGATTTTTTCCATTATCAGGAAACACTCGTGATTTGTTTTCCCTATCATAAGAAAATCGTCAAGGAGATGTTCAATATTGATGGTGCAGGCTTTAGTTGCAACTAACCAATGCAAAAATGTAGATACTTTCTCAAATATAAAACAAGCCGACGAAACACCCATTGGAAGAGATTTCTGAATCCAATTACGCATATCAGATTTTTACCTAAAAGATCAAAATCCGATGGTTGCACTTGCCATAAATCAAACGCCGATGCGATGTCCGCCTTGGCCATGAAGGCACCGTTACCCAAATTTCGCACTTTATCTATGGCACTGTCAAATTTTGCGTACTTTACACTGCTGAAAGCCGGCTTAATAAAGTCATTTACACGTGCGCCTGATGGAAAGGATAAATTTGTGATAAGTCTCCAGCCGCCAGATGACTTTGGAACAAGACCAACAGGATTATTCGTAATTTTGAAATAGGCGGTACTTCAAAAGGCCCATTTAATAGACCTCTGCGATTTAAACTAGTTATCTTTTCATGTAAAACATCCCTGTGTACGCGGGTTGTTACAAGGTTTGTAGAATTAATTGGTAATGGGGGTCCTTCATAATGTAACGAAAATCCATTACTGAACCCGTTTAAAATATATAACGCATCAGGTTGGTTGGGATATTTAGCCAAGTGTAAGGACAACTTTTGAATATTAATAGGCGTTCGGCCGAACTCCCATATACTTTCTAGGTTCCACGGATTTCTGAGCTGGATTAAAGAATCTGAAATTGTGTAGAGCAGTTGAACCATGAGGCCGGAAACGAAATGGTTGTTGCATTAACGTGGGTCTAACCGGTCGTTGGATACCGTGAGGCGCTTGAGAGAAGCAATGCATAGATGGATGCCGGGAGCCACATTTTACGCATTTGTGGGCGAATGAGCAATTGGTGTAAGAGCAGAAACCTTTATTGTTATATGCGAAACATGGCTTAGCCTCGACAGTTGCCATAGCTGAAATTGAATGCATAGACAGCATCCACAATTCAGGGTCGATGATGTCCAAACGACTGCTCGGATTTTGTGCGATTTTCAATCTAAATTGATTATCGTAGTCGGCCCAACCGGTGAAACGGGACACTGCCGTACGAATGTTATTCATGTACTGAATAAGTTCTAAATGTTTATTTCCGTGCCTCGACACAAATATAGCCATGTATATCAAGAAGGCGTCTGACCAAACTTCAATGCGTTCGATATTTTTAATAACGCCTGAATCAGAGACAATTATCTCGCCATTTCTTATTTGGACTTTTTGCTGGGTTGATTCTCGGAATTTAGGCAAAAGGGACCTCAAATCAATAAATTCCCCTTTCCAGATTTTTTGCCTTGTATGTAAAGGTACATGTGCGTACATATTCAACCAACCTTTCTCGCTTTGTTGCTCGCTTGTTCCCGGCTCGGACTATTCCTCTGGGTCAATTTCCGGTGCCGTCACTATCGGTTCCGGGTGAACGGCCCTCTGACTCGGTTCCGCGCCCATGGCTTGAAGCGCTTGCGCGACTTCCGCACGACGTCTTTTTGCATATGGTGGCATTATAAAACCATAAAAAAGTCTTGTTAATAAAAACGGAAAGCGAACAATGATATAGACAATAATTCCAATTAAAAGCAAAAATGAAATTATTCTAAAATTTAAGCTTTGTTAAATAGTTCACTTTTAATATTTAATGGTTATGTTATTCAGGAAACACCATTTCTATAATAATACAAACACGTGGTTGGAGTATCTTGAATCTAAAAACTCAAATTATATACTGTATACTAAATGTACAACGACTGACAAGATAAAGCTGATCACCAAACACAATTTCGAGAACCGTACAAACACGTGGTCGGTATATCTTGAATATAAAAACGCAAACTATTAAATACCTTACCAGGCCCGTAGCCAGGGTTTTGAAAAGGGGATGCGAATTTTTGCAAAAGACGATTGTTATTGAGCAACGAAGTGGCGAAGGGAGCATGTGCGGGAGGGGGTGTTGAAACGTTAACTCCTGCATTCTGGTCACTTTTAACTGTATTAAGAGACTGAAGTTGTAGAGCATTTTAATATGAAATTTCACTTTCATTGACCATACTCAGTGACATGAATATGATATAACATACATGTATTCTACACCACGTTTTTCAATAACCACCCTTTTCGATCAGTCACGGATATTCATCATTTTTAACCCGACACTAATATGCGCGCACACACTTTGTTTACATATGCAACAAAAATGTATAGAATGTGAAATCAACAATAAGAACGGTATCAAATATCATTATTTATTGGAATCTTGGAAACTTGATAAAATTGGTGTGTTTTACCATTCAAACATTCTACCATTCATAAATCGAGCAAATTAAATGGAAATATTTGACTTTTTTTCAAAAATATTATTTGTCTGCTACAATGGATAGTACCAGAGGCATAGCATCGCTCCAAACGTGCTAATAGTGTATTGTACAACAAACACTGATTAACAAAAATGGGTCTTTTCTAATGTGCATCAATACTAAAAAGAAATCAAAATGGTATAACCGGTTACTTTAAAAAAAAACTATTTTTAACAAATAAGTTATCTTTTTTCTAATCGAATTTCGAAAAATACAAACACTTTAGGCTTCATTAAGACCCTATAACCACAAACTACTGGCCCGATGGTCTCAAAGTCCTTAACAATGTACACCTGGACGTTGGAGAAAATAGATGTACTTATTTGCTCATTATATGCTCAAAATCCGACACATGCTGAAAATTAAACGTTAACGTCCAACTGATCATACGGTATAACGTTTTATATTCAGTATAACAACTGTTTAAAAGTAGGACATCCCTAGTGTCAAGTTTGACATAATTAAAACACTGAGGAAAGTTCTGTATGTGGAGCAGAACAGATGCCATTAAGTGTTGGTAAACTACAAAACAAAAACTACATTGCTTTGTAACAATGATTTGTTTTCTTGTCATTCAACACAAAAATCATGACTTGAGCATAGCTGATATGTTTTGCTGGAAAACACTTTAGGGGATCCGAAAATGCTTGTACGGGGATATAACAAAAAGACAACGAAGTCCGTCGAAAATGCTGTGCACAATGTGTTATTGTTATAAATCGTGGTATAATGCAAACATATTAACCAGTGACTCATTAGTCTTCGGCAATAGTCGAAGGATGTCCTTTGATTTCAGCAATTTTCGGAAACTGACATAACATTCCGTTAATAATCATCTAAAATGTATTTTCTTCTTAAATTGTTTTTTCAAGCCATTTAGATAATTGTCGAAAAAGGTTCTTGATCTGGGATTTTAACCCACAATAAGTAAGCTTCAACATTGTGTTATGATATCTATTACAGTTTTAGCTTTAACAGACATTAATTACGATTACAAAAGTTACAAAACAATCATTTAGTATCAAATATCTATAAATAAGTATCGATTTTATACGGATTAGAGTGCCAGGTTAATAATTTTGCATTATACAGACAACAAATATATATTTGTAACACAGATTCTAATTCCATTTTGCGGGGACCGGCTTCTTAGATCTTCTCAAATTTTGCTGTCACAACTTCTAATGATTTCAACAATTCTACAGTAAAAACTTGTGAAGAAAAAATAACGCGCTATCTTGGAAATAACTTAATCGAAAAATTAATTATATGGAGACCTGTCGGTTGCATATTGAATTCAACATTATGTTAACGCTGAAATACGGAGACTCACTGGGTTCCTGGAAAAAATAAATTACCGTTTTTGCGTCCAATAAAGTTGAGTGCAACTTTAGTGTAATTTTTTTTTACTCGTCCCAAAAGATTGGGTGCGAACGCACCCAACGCACCCCCCCCCCTGGCTACGGGTATGCTTACTGCAGTACCCCAGAATAAAGATACTGAATTTCTTATACTAAATTTACATACGAATAACAAGATAAAACTGTACAAAATAATAACAAGTTCTCACTTAAAAAGAACTTCAGACATCTTTTCAACCACGTGCTTAAATGTAAAATTCGTAAAGCAATGACTTACTCGGTTTACTGGTCAGCTCGCAAAGGAATGACTGCGAGGAAAACAAGCGGTTTGTATAAGTGGACGAGTCTAAGTGATACAATGGACTATAGCATTTCATAAAGGGGTTTTTTAGAGTTAGAGTGGAAAATAGCCTTTGCGTTGAATAAGATAGTTTATTCTTAAGCGAATAAACATTATTATTTATTAAGAAATAGAATAGGAAAATAGAAAGTTCTACCGGTTCACGGAAAATCCCAAAGTTATTTTAAGCAAACATTGTTTTATTATTTTTGTTCGTGCCGAGCCTAATATATTACAAAAATATCAGGTACTAACCTGTTTTTCTGATTATCATACCTCTACGTCCCCGATTTTAAAGAAATAATGAAAAAACAACAACTCAAAACTGCAGCTTAAGCGGGAAATAATATGAATTTTGTCGTTTGACGTGTTAATAATGACGTCATGAGTACGCGCACTTAATATTTTTAAATAATGTTTTTTTTTTGCTTTTTGTGTTGCATTTTGTGTTTAAAATATATAACATCTTGGTATCAACTTGTTTGTTTTGTTAAATCTGATTCGATTTTACAAAAAATGAAATAATTTCTTTATAGTTGATTCCGAGTAATATGACCATCCTCCGCCGCGCGTGACAGCTATATTTCAGCATTGCCGAAATAAAGGAAAATATATTCCACAGTGGTTTATTTCGACAAAGCACGTCTGATGATGGGATAAAATAATATACTTATATACATTAACAATTATTGACTATCAAGTTAATCCCACATGGTCAAAACTTACTTCTATTGAAATAAGTTATTGTATCTAAGACAATGTGGTATTATTTACACTTGTCAATATTGTTCATACATTAAAATATCATTTGCTTTTTAAAACCTAGACTAGTCTATAACCTATTTTAAAAATGTACAGCATAAAAAAGTATATAAAATTCATTTTGAATATAAAATATTCCTTCTTTCTTTGAGAATACTTAAGCAGGATTTGGCTGATATATAAAACAACCTCTCATCTGTAAACATGCATTTAAGTTTCTCAGTATCTGACATATTGAGACAATTTGAAGATTCAATTAAAATGTCCATTAGACTTTTCCTGATATTCACATATAAAGGACAATGAAAAAGTACATTATCTCATCCATCACTTTGTTTTTACGATGGAAACATGTTCTATTACGCAATTCAATATTTTCATATCGACTAGTTTCTAATCTAAGCGGTGCCACACCGCATCGAAACTTAGATAATACACTTCTGTACAAAAATGGTTTGCTGTCTTTACCATAGGTTTCTGTTCCAAAGTCTGTTTTAAATAATCTATATAGTCTCAATTTATTACGACCAACACCTCTAGTTTCAACATTACTATTGACTGCACTTCTCCATTTGACAATTTCTTTTTCAAAAATCATAGATTCTACATCATTTATAATATATTTAATATTGTTATGAGGAATATCAACTAAATTAGACATGTTTACATCTCTCAGAAATGACTTTCTTCTAAAATAGCTATTTTTAACATTAATTGATTTATACCACAAGTACATTTTCTTATTTATTCTGGAATCATTCATATTAACATTTCTAAAATGTTGTCTAATTACAACTCCCCATTGCTTTACAATTGGTGGTTTCCAACCCATTTCACTTAAAACTGCCGCATTAGGGGTGTATTTACCGACACCTAAATGATACCGCATTGCCCGATTCTGGACAGCATGAATACATGAGTAAGGTTTATCGCCCCATATTGGTGCACTATAGCTGATAATATGCCAAACCATAGAATCAAACAGCTTGATGAAACTGGAATATTGGAAACCTCCGAATGCTTTACTTTTCGAAATAATTAAACCTTATGCTCTAGAAGCATAAATAGCCACAGTTTTTTTTTCTATTTCATGGTAATCTAAAAATTCATTTAGAACAACACCAAAATATCTATAACAATGTACAATTCCCAAACGTTGACCATCAGTGTTAAAATTAAAATCCGTTTGCATAAAACTATCAGGTCTAAAATGAACAATTTTCGATTTTTCTCAATTGATATTAATCTTATTTTGTAAACACCATGAAAATAAACAATCTAACAAAATTTGAAAGTCTTGAGCATTCTCTGCAAGCAAAACAATATCATCTACAAATTATAAAATGCATACTCTTTCATCACCTAGGTCAATACCAACTTCTTATGTATTTAACATGGATACCAAATCATTTATGTAGAGATTGAACAGCATGGGGGACAACGGGCACCCCTGCTTCAAGCCACACTTGACGTCAAACCACTCGGTATCAAAGCCATTTACCCTCACACAACACTTTACGTCCCTGTATATAGACATATAGACAGTATAGCTTGAAGCAAGCGGCCCTGAAGTCCCTCATGCTTTAACTAATCAAACAGTCGAGTTCTATTGATCACGTCGTACGCTTTACGGAAATCTATAAAGGCTGCAATGTAGATATTTTTTTAAGTCAAGTACTTTCTTATGGTGCCCCAAAAGTGTGATTCGTATTCTACTTTTCTACACTCAGTTTGCCAATGACAATTTGCTTTTTATCATGCATAAAAAGCTTGCCTTACTCACAAAATGTGACAATAACGATAACTCATTCAACTTAAATAGCACTCGAGGAAACAAAATAATATAAAACGTCGACGAAATAAGCAGATCAAAATGTTTTCATGGACGTTAATTACGTTTATTTGCTTGTACACGATGACGGTTAATTATAATGTCAATAACAAAAAGCCACGGTCAGTATTATCTAGTATCGTAAGCTAACGCCATGACATATAGGCGACACATACAAGGGGTGTCCTGAACCGATTCTTTATTCTTTTCCGAACCTACTTGGAAACATCTCGGTACAAGTAGACCCAGTTGTATTATATACGAATAACATCATATGTATTGTACATGTACAAGTGAACCAAAAATTCATGATAATCGTTAAGTACCTCTTTTTGAAGTTTGTCGGGAAAATTAAATTTAGTAAAAGAGTATGCACCTGGATCTTATAAGGATTATAAAAGATATCAAACAGCATATATCTCATAGCTTTGGACGGCGTCACAGTTTTGTAATAACTGCTTTACCTCTGCAATAATTTTACCTTGCTCAGCTATCATGTCTAATGGAATAGGCCATTGTGGCATTTGTGCACTGTCTGTAACGTTTGGCTGACACCTGGCATAATATTTTGATTGAACTTTTATATTGTATAGTACTAGTTTCATATGTTTGACAGTTAACATGAGGATCATAATCATCTTTATCGCAGCCAGTATATGGCACACAAAAAAGCAATGTCGTGTTGGTTCGCATGGTGGCTTCCAGAAGATATAGAGAATAGTATGGGAGTTTTGGATAAAGATCAAGTTTATCATGCCAGGCTAAGAACCATGCTAGCGCGAGGCTTAATATTCTATTTATCATATTATTTTCTCTCTTTTGCTATAAATAATTATCAAATATCGCATTTTTGACAATTTTGTTCTTCCGTATTTTTTGGAAAAACCCGAGCGTGATCTAAAAATAGCGATAGTATAGAGATCAAGTTTATACGATCGTTGTTATACTATCGATTTGCATCTGGTAATACGATAAAATCCAATCCTATGATCACACATTTGTCAGGTAATTGTCAAGTGTTTGTAATAAATAGCATTTGCCAAGTTGCTATTGAAGCCGTTCAAGTGCATTGCCCTCATAGTTAATCTTCTGGGATAAAAACATTCTATCCAAATCCTATACATTAGCAAAAGCATATGTGTATAATAAGGTTAAGTAAAAACAGAGGAGTGGTATTTCGGTTAATAAAGTCTTGAGCTTTAGTACTAATGTTCCTCATATTCAATGATATAATATTCCGATGAAAATTGTACCGCGTTTTCATTTTGTTAAAATAAACTGTGCGGTAATTCATTTGTAACAACTGTTTGTGGTATATTATTGTTAGTCGCGCATTTCAAATGCCGCTCTTTTACGTACAAATTTGAAGAAGTGTACCGATAATTCTTAATCAACGAACAATTCTGCTCTTCTTAAAATTTTACACTGTTAAGAATTGGAATCACGGGATTAGTTAATTAATTTAACTTATCCCATCGCTTCCACCAGAACTAATCGGGGCCTTGCTCTAGACATGGGTTGCGTGTGTTATATGTAGGAATACAATGTGTAAAACAACGTCAACGATGACTCCAGGTTAGTGCATATTGTATTCAAATTTGGAAAAATCCAATGGATGCATAAACAAGTTACATGTGTATGTCGCTTTCAACATTGAAATCACATTATGTTCACAGTTAAACAGCTAGTTCAACAGAAAGTTATAATAATTCAGATAGCAGTTAAGATGAAAATGCTTTAAGTTTCTAAATAGCCTCAGTAAAATGCGTCACAGTGATAAAGTAGACATAGTTTAGACTTTCACACGAGTCAAAGAGAAAGAACTTGAAATATTTTCAGACGTTTCAACACCCTTAATTCCGTGAAAGGTTGATACATATTCTGTGAAAAGGCCTAAACGAAGAATTTATGTTCACTTAAACGGCGTTTTCTTTACCTATTCTTCGAATTTATCACATAACTAAATTTAAAATTTACTTAATATAGTATCAAGCTGATATTCTGCTCGCTACCCAGTCAAAAACTCTAAACTGACACGAGAATGTTTTAAACATTCGAAATGTGGCCAATGTCAGCCAATCCTTGGCCTCGGACCCACCGGCCCGAAAAAGGACACGGTCCGGCCCTTAATTGGCTTCAAAACGGCAATAGAGCACACAAGGAGGCCCTTTATCCAAAATCTGTGATATCAGAGTGTGGCTTTAGGACCCGTGAAGGCTCGATGTTCGATTTGTACAAGACCGACGGTCGTAGGAGTATAAAGCCGTTTTATTCTGAAAGTGCCTTTCAAGTTGCTAGCACACACGGTTTCCGAAAATACCTGGCCCCCTAGACTACCAACACAGTCTATTTGAAGTCTGGTGCACATTAACAGATTTGTTTACAAAACAAACGCTATAATAGCTTAATGGCTATTTAGTATTTTCATACATCAAGCAATGACTGAATAAGTCGTTGAAAGCCATAATAATGTATAAATCGTGCAGATATCTTCAGAGCATTCATAAGACAATAATTTCTCTCATTTAAACCTTTACTTATGTTTTCTAAAAGTAACATATTTACAGTGCATTTTGCATGCTATCTGTACAGTATGTGTTGGTTGATTTGTCGGTTATGCAAGATTTAAAGTGACCGTTCGCGGAATAGATCGTTGTTTTGCATATTAATCGTAAAGCGAGAAATAAACTTGACATAAATTCATTGTTTTTTTTATCAAGGTTGACATCAAAAACCTGTTCAAATTCGGTTTTGAATCGATAAAATAATATATAAATGATCATAAATACATGCAATGGGCGAAAATCATTGCAACGTCGCGAGTTATGAAAATAATATCTATATTTAGCTTTCGCTAAACATTATTAGCATATGGAAGATAAACACATAGATTTAGCAAAAACAGCGTTGCAACTCAGTTTCCGTCTGTATTAACAGATATATTTGGATTTGTTCTTATCTTCTCTCCGCTAAATTTGCCCGTATCCGCAATTGTGTTTGTTTAGGTTTGAATTAACGTGTCGAATCATTAATATTAATAAGGTCGTTTTCGTACTTTACCGTACTCGACCCGAAAATAAAAATCGCTATATTGTTTGTTTTCAACCGATTTCAACCGGATTTTCAGAGATATCCTCAATAAAATCACGTTTTCTTACGATTCTGCCCATATGTATTTCCGCGAACTGTCACTTTAAGACAGGAACCTACGAAGTACCTTGTCCGGTACTTCTATTGTAAATAATATCGTCAAGAAGGTTAACTCTAGACTTAAATTTTTATATAGACAACGTGATTTTTTAAATAAAAGTCTTAGAAAAAGCTTATGTAATTCTTTAATACAATGTCATTTAGATTATGTATCCTCTTCGTGGTATTGTGGACTCACGAAACAGCTTAAGCACAAGTTACAAATAGTCCAAAATAAAATGGTTCGTTTTATTAACAATTCCCATTGTAGGACATCACTTGTTGTATCGCATTTTGAAGAACTTGGTTGATTGAACATTGAACAAAGATGCAAGCAACTTCGGCTTAACCACATCCATAAGATTTTCTACAATAAATGTCCAAGCTATATGAAAGACAATTTTGTCAAATGTACAGATGTCCATCAGTATGGGAATAGATCCCGATTTAATTTTCATGTACCTCAAGTTGATGGCTTTACTAGTTCTTCATTTTACTACAATGGTATTACGGATTGGAATGCATTACCCGATAATATAAAGTCCATCGAATCGAAATTTACTTTAAAGAAACTTGTTAAGACACATCTATTAAATGATATGAAGGTAGACGAGAATTCCATGTATTTTTACTTTTAGATTTGTTTTATTTTTATGTAATTCTTTATTTTTATGTTTTTTATTCGTGTCAGTGTATTATCATGTCAACTTTTGAAAGATTCACTTAATTCGTAGAAGAAATCATGTGTAGGATCATGTCGATTATATATTAAGAACTGAAAAACAATATATTTATAGTCACGTATAAGATCTGTTCGACTAAATCCAGGGACCACGTTGGAAATAAGCTTTTTCATGTTTACATGTCTAAGCTTTACGGGTTATCCTGTGTATACATCATGTCGTAATCTTATTTGGATCTGTGATAAATGGCACCATTCATGTAATGCATGTTTCTGAATATGATAATAATGCAATCTATACGTTACTTATTGCCTTGATTGCATTGAATTGTAAATTGCTTGACATGTATGCACAAATAAAACAAACAAACAAACAAATGTATCCGCCGTCTTTAAAAGCGCCTTTATCTGGTGTTTGGGCGCGATAGCAATTCAATCTTCAAACTGGCAGGTATTGTTTATAACTATACAGTCTTGAGTACACATGATTCTTAAATTTATACTGCGTATAAACCCTAAAGTCATGTGTTCTGTTGTTTACACATGATAAAATCTCGTTTATTATTTTCAAACGTCCTGTTTGAAAAGCAATGGATTTGTTTTAAGAGCGTTAATGGAAATGCATTTTTATAATAAAGCTTTTTAGTAGCACACAATGAAACAAATTGTTATTTTGGTTTCATTATTGTTCTTTTACAACCTGTATGCATGTTTCGCAAAGAGTTTGGATGAATCAATATGTGACGATAATAGTTGTATTGACATCCAATATTTAACTCCAACAAAGCATAGTGTTGATATACACATAATTTGCAGTCTACATTTCACGAAGGATTTATTTTGCGATAATGTGTGGTCAACTGTTACCATACTACGACTAGTAGGTAACTGGGGCCGCGAGAATGGCGTCGACTTAGACTCAAACACGTTTGAAAGGTTTGGTCATTTAGAAGAGCTGCGCTTTGTAGGCGTTCAGATCGTGACGTTGTATCCAGGCTCTTTTCGTGGATTGGATAACCTGCGAGTCCTTGATCTGAGCAACTGCGTCAGTTTGGGATATAACAATTTTATGTCTGCGTTTGAATCGAACGCAACACTACCAAGCCTCCAAGAGCTGATTCTGCATATGGCGGGTAACAGAGAGGATAATTTTGAGTTTCAAGAAAGATTTGTAAAGCTTTTCTATTCTAGACCGGTGCGTGTAGTAGATTTATCGGACATGATTATAAAAGGATACGATTTGAGTCCAATAAGTTGCTATGCAAGATATTTAGAATTTCTGAATATATCTGGAATATCTGTGTCGAATCTTGCAAATAGTAACGATATTATGGACTGCAGAATACCGTCTTTAAAAATATTGGACATAAGCCGTAGGGATGTTGATAAAAACCGCCTTCAGCATTTTTGGTGCGTGAACGAAAAGACAAGTATAACAACCAACTTCTTGAATCTTGACCATATAAATTACGTAAACGTCAGTCTGGATGCTATATACCTTGACACCATGTGTGGAAACACGCGAACCAGAAAAGTAGTAGCCTCTTCGCCTCTTGAAGTGAGATGTCCATTTGGATCAACTTTTTATCTGAAGAATCTATACTTCCGACGTAACTCCATTTCGGTTGTCGATGTAGAAGTGGACACACAGTGCCCTGTAATTATAGACTTACTCGATATATCGGATAACGGATTGAAATATATAAGTCCAAAAGCTTTATGGAAGATAACCTCTCTGACACAATTGCTATTAACTGATAACAGTCTTGGCGAAATGGTCTCTTTTCACCCCGAACAATTTCAAAAACCGTTTGTTCCATTTGAAAGACTAGAAACCTTGGATCTTTCACGAAATAAGTTCGCTACATTACCTGACGGGACATTCACATACAATCGTCAATTAAAACGTCTTTACTTGTCTGGCAATATTTTTGAGCAGGTTACTTTTACGTTGAGTGAATTGACCAACCTGGAATTTTTAGATTTAAGTGACAATTTACTCCTCGAATTAGATGTATCTGGTCTTTCCAAACTCGATTCTATGTCCATTGATACTCATATGGACTTAACTGGGCGTACACTCCAGTGTTCAAAATGTATAGATTATGGTAGGATTAAATGGCTGCTTGAGCACAAAGCAAGTATCATTGCAAATTCAAGTTTAACGTGTGTTAATTCAAAGGCAGACGTTGATTTGATTTCTAAAACAGCGGAGGAAAATTTACACTATATTTGTTACAGAAACATTTACATTCGAAACACCATTATATTTTCAGTTGTAGCAATTGTGTGTTTTAGTACTATTGTCAATGTGGTCATTATTCGCAAAAGACGCCAACGGAATGTCTATAGACAGATTAGGAGACGTCAACAAACACAAAGACGATTGGAAAACGGTGAACTTCAGTTTGCATCGTTCATTTTGTACTCTAGCAAAGACGAGGAATTTATGAGAACTTGCGTGTATGTAAATTTAGAAAAACATCTTCATCTGAAAGTTAACAGCGACAGAGAATTAGTAGGTTTTGGAGATCAGAATTTTAAGATTGGACACTGTATCCTGAACGAAGTTATAAGATGCACGAATGTTTCAGCGGCAATTGTCGTGGTTCTTTCAGACAATTTTTGTAGAAGCGATTTCTGTCTGCATGAGTTTGATGTTGCATTCCGCGTGGGGAAGCCAATTATACTTATGCTGAAAGGTGAAGTTGATATGTCGATGGCACCAGTCGCAATCAGAGACCTGTTTAATACGTACGTGAGGGTTTTGTGGCGGTTAGATGACCACGGGGAATACGAGCTGACGACGAGCTGGGACAACATCTGTAACTCCATACTGGAACTCGGTGGTGTCCTTGGTGATACGAATATTGAGTGAAACTTACGACAAACACGCTGGTACCTTATTTGCAATGAATGTGAAAGTGTGTAAAGATGATCTTTAGCGACTGAGAAAAGGAGATCGTTAGTAATTCAATTTAAGTTCTTAACCATGTATAAATATTCAATAAGTTGTATAAATAACACAGGTTTCACTTTGCATATATTCGGACAATTAAACCAGTTTGTTCTTGTTAATGTTTTGAACTTGAACGGTGGAATATAAACATTTCTGTGGTGAACAAATATAAATCGTATGCATATGCAATGCTGGCTTGAATGAGGTTGAATTAAAACAAATAATATATAAATGACTTTTTCACATAGTTATATTTTATGTTTGGATATCTAAAATATCAAGGGTCATTACACATCTTCACTGTATGAAATAATCTTATACAAGAATTGTATGTGAGACATCAATTCACTCATTCTACGAGACACCATTCTGAGACTTTTGAGAGAATTAGATTTCTCACTTGCCAACACTACAGACGAAAATCGTTACACGCTCTTATAATTTAGTTTATTAAAGATTATTCTATTGTTTTTTTGTAATCCATTAAAACACACTATTTTTTTACATAACATATATCTAAGATTTTAGTGGTAGTTTGTCTTGTACTTAGGTAATGTATATACACATCTATTGTTTGCAATAGTTGTATATGTTTTTTGTGTAGACATTATCAATGAAACTATGTGTAAATAGATGATTTCGATTTTAATGGATTCCTTTTGTGTGTGATCAAATCAAATCAAATCAAATCAAATAAATTTTATTTTGAGTCGGCAAGACAATAACAAAAAACATAAGCTGTGAAGCTTTTGAACCGACTATACAACAAATGTAAACAGTAAAACAAGAGTAAAGAAGCTAGTTAAAAGAAAGACAATTACTTGGGTATTAAAATACAAGTACATAATCATAAGAAATACAAAAACACAAACAGTCGATACAATTTAAGGCATACAACACAAATTAAACTACGGTAGACATATTCCTTACTTTCCTGCTAGTATTGCACTAGGAGGGGCAATTTAAGGCATGATATTATCATCATCGTGGCACGCACGGGGTTAAATATGTTTAAAACAAACAAATCAATGTAAGGATGTAGATTAGCTGGACCAGCAGCAGAGTCAGTGCAAGAATTTATTTATAATGACCAGGTAGTAATAAAGCATCGATGGAAACCAAAAGCAATATAAAGCAAAAATAAACGTACATTTGCAACCACAAATAAAACAATATGAGAGTTTAAAAGCTGTGTAGGAAGCTGCTGATCTATTCCTGTGGATAGGACTAAAAACTGCAATAAGAGAAAAGGAAATAAAAAACTGAACACAAAAAGAAACACAAAAGTGCGACCGGTTAAAACTTATCTAAGAACGAATATCATCTCAAATCAGATTTGGGGTGAACTGATCAGCAGCTTTCTCACAATAAAACTAGTAACATAGCGAAAAGCAACACAGCTATGAGCAACACAACTATGAGCAGGCACAGGCAAACTAATATATATTAAAGCAACATAAAATACAAAAGCAAAAATAAAATACAAAAGCAGAAAAAAGGACAGCACAAGCAGCCGAAGAACAAAACAAAGGAAGCAGTGTGGCATGCCGCTCCAGATCTGTGTGCCAGCTATGCGAGCCTATGTGACATTGCATGCTGAGCATTTACATTCTTTACCATTCCAGTGCACAATTAAGCTCTTAAATTGATTAAAATTGCTCGCTTTTCTGAAGCTTTCTGGAAAGGAATTCCACAGAACTGGAGCCGCATGCCGGAAACTGCTACTTCCGTACTTTGATGACTTAACCTGGGGAATCTCTAATAAGTTGGTGTACAAAACTTCTTAGTAGTAGTGATTTGAATAAAAATTATTGTGTTATATTAATATTTACTTTTGATATAATGTAGTAGTACACACTTTATAAACTGTCAGACATTGGAAATATAGTTGCCAAATATTGTTCCAGCTATTGTCTATAACAGTATAGTACTTACCTAGGGTATTGTACCTAGTAATTCGACAATGGGGTTAATATATCCAATTTATAAACATAAAGGTTTTGAAAAGATCATTCCAACGACATACCAATCACTTTATTGAGTTATGTGGGTAAATTATTCACCTCAGTTTTTAATATACTTATAGAAACAACAAATTTTGAAACACGGAATTATTGGTAATCATTTAACCGGATTCTGTAAACATTTTTTAACAGTTAAAAATATGTTTTTCTTGTACATGATTGTCTGATTACTATATTCAGAACTAATACGAAAATGCATTTTCTATGCATTTATCAATTTAAATGCTGAATTGTATACGATCAATTGTGCTGGTATTGGCTAAACCAGTACAAAAGTAGTGGAAAATTGTTAGAAATTAAAAACAATATTACAATCACCCCATTTATCACGTGTCACGGTGAAAGATTTACCCATTTTTCATGTTCCATTTGAGTCAACATTGAGTAAATATATACCCCATGCTATTCGAATGACCTACATACTTACTTTGTAATAGCAGATATGTTTTCGGATTTAAATTTCTCAATTAGTCATATCAAAAAATAATTGTATTGTTACTCGGACAAAGTAACATTCCCGAATATAAATACAATTATAAATTGACAAAGTTTTAATAGTTCTATTATATATTCGTAAATTAAGTGAACGCAAGTAAATGTTATTCCTTAATCAAATCACATGCTATTTATAGCTAAAACGCAGAATGTTTACATTGGTAGGAAATAGTTACAATATATTTTGTATTGTTGTATGTACTTAGTGTACTTGACTATTGTATGTACGATTAAGATAAATACAGTTTCTATCTTACTGACTTATCTATGTTATCACGATGACGTTAAACATTGCAATTACTTAATATTGTATAGTATAATCTCTTCCGTAATGTTTGTAAACTATATTTTGATGAATAAACATGCAGTCCTGAATTATTTGAACGTTCCGTTATAAACACGTCTTTTAAATTTACGCGTTCAGCATTCAACATTGTGATGTAACGCCGACGCGTTCTGATTGGAAAATGTAATTCACCTGATTTATGTATAGCCCGGTGATAAAACGTCGTCAATATAAATTAACCTCAAAATTGAGTTCAAGTTTATGTTAAGGCCAAGCTGTAGTTTTCATAAAGTGTTGTGAAATCGACAGAATATGTGCGCCTATCGTTTATTCTCTGATTTCCTCTCAATATGCGTTGGCTACCGCCAAGGGCCTTAAACAAAAACATTATTATGAAGTAAGACTAAATTAAAACCAATTTTACATGTGTTATGTGAATATGTCTAAGCTGTGCTTATTTTTTACTATGTACCCATAAATGCAAGCATACATACGTGGGACTTGCTTTATCATTCCGGAACATACTGCAGACACCTTTACCCAAATGACGCACTAGTTATGGTTTTCTAGTAATACTGTCTTTACAATATTCCTTTTTATATTATTTTAATTTGTTTTCTGCATTCTATATGTCAGAGCATAATGTTTGTATTTACTGAATTGCATTTCATGAAGATATTCGTTTACCACAGCGTAATGTTTATTATTTATAATTGTTCATGTTTGCTAGAAATAATATAGACATTATATATTTTTTATTTGGTATCTTATTGCTGTTGAATAAATTCATGTATTGTAAATAATGATCAACATAATTAAAGTATTTGTTTGTTTTAATTGTTTACAATATATACCAACTATTTCGATTCATTATTTCATTCTGCATCTAAATTAAAAGCATCTGCTAGTGGCAGTGTATTTGTGTTCGGCACAAAAGTAAATGAAGTACAATCTAATATCAAAGTATACGCATATATGTGTCATCTGTTTAAATCATTCGAGGAAAAGAGTTCTGATTTTATTTTCGCTCTGGAGGTTGACATGTAAAAAGCTAATGAAAATGATGGGCCCATTTGTCACTGTAAATAAACCGTCACACTTGCATCAGCATCGTACATGCACTTTGGAAAATAACATTTACTATAGTTTATTGCTGCTTCACTGGGCAATATTGTATTGTCAACAATACATATTAAGACACACATATAACACACTTATACTTCCTTTGTGAATAAATAATTATAGAACAATTTTATTGACATATGGACCAGATAACGTCTGCAAATTTTAATATGGATATTGATTCAACGCTCCTGTTGTTCAAAAAATTAAATAATGACTAATTCTAGTCGTTGCTAGACATGTTAATCGTATTTTAATGAATAATGAATAAATCGTGCAGATATAGTCAAAACATTCGTTTCACTCATTTTTCTGCAGGATGTTTGAAGAATTTCTATAAAAGTGAAACTATTTACCAGTTATTATATTGTCAATTATCATCATACAAATATGTCAGTTACAGACATCGGGCTTAGTATAAGTAACAAATATAGGGAATGCCCATTAAATTTCCCGAATAGTTCCATTTATTTCTATTTTAGGAAACAATTCACTGTGTTGTTGTGCGTGTGTATACCATCAATTAAAGACCTAGTTTTCTTGAAAATTAACAAATCAGAACGGATCATAAATTAAACAATATTAACTGAACATTTGACGACAAATCGCATCTTTGTCACATACAGCCATTTGCGCAACTACACATCTTTCTACCTTCTTTAAACCGTCATTATATATCCCAAATGGGAAACTTATTGCTAAAAATAAAAATACAATTGACAGCTTAAGGGAATACCCGAATTTCTTACTCAGGAGGTTTTCCGCCACTGTTGTTCTTACTCAGGAGGTTTTCCGCCACTGTTGTTCGATATGAACAGTGAAAGGCTACATACATCGTCAAACGAAATGTTCTAGTTACATCCGTTGGTCCTTTAAATAGTGAATCAAAACAATTGTATGTGCACCTCATTTCAATCGAAACAAACAACACGACACTAAATATCAACATGAGTAAAATTGGTGTTTCCGCCTTGGAAAGGTTTGTTGAATGCGATCCAAACAAGTCAGACAATAATATTACCAAAGAGGAAAATCCCTTAAAAAATACAGTTACTGTTGAATGAATCAAAGGGCACTTAAAATATAAACTTTAAAATACTAGCACTGCAGGATAAAATAAATGTTTGAAACTACATATGAGTAATCCATTTACATACCACGAAAACATATATCACTATTTGTCTAAATTACAAGCTTAAGTCAAACGCAACAATTATGCATGGTGTACCTTTTCACAAATGTTCATTCTTTATTCAATTCAAGTCACAATATTCCACAAAACAAATTATCATCTAAACATTCAGATAGCCTGTCCATCTGTTTTTGGTTATGCAGCTTCTAAATCTAAAACTTGTATGAATTATGATTGATGTGGTTGCGAAATGCACAACTCAAATTTTAGCAGCATTCACAGTTTAATTACACACTCGTACAGGTAATGAGTAGAGTTCTATTTTTTATTACGTTTCATATCAACTGCCTGTGAATGTGTTAGTTATTGCAACGAAAGGCTTCCGACAATATTTAATACATAAGGCATTTATTGCTTTATACTATAAAAAAGCGGACATTATAATTAAAATGGCCTTTTACAAGATGCCACAATAACCATTTAAAAAAACTGTTTCATATGCATTTATTAAAATAACACATTGATATTAAACAAAAATTGCTAAAACGCTCAAATTACTTATAAACTGATAAACAAATCCTTCACGTACGTGACGTAGTCACTTTATTCACAGATATTCAAAGTCAAAGTAAAAGTTATTTTGTAATGTATTGCAAAGAGTTCTACTTAAAGTGACAGCTATATAACAGTTAAATAATCATTGGAGTATAATCTGTTTAAATTCTAGATAAAAAATAGTATGAAAAAAACGTAACACATTAATCTCTGTAATTGCATATAACAGTCTTACATTCAAGGACACCACCGAGTTCCAGTATGGAGTAACACACGTTGTCCCAGCTCCTCATCAGCTCGTTTTCCCCGTGGTCATCTAATCGCCACAAAACCCTCACATACGTATTAAACAGGTCTCTGATCGCGACCGGTGCCAGCGACATATCGACTTCATCTTTCAGCATAAGAACGATTGGCTTCCTCACGCGGAATGCAACATCAAACTCCTGCAGACAAAAATCGCTTCTACGAAAATTGTCTGAAAGAACCACAACGATTGCCGCTGAAACTTTCGTGCAGATAATGACTTCGTTGAAGACACAATGTCGAAATCTTGACATCCTTATCTCCAAAATCAACCAACTCCCTGTCTCAATACACGTCCAGATGGAGGTGTTCTTTCAGTTTTGCAAAAGCGCAGGTTCTTACAAACTCCTCGTCTTTAGTAGAGTACAAAATGAACGCTGCAAATTGAAGTTGATCCTTTTTTTATCTCGTTAGTGTCTGTTGACGTCTCTGGTGCTGCCTGAAGACCCTTCGTCGGCGTCTAATGCGGCAATGGTTCCTATGAGAAAGCAAGTTAACACACTCCTGTTACAACAGATATAATACTTTTGCTCCGAATATAATTTTTTCTATATCAAATATTTTTTCGATTATCTTCTAATGTTTAAGATATTAAACCAACTTCTGTCTTTGAATCAATGCACGTTAAACTTGTATTTTAAAAGATACTTTCTTTGGGCTCAAGCAGAAATTTGACAGTATCATAATGTTCACATTTTAAACACTGAAGTCTGCGTCCACTTGAGTCCATATGAGTATTATTTGAAATGAAAATTTGTGTTGATAGACCAATTACATCTATTTCAAGCAGTAAATTGTCGCTTAAATCTTATTATTCTAAGTTGCTCAAGTCATCCAACTCAGAGGAAACATGCTGAAAGAAATTGTCAGACAAGTAAAGGCTTTTTAGTTGACGATTTTTGGTGAATATCCCTTCATGTAATGTAGGGAACGTATTTCTTGACAGATCAAGAATTTTGAGTCTTTCAAATGGAGCTCACTGTTGTTGAAACTGTTCGTGTTGAGAAAAGACCATGTTGCCAAATCTGCTATCTGACAAAGCAATTTTGATAGAAAAGTACTCATCTATTGATATCGGTGTCTTATTTTCATATATTGATATTAGTATTTGACGAAAATTTGGTTAATTGTGCAGAGTTGCGTAAAATAAACAGAGGTAAAAGATTTGGTTCAATGCATTAAAAATAAAATTCATACCAGCAAAATGTCCTTTACGTGTGTGTCAGCAGACGAAAAAATTAATTTAAAATAGGTGGTGGTGGTGGTGGTGGTGGTGGTGGTGGTGGTGGTGGTGGTGTTTGTGGTGGTGGTGGTGGTGATGGTGGTGGTGGTGGTGGTGGTGGTGGTGGTGGTGGTGGTGGTGGTGGTGGTGGTGGTGGTGGTGGTGGTGGTGTGGTGGTGGTGGTGGTGGTGGTGGTGGTGGTGGTGGTGGTGGTGGTGGTGGTGGTGGTGGTGGTGGTGGTGGTGGTGCTGGTGGTGGTGGTGCTGGTGGTGGTGGTGCTGGTGGTGGTGGTGCTGGTGGTGGTGGTGGTGCTGCTGGTGGTGGTGGTGGTGCTGGTGGTGGTGGTGGTGGTGGTGGTATCAGCATCTATGGCAGCAGTTGTAGAAACAAAAGTAACATCTTGTAGTAGAAGAACAAGCAGTAGAAACATTTTGGGTAATAGTATTAAGATTCATTTTTGTTGTTGATGGGGTAGGTGGGTAATATTACACGTAGTGTAAGTAGCTGTGGAACTCAAGAAAAAATCAGTTTAGGGGGAAGATGTAACAGTAGAAGGTCTGACTAAAATCTAAATAAGGGAAGTAACTTTACCTGTTATTTAGATCCCACTTCAACGGGTTGTCTGCCACTAAAATACAAAACATTAAACAATTTCATCGTTTAAGACACTATGTAACGCAAATAACATAGTTTTACATTTCTTTCTAATATCAACGTGGGGTGCAAAACAAAAAGCATTTCATGACTAAATCTAAAATATTCAATACTTTAATATTGTTAAATATAAACTCACATGCAATTCCACCCAACCCCCCCCCCCCCACAAAAAAATATTTAGATTTGGACTAGTCCTCAATTTAGGCCTCGCCTGGAAAATCTAGACAAAATGCTTTTAGATAACGTGTCGTCCAAGATAAGCATGTGCAGTCAGCGCAGGCTAGTCAGGGAAAACACATTTCACTTTATTTGTATTTTTGTTGAAAGGAAGCCTCTTCTTGGCGTAAATCTATTTTATGCGGAAAGTGTCGTTCCTGATTAGCCTGAACGGACTTTATAGGGTAATCAGGGACGACGTTTGACCTTATTTGCATTAAGCCCCGTTATCCAAGAACGAGTTTTAATCGCAACTTTTTCAGTCATTTTAAATCAGGTTGATTCAAGCGACAGAAATCTCAACGTTAGTTGTATCGAGTGTAGGAAGTCTTGAGTACATTCTTTTCAGAAGGGAAATCCTAAGTAAAGTTACATCAGGTGATAAGAGTCATAATAATTTATATGTCAGTTTTCTGAAAAGTTTTAAATCTTAATATTAGATGTAATAAGATAATATTGACGTAAGTAAGGAAACTTTTTATGTATTTTTTATGAATATATGACAATCATGTTTCTCAATAGGTAAACCAAGAAATATCTTTAAAAAAGATATACGGCGTTGATTGTGGTCGATGTTTATGAACGATCAAAATTTATATATGAGATAAAAAGTAGCGGATGCCTTTTTTCTGCGCAGTTCTTAGCTACATCACAAGCAAATCAATTACAGGGTGTTGCGCCAGATTTCGTGGCTTATTTTGCTTTATGTGATATTATTACTCAGATATCTATATTTACAGAATAGAAAAACACAAGAAACATGAAAATAAACGAGTGCATATAGGTCAGCCGGCAATACTCGAATCTTATTTAATTGCATAATTATAGTATAGTGAATTATTGTGCTCATGCTTAATAAACTGGTCTAAATGGATAAATATTTCTAATTAATGTTATCAAAATTGGTCCTTATCATGCAAATGTTGAAAACATATTAAAAATCGATGATTGACATACCACAATAATATCGCCGAATATCTTTATTTAGTATCTTTCTGATCAAAACAGACTTCAAGTGCACAAAGTTTACGAGACGGCGTTTATATAAAGATTTCTACAACTGACCGCAAACTGACCTTGATTCCTTGCGGATTGGAATGCAATGCATTAAAGTTAGGTAACAATTCTGCTGCTGAAACGACGGCTTGTTTACGCCAACTGTACACGACCAAGGCAACAGCTGTGCCTAAAATATTGATATATCGACAAAGCGACTAAACGAACTATTTACTCCATCAGACAAAAATAGCATAGATTCCATTTTTTTCCTTCAATGAAAAGATCGCAACCCCTTCTGCGAACTCCGGTGATGAACTGTATATAAAATCTGACTTCACACACTGGCCGCGAATTGACCCGAAACCTCGCGGGTTGAAATGCAATGCAAGTAAGTACTAAATATGAGAATATAGCCTTTAATATAAACGCTTTTGCGCTGGTAATTCTCTGAAAATAAAAGGTGAACGCACAAACTGTATTTATGCCGAAAATTGATTGTAAAACTGTTCTATCTATTGAGCCTTTTCATTAGAGATAAAATTGTTTCATGCAGTAAAAAAGTGTTACAAAGACACGGATATGTTTCCAATGTTGTGGTGTTATACTCAAATCAGCCAATGGAATAAATGAAGTGTATTCATTCGTACCTAGCCGCGGGAAATTTTATTTGAATATTATTGGACACTTACAAAGGTCAAGTCAGGGTGAAAAGCTGGCTTAATACAGCTTACGCCGAAAAAAGATACCGGAACATGACACCGCCAAATATTTTGTAAAATTTATGAGCTTGAGGAAATCTTGAGGAAAACTTCAGTTTTCCTTATAAGCTTTCTAAGATATGGGCCCAGGTTTTGTTGCACCCGGTAAATGATCTGATTACACGTGACACATCCGATATGTTAAAACATGTACCGATAAAACACTTAAGACAAGCGAGCATCTTGAACTATTTCATCTACTCTGCTTTGATAATAAAGTACAGGGTATTAAATCAACGCTTGTTTTGATTTTCAGAGATGTCATTTTGATTACTCTTGAAACAAACACGCTGATTAACATTTAGACGCTTTTGAGAGTTCCTCTGAATGACGTCTGCGATAGATGTATCTCATAAATAACTCTAAAGTGCCCTGTATCGTCAACAAACGCGGCCTTTTTAATCCACATTTCAATGCCTATATATAACTATTGACTTAAACAAGTAGATAAATGCATTCGATTGGAAATGTTATCAATACCCAATCGGATCGTGCATAGGTACTTCCCGGTTCGCAACTTCGCAATCGATAATACGATATTTTAAAGGGCTTATCAATTATAAATTAAAAGCAATATAGATACTCTTCAACTGGAGGTGAAAATGTACTGCAGACTTGTTCGTAAAGAAAAGTTCATAAGAAATCGGATGGCTCGAATTCCTGATGGCTCGAACTATTGTTGCCGGTCCCGTTCGAGCCATCGGGTTTTGACTGACTTGCATGTCTACATTATTTAGAAAGGAACATGTAAAGTCACTCAATGATTTGTACATTATTTATTTATTATTAAAATATCTGTTGATCCTTATTTTTACGCCCTCATGCGCTCAGCTGGGCGAATAAGCTGAAACCCCAGGGAATTTAACTGTTCTGAGCAAATAGTGTTCACTAGGTCTCGCAGTGCTCGCAGTGTTCACTATGCCTCACAGTGTTCACTAGGTCTCGCAGTGTTCACTAGGTCTCGCAGTGTTCACTAGGTCTCGCAGTGTTCACTAGGTCTCGCAGTGTTCACCATGTCTCGCAGTGTTCACTAGGTCTCGCAGTGTCCCTTAGGTCTCGCAATGTTCACTAGATCTCGCAGTGTTCACTAGGTCTCGCAATGTTCACTAGATCTCACAGTGTTCACTAGGTCTCGCAGTGTTCGTTAGGTCTCGCAGTGTTCACTAGGTCTTGCAGTGTTCACTAGGTCTCGCAGTGTTCACTAGGCCTCACAGTGTTTACTAGGTCTCGCAGTGTTCACTTGGCCTCGCAGTGTTCACTAGGCCTCACAGTGTTCACTAGGTCTCGCAGTGTTCACTAGGTCTCGCAGCGTTCACTAGGTCTCGCAGTGTTCACTAGGCCTCACAGTGTTCATTAGTTCTCGCAGTTTTCACTAGGTCTCGCAGTATTCATTATGTCTCGCAGTGTTCACTAGGGCTCGCAATGTTCACTAGGCCTCGCATTGTTCACTGTGTCTCGCAGTGTTCACTAGGCCTCACAGTGTTCACTAGGTCTCGCAGTGTTCACCATGCCTCGCAGTGTTCGCTAGGTCTCACAGTGTTCACTAGTTCTCGCAGTGTTCACAAGGTCTCACAGTGTTCACTAGTCCTCACAGTGTTCACTAGGTGTTGCAGTGTTCACTAGGTCTTGCAGTGTTCACTAGTTCTCGCAGTGTTCACTGGAACTCGCAGTGTTCACTAGGTTTCGCAGTGTTCAATGAGTCTCGCGGTGTTCACTAGACCTCGCAGTGTCCATTAGGCATCGCAGTGTCCATTGGTCTCGCAGTGAAGCTGCCCTACCACCTTGTAGTCATGTTTGAACAAGCCACAATCTTTTTTTTTAACCCCGGATATCATTAGAACACATAAACATTTCTTATCAAGCGTCGTTATGAGTGGGTTAAAAAGGTGATTTTTATAGTTGCTTACTGGTTTTACAATAGCCAGATAAGAAAAATTGACCCGTCTAATGGCAGCCATGTTTTCAGTGGACTGGAATCATATGTTACTCAGCGGGGAAATCATTAGAACACCAAGTTTCATAAAAATTGGGCAAAACATATATGGCCTTAAGAATGTTTGTTTAATCCAACCCAGTTTCTTCCTTTACATGACCCAGTTTTAAACTCTTATTGGAACAAATGTTCCGACCACGTTTCATGAAGATTAAGCAATAAATGTAGCCTCTTCTTTGTCACCATCAATTTAAACGTGAGACCTAGTTTTCATCTATTGTGACCCAGTTTGAAACTCGATCGAGATTTCATTCGGACAAATACTCTGACAAGGTTTCATGAAGAAAGATCAAATAATTTATGTGACCTCCAAAGTGCTCACAATTATTTGATATTTTTATTAAATTTTATAAAGTAACCTTGACTTTGAGCCCTTACGACATATTTTCTTACTCAGCCTAGATATCATTGCGACAAATTTGATGGTAATTTCATGAAGATCGGGCAATAAATTTTAACTCTTGAGTATTAATTTATTATTCGCTGTATGCATACAACGAAAACCTCCCCGCCCTCTGGCGGTCATATTTTTCAACAGACTGGAAATATTGTCGAAATTGGTCGATGTATCATTACAACAAATGTTCTTAACAAACTTCAGGATGTAAAATGAAAATCGTAAACAAGCAGTCCTTCAAAATTAAAGTCAGCTAACTCAATTGGAGGAACGCTGATCCACAAGTCCGAAATTTCCATGTACGATTGCGGCCCGGTCAAATATCTCACGTAGGAATTTGTCATTCACTGACCACGTACCTCTCAGCATACTGTTTGCAAGCCCTTAAGGCTGTTTCTGTCATAGTAATTCAATGTTATTTCATGCAATGAACTCCAAATAACCTCAATAACACTTATGACTAGTGTTACCGGTATTGCTTTATTTTTTATTGAAATCTGTACTGTCAATAGTTTTTTTAGTTTACTTTGTCCTTTAAAAGGTGCTTAAATGGGCTGTATTGAATTCAATTAATGAGCTCTGTAAAGTGCACAACGCCCAAAACCCAAACAAACTCATTTTGGTATTCACAGAGTGTCTATAGCTGCCATGTTTTATGTCAATATTGATAGCGACCAGCGTTGTCAATAAATGTCTGTCTCAAGCAATTATTTTATTAATCTGTTCAGTACCGTTAATACATATTTTTCACGATTGCATTCTTACTCGATGATCAAGATACCATTATTTGGTCGCAATCGTATAATAGAGTCTTTTTCCAGCATTCACTACAAGTACCTGCTTTGACAACTTTAAATAATACGATTAAGATGCGTCATTTTGCATGTTACAAGGGTTTAAACAATCTCTAAAAAAAACGTGCGTTTACGTGGGCTTGCCGAAGACTCAATGACTTTAGACCGCATAGTATAATGTGTATCTCTACAGTCTACAGGGAGATTTATATCACTATCTTTATGTTTGTAAGTGAATGCAATGCACTGCTTATCAACATTATCTTGGTAACTGGAACCTTTCTAATGTCGCGTGAAACCGCAAGATAGCCTCATACGTCATTTATCTCAACCCTAAGAGATAAGACAAACAGTAAAAAAAATGCGATAGATCAGATAACTAGGCCGGCATCTGTGTGTTACTTAACTACATCACAACAAGACGTCCCATTAATGAGGAGGGTTATTATATACAGAATTTTTGCAACGTTTGCGGAAAAGACGCAAATGTGTGTTGATCAGATGTGGACTAATACAACCTAATGTAGGAAATTTGGAAGCGACATTTCATGAGAAAAGTTGATTGCATACGCTGTGTGTTGCATTTATATGGAATCAGTTGTAAAATACGTCATTGCAACGTCGGTTGTTTTTTTTTCATCCAATATACACCAAGAATTAATTGACAATATAGAGAGCACATGGACTTGCAACGAAACCAATCGCATTAATTGCGTGTAATCGTCAACGGAAGTGGATTGAAACGACGACTGTTACCGCTATTTGAAAGAATCAGGATTAACGTGCAAAATTCGTTTAACAGATTGTATTTGCATATTGTAGTGTTGGGAATAATTTGTATAAGAAAAGTTAACTTGGCACATAGTTCTTTCATTTGAAAAGCGGAAGTGACGATTCCTCGTCATGTTAGAATATTCGGAGTCCAGGCAAAGTTACAGGTTGGTAACTTGTGCTGCTGTTACAGCCTTCATAATAGTGCTCTTTGTGTTTCTATGGTATCACGTGCTACACTTGTGCCTTTCAGTCGGACGAGAAAATGATGATCTTATAACTATGCTGAGGCAACGGTGTGATGATGCAATATACGTTAGTAATGATTTGTACGACTGTTTCGGAACAATGCGTCAGAATAAAAAAGTGGACGATCGTATGTCATTAGACACAGAACGCCGAAAATAGGAAGTTGGAGTCACTGTATGGACGAAGGCGCCTAACGCAGACGACATTTAACTGAATTTTCTGAATGAATCACGCCAAAAATATCAGCGACGCCAATATTATCAACAAGGCTTTGAAATGATATATATTAATATGAGTTTTTTCGCGGTTTGACATTTTGCTCATTATTTGATGACGAAACAATAAATTCCTAAGCATTTACCAGTTCCCCAGTTATGTATTGATAATCCTTGGCATGATCTCGAACGGCTTCGGCGAATAGAAAAAAATGAAGACCATACTGCAGTATACATCTGCGTTTTTTTGTTGGTATGGAAGAAATTCCAATTATAAATATAATGAGAAAATTTATCATAATAATAAATTAGTTGCCGAACACATGCACAATAGCATGTATTACTGGTTATGCAATATCCCAAAGATATAAAGATAACCGCAAGATAACAAAGGACAGGATGGCCTCCTAAAGGGTGACTTCTTTTTAACGCAAACCGCCATGAAAGTTGAAAGTACCGCCTTTTGATAAGCCAGTAAGCTACTAAGACTAATTTTGCACAAGACTAAACGCACATGAATTTTCCCACAGCATGGCTCATCAATTAGTTCATTGAAGTTTATTGCGTTTATCTCTTGGTTGACATTGACGTGACGTGAACGGAGATTGGCAATAATGGGAGTTCGTAACGTTGGCATATAACGCGCCATTTGTTACGTGACGTTCACGCACGCTTTCCCGTCGTGACGTCACGCCCGTTATATTTTGTTGATATTATACATTGCAAGTAAAGGTTGAACCTGGATTTCGTTCCTTATATTATTTCTTACCACAACGCGTATTCCGCCTACATATTTTGGTGCCGTGACGAAAACCATGACGGAAATCAACGATCTAGAAAAGCAGCTGAGCCAGCGTCTCGGTTTAAAGAAAATCATTGAGCGATTTATTGAAAAATTGGCAGAAGCGAAAGAAGATGACATGTTACGATACGAGACTACCATCGAAGCTCTACAAAACAAAGTATGTAGTCTTCAGAGTCTTAACGAGAAGATTCTTTCGCTTACCGACGCCAAATCTACACCGGACGAGATGCTGGAATCCGAAGAGTACACATTCGACCTAGAAGTAAAACTGCGCAAATTCCGGCAATATCTACTCCAAATATCTTCCAGCAAAGATGCTCAAGTTGTACCAACACAGAGATGTGAAGCACAGACACAGGATAAGCAGTCCAGAAACTAAAATTCATCGAACAGCATAAAACTGCCTATTATTCTCCCGCGACCCGTTAACAACGCTTTCCTCTCCCCGGGAGCTGATCAAAACATGAAGCAGCCCGGCTACACCGTGCACAGCATTCCGGTCGTGAACAACGCCTCCTACCTTGCACAACAACTGCTGACTCAGGCGACACCGGCCGCTCCGTTAACCTACAAGCTACCGCGCTACAAATACCACGCCATGGAGAAGCGTGCGATGGGTAATTCAGCGATAATCCTGCCCAGACCGGATGTGCTTCTGGGAGTGGGTAAAGCTACGATCGAGATGTGCACACATAGCAGAACCCGAAACACACACTCGGGAAAGAAGACACAAACGGAAGCGGTTAATCGTTCAAATTACAAAAAGGATGCATTGACTCCCCGGCGTGCATTTCTAGTACAAAAGGGATCTCACGCCGGAAACCAAGAAGACAATCTGATGGAGGCGGTACAAGAGAATGGTTCAGACGACTCGGGTAGAAAGGAAGTGACGTTCACTTTAGGTGGTAACAGTCAGGAAGAGAGCACGATGATCTCCACGTTGATTATACCGGACCGCACGATTCCCTGCAGCCAGTGGGTGTCATTCAAAGGCGACAACCAGCCGGTTTTCAACAGTGCGCCGGCAGTGGATGAGAGCGGCGACACATTTCTCAAGCGCCTGCAGCGCTCCAAACTCCAGATTCCAACTGATTCGTGTATGCCGTCGGGTCATGAGTTTTGCTTCGAGGCAGTAGTGAATAAACGTTACAACCGCTGGAAACGACGCCGACGGAAAAAGAACTCTGAGCACCGAAAGTCGGTCGTCGTTCCTGGCAGCGGTAGCTCTGACGAAAATGACGAAAGAAACTCTGTTATAGAACGAATCATTGACACCATGAATAAACAAATCCACGGACCCGTTCTGCATACCCCGAACGGATCCAGCGATACGCCGCGCACGCGCAATCGCCGAAGCCGGGAAAAGGAATCGTCCACTAATCTCGTTTCCGGCGACGATGGTGACGTGGACCCATCGAGCGGCAATAACGACGCTAGTTCGTCTTCTTCATCGACAGACGCTCTACGCGTCAAATACGATAAATTTCGACTTATAGCAGACGGCTCTTTGTACACTAATGAAACTAAAGTGTATCCCCCACAGGGCTACCGCGTTCGACCGGAAGCGAGCGTCAGTGGCGCCATCTTTGAAGATATGTGCGCCTGGTCGCACATTGAACAATCCAAACTGCGGCGCCTTAAATACACCCCGAGGGGGTTGTCAAGCGAAACGATGGACTGGTGCGATCAGCAAAAATTGTGTTGGAAATAAATTGACAAGCAGACCAATTACGAAACTTTATCCCCTGGAAGTGAAGTGAAAAAAAAAATGAAACATTGATAAGACTTGTGATTGATAAGACTTGTGATTGATTTCATAGACTGAACGTTTTCATTGTGTTAAGTATGTTGCAAATTGAGTAGTGTTTATATTTTGTTATGAGCATGTATTTAATTATTTGTATTAATTCTATAATGGAGTATTGCATTTCGCGGCCCCCAGAATGTTGGGATTTCGTAACGTTGGCATATAACGCGCCATTTGTTACGTGACGTTCACGCACGCTTTCCCGTCATGACGTCACGCCCGTTATATTTTGTTGATATTATGCATTGCAAGCAAAGGTTGAACCTGGATTTCGCTCCTTATATTATTTCTTACCACAACGCGTAATCCGCCTACATAGGCAATACTTCGTAAGCCAACGTAATCCATAGCTAAGAACACTTGAGTCTGCAAAAGATAATTTTGTATGAAGGATGTACTTGTAAGTCGTTGTCAATGCAGATGAAACAAAATATAAGACTCGGTTTAACAGATACATGTTTTGGACAACAACCAGACATTGTCTCGGGACATTATGTTAACAATAATAATGTAGCAGTATTAACCCATTTATGCCTAGCGTCTAGAAAAAAAGGCCTTGGCATACAGCGTAGACCCTAATGAGACGCCATATGATGCGGCGTCTCATCGGGGTCTGTGCTGTTTGCTTGAAGGGATTTCTGTAGGAATATTCTAAATATAGAAATTAGTATACTAGGCATCCCTAATTTTGGAAATAAATTGATTCAATTAGAAGGAGGGGAGAGTCCACTAAGCATAAATGGGTTAAAAGTATGAAAGCACGCGCATGTCTCCAAGATTAGGAAATGAAGATAGAAAACACTACTTGATTCGGATTGTACATGAAATGTTTATTATTTAAATGTGTATTGATCAGAATTACATCACGTGATTTTATTGTGTAAACCCCACTGGGGGCTGACGAGGTCAAAGCGTAGTCCGTTTCGCTACGACGTCGGGTACTAGTATATGTTTTACTACGAAAACACTGTGTAAATACACTACTTTAATAAACGCTTATAAAGCGCCTATTTTGTGAAATCTTTAAAAATCTTGTCGAAAACCGTTCTGACTATGGCTACCAAATTTGGTATGCAGGAACATCTTATAGTCATCTACCAAGTTTGTTACTTTGGGTCAAATTTGACCCTGACCCGCGGGTCACAAAATTGAACATTATATACGCTTGTATCTTGCTTATTTTATGAAAACTTTAAAAATATTCTTGTCCTTAACTCTACATCTAAGACTTAGGGCCACCACATTTTGTATGGAGTGAGATATAGTAGTCCTCTACAAAGTTTGCTCAAATTATGCCCCTGGGGTTAAATTTGACCCAGCCCAGGTGGTCACAAAATTGTACATGTGCTTAAATAGGGCCTATATTTACGTATCTGCACATGCGGAGAATATTTGTTTCAGTCTTTTTTTCAGCAGTGGAGCGATACAGGGCCATCATGGCCTCTTGTCTTTAAATACACATCACACAGTTCTAAAAATAATTTTAAAATACCTAATACATATGTTCAATTTACAACCAACAACATGGGTAACAGGTGGGTGGGGTAATTTAAGATGTTTATTTGAACATCAACATTGTTTTTACAGTTGTTACATCTGAAATATTTTCATAACAATATACATTATAAATATTTCTACGTGTATCACATTTCAGTTGATAATTTGATTGTTATGGAGCAGTTATTATATAGATATGTTTTAATTACTATTACAATGTTAGTCATTGTATTTTTGAAATTACGTCCATATTAAAATGTCTATAGCAAAAAAAAAATCCACGGTGACCTATCAATTTCTTTACTTCATTTTAATGCTTAGCTAGTTTACTTTAATTATTGAGAACTTCAAATGAATATGAATATTACTTCAACAGAAATATGTATCTGTGTTGCATGTTATCTATTTTGAACTGTGCAATAAAAAATTCAAAACAAACAAAAAACTAGTCATACTTATTTCTCATTATTTTTTACGATTTCCATAATTTTTGGTTTTAAAACTGTTCACTATGATAATACACATGTTACAGTTGCTAATCTAATGCAATCTCAATACTATTATGCCATTTTAAATGTATTACACAAAAACATTTTACCGTACCCCCAAATTTATGCCCCGCAAAAATGGCCTTTTTTCAAACGCACATGGCATTTAAAAACCTTCGTTATCTCAAAATTATTCACGGTGACCTCTCTTTTTTATTTTATATTAATTTCAGATACAGATTCTTTAATCACTATACAAAAAATTATAGCATTCCGGATATTTTGAAAATTTTCACAAAACGATCGAACATCCTTAATCAGGTGAGTTTCATCTTTTCTGGTGTTTATGGATTAGAGCACGGAACATCCAGTAATGGTAGGTACTTATTTTCAATAACAAACTAATAAAAAATGCGCGTAGTTGCAACCTTTAAGTTTATTTTGAGCTAAAATCGAAATATTTTGATTTGAAGCAATGCATAAGGTGGTTATTCTGTTAAAATAGCCAATTAACTTAAATTAAATACAACTACATGTTACTTTGATTCAGTGTACATTACACATTTTAAAGTACAAAACAGGTTACGATCATGTATTTTAATTATTCAAATGCTTTATTTCGAAGGAAATTACAAGTCGCTTTATGTATAGGTTTCGCACAGAGTATGTATTGTTTGCACAACGAATTACAAATATAATGTATAGGTTGCTCAACGAAGTTTCTGTATCCATTTCAGGACATATCACATGCAGTTTGCAGTTACTGCAGACTGCCATTTCCCAGTGCAAAATATGCCGTGCTTCACTGTGCGCATGAACATCCAAACGAAAAGGTTGACAACCCCGGCAGAGCTGCGGCAACGCCCTGGTTTAACCGGGGACAACCGGGGCTCCACCGGGAAAGTATTCAAATGTTTAATACCTCCGGGATGAACCAGGAGTTACCGGCAATGACCGGCTTGGCACTGGAAACAATCGGGACTGCACCGGGAACAACCGGGACGGCACCGTCAGAGCACCGGTTTACTTATGTAACGTAGCTATAAAGAGACTATGCCGGCATTCACCGGGGCTCCACCGGGGCGTTGCCATAGCTCTGCCGGGGTGTGTTGTTCCCGGTGCAGTCCCGGTTGTTCCCGGTGCCACGCCGGTCGTTGCCGGTCCTACCCGGTGACTCCCGGTTCATCCCGGAGGTATTAAACATTTTAATACTACATCCCGGTAGATGCCTGATCACGCACTGGGGCTCCACCGGCATCACAGTGAGACTGGGCCTTAACCGCATTGTAACACGAGGTAAATTTACCGACCGTCATGTACGCAGTAAACAATAACCTGTGACAGAAACCCACTGCCACACCTTTACAACAATATATTGATTAGGCAATTGCAGATTTCTGTTACAGGTGTCGATTTTACAGGTAAAACTATGTATACAAACATGAAATTCATCTCAAAATTAGTTGACGATAACCGATTTTCAAGAAAATCGCTTTGATAAATACAATGTAAAAATCAAATCCGTATGAGATCAATAATGTTCGACGTTGGGACATGGGAAGTTGGGACATGGGAAGTTGGGACATGGGATTCACTTTGACATAAGCAGAGTTTCGAGATAAGCGAGTTGGGGATAACGAGAATCGAATGTTATTTGATAAAGAGTACCGTATGCTGAAAACCTATCGTCGGTCTCTATCAAAATGAACGTATAAGGGATTGTCACAAGGTGAAGATGCGTCATTTTTATTGAGACCGACGACATTAGGTTCTCGACTCTCAACTGTCATCTTATATGTGGATTTTCGATTTTAATCGTTTCATTTTGCCTAGTCGTGAATTTAATTATATAATAATAATGTAACCATGTCGATTGTGCGCTTCGGGTCATGTTCTGCCGTTGTTACTACCTCTTCCTGAAAGGAAACATCCAGCCACTCCATGACTCTGTATTAAAAAACAAACTTTTCTTTATTTTGCCTTCGAGAGATCACCAATGCGTCTTCTGTGAGAAACGCATACACGCTAAAGCGTTGTCGTAGCGAGGCATATACGTATACTGTCAGAGACATGATCATGCTTATGATAATAATATTTAGCCTTTATTTCTGATAACTGGGTCACCCTACACATTTCTTAACACACCAGTGCCTTAACGATACATAGATCAATAAGGAAATTGTAAAATTATGTCAAATAAAAACACAATTGCAAACATTTAATTGCATTTTAAGTGAAACTTGACTTCGGTTTGATCAATCAGCGGTATATTTCATGTTTAACCGCATAAACCAGACACATCTTGGATTATAATTTGATGTAACAGACCTATGAAATGTCATTGTGCTTAAATTCAGAGTTTTGTTATTAGAAAAGCATAATCTTACCTGTTTATACACAATTTTTGTCTAATCGGTTCTCGATGTCATGTGTATTTAAACAATGTTTTCGTAGTAAAACATATACCCGACGTCGTAGCGAAACGGACTACGCATTGACCTCGACAGCCCCAAGTGTACCCCTTCCTAATAATAAACTCGCAAGAGGGCCCAAAGCCCTTAGGTACTCACATGTGACCCCAAGATATTGAGCAAGTAGTGTTTACTAGGTTTTGCAATGAAACTTCCTCAACACCAGGCAACCATGTTTTAGAACAAATCACAATCATTTTAAAACTCATTCCATATATCATAATTAACAACACATTTTGTAAATATTCTAAGCATCCTTCGCGATGAGTTTGTTACAAATGCGATTTCTATAGTGCCATAATGTTAGTACTACAGCCAGATAAGGAAGCGCAATGGCAGCCATGTTATTTAAATGGACTGGAATCAGATCTAACTCTGCGATGAAATAATTAGACCAAATGAGCCTTGTTCCGATAAAACTGGGCTTAATGCATGTGCGTAAGGTGTCGTCCCAGATTAGTCTGTGCAGTCCGGACAGGCTAATCACGGACAACACTGTCCGCTTTTATGATATTTTCTGTTTAAAGAAAGTCTCTTCTTAGCAAAAATCTTTTAGGCGGAAAGTGTCGTCCCTGGTTAGCCTGTTCGCACATGCATTAAGCCCAGTTTTCTCAAAACACGACTCAAATGTTAACTTCAAGTTTCACGAAGAATTGGCAATAAGTGTGGCCTCACAGGCGTTTTCTTTTATTAGTCCTAGTGACATGGTTTCTGCCACCAAATGAATCAGTAACAAAGTCGATTTTTAACCCCCAGTGACCCAGTTTGGAACTCTAAATATCACTTTTTTAAAACCAAGTTTCATAAAGATAAATTTGGCTGTACATGTGGAATCTTGATAGTTCACAAGCTTTTTCTTTAATTTGAATTTGTTTCCTAGTATTTGACCCATTGTTGCCCAGTTTTGGGATTATCCGTATTATTCTGACCAAGTTTTATAATTGTGAAATACATGTAGATGTGAGATTGAGAGTGTTAACAAGCTTTCCAGTTTGACCCAAATTACCTTATATTATAAGATTGACCATGAGACCTAGTTTCAAACTCAGCCGATGTATTATTGTGGCAAATGTGCTAAGCATTTATCATCACTTCTAGAGCGTTCATAAGGTTTTACTATTACCATATAATGAATGAGACGATGCGAAGCAGCCTCTGTAGAGACAAAAACAGATGTAATGACAGAGGGATTGAGACCTCTGCGACGCAGTTTACATAAGTGCCTTTAATGATGCCACGATCAAGTGGTTTAGACGATGTTGACATAGTGTACATAGAGACGGAGTTAATGATGTAATATCGAAGGGTTTAAGACAATTGTGAGGCATTTTAAATAGAGACGTTTTCATAAATGTTTATGACAGATAGATCTAGACAATGCCGATGCAGTTGATATAGAGACGGTGTTAATGATGAAGTGACAAAGAGATATAGAAAATGCCAATGCAGATGACATAGAGACGACGTTGATGATGTCATGACAGATGGATTGTGACAAATTGACAATGGCTACGTAGTTAACAAATCGAAGACTTTTATTGGACGAGGATTGGGCAGAGATAATAACAAAACCGACGTAGTCTTCTTCGATCTGATTGTGAAACTATACTCTTGGGTGACTTTAATATTTGCTATCTAAATAAGAAAAGTTTACTCTTTCGCGCATATGTAAATATTTTGCGAATTTTTAATCTTGATCAGATTATTACAGAACCTACGCGTGTATCACAGACATCAAAAAGTTTGATCGATCATATTGTATGCAGCAATAAAGATAATATATCTCAATCCGGTATTATTCTAATAGGTGTAAGCGACCATTTCATGACTTTCTGTACACGTAGATCGGTAAGAGGCGTCTTTAATAAACACAAAACCGTAAAAATTCGATCAACCAAGTCGTATAACAAAGACGACTTTATTCAGCGTCTCACCGCGGCAGATTGGAGCAAATGTTTTAACGCGTCATGTGTAAACACTGCATGGGCAGCATTTCAAACTATTTTTATGTCTATACTTGACACTGCGGCTCCGGTAAAAGAGATTTGGCTTAAACAGCGTAGTGAACCTTGGATGACGTCTGAAATTATTGAGCTCATTAAACTCCGGGATACTGCATTATATAATTTCAAGAACACTCGCACTAACGATAACTTTGCGATTTTCACTATGTATAGAAATAGACTCCAGTATTTAGTAAAATCAACCAAAGCTGAGTACTTCTCAAATAAAGTTGAGGAACATAAACATGACTCAAAGGGACTGGGTTAAATAACTAAAACCAAATCCAGTTCTAATATTGTTCTCAATATTAACGATGAAATATGCCATGTCTACAGTTGCCAATCATTTCAATACGTTTTTCACGACAGTAGCCTCAAGTCTAGTTGACAAACTACCTAGTGCCAAAAATATTTTTACTACAGGAAATGATATTTTTAAAAGTAATTATTGTAAAAAGAAATCTGAAAATACTATTTTTAGAATAAAGCATGTTTCAGAAGAATTTGTATATAAGGAGTTGTGCAAGTTAAATGCGTCAAAGAGTACAGGGTTAGATGGAATCCCTGCTAGATTTGTGAAAGATGGTGCTTCTGTACTCAAATCCCAGTCACTTTCATTGTTAACATGTCCATTGACTCAGGCGTGGTTCCTGATGATATGAAAGCAGCTCGTGTTACTCCAATATACAAAAAGTCAAGTCCTTTCGAAGTCGGCAACTATAGGAAGGTTAGTATTCTTAGTGTAATCTCAAAGATACTAGAAAGATCTATATACAACCAGCTATCAGAATTCTTAACCGTACATTCCCTTCTGTATGAATTCCAGTCAGGATTTAGGTCAAAATATTCAACAGACACATGTTTAATTCATCTTCTTGACTTTATAAAAGGTAATAATGCTATGGGTCTTTATACTGGGATGGTACTTCTCGATCTACAGAAAGCATTTGATACGGTAGACCATTCAATACTGTATAATAAACTACAAGCGTTAGGAGTGGAATCTATTGATTGGTTTAAGTCCTATCTGACTGACCGTACACAACTAGTACACACTAACAAGGTGTCTTCAAACAGCCTTAAAGTTACATGTGGAGTTCCTCAAGGAAGCATTCTTGGCCCCTTGCTCTTCCTATGCTACGTGAATGACATGCCCACATGTATAGACACTGACTGCAAACTCATCTTGTACGCAGACGACAGCTTGTTTGCACATAAAGATCCTGCGACCATCTCAAATAAACTTTCTCGGGTTATGGAAAATTGTTCCACTTGGTTAATCGATAATAAGTTATCCCTACATTTAGGCAAGACCGAATGTATGCTTTTTGGGTCTGCAAGGAAATTAAAGAAAATTCGAAATTTCCATGTAAGCTGTAATGGTCACACGATACCATCTCAGGACCAAGTAAAATACCTAGGCCTAAATATTGATTGCACTTTAAAGTGTGAAGCAATTATAGACAATATAGTCAAAAGGGTCAACTCTAGAGTGAAATTTTTATATAGACACTGTAAAAACCTCAGTCTCCAGACCAAACAAACACTTACAAATGCATTGGTACAATGTCACTTCGATTACACTTGTTCATCTTGGTATGCTGGACTAACAAAGAAATTTCAGGGCAAATTACAAGTGGCGCAAAACAAGGTCATTAGATTTTTATTAGACCTTCCGTCAAGAACTAGCGTTACTTGTAACGAGCTCGAGTCAGTTCAGATGCTCAAGGTCAATGATAGAGCTCGCCAGCTCAGGTAAAATCATGTTTTTAATATCTACAATGGTAAGGCACCCAAATATCTTGAAAATGGATTTGTAAGAGTATCATCTTTTCACTCCAGAACAAGATTTAGTACATATAACTTGAAAGTCCCACTATCGTCTAGCTCTGAATCTGGAACTTTTTATTCCACGGCCATGTATAACTGGAATGCCTTGCCAAATAACATCAAAGCGATCAAATCTAAGCAGGGGTTCCAACTTAAGGTTAAACGGTACTTAAACATGTGATAGAGAAAACTCTGATTCTATTTATTATTGAATGTTGTATAGTATGTATTTATTGCTATTTTTAGTTCGTTTTTCTGTGATAAATATTCAGGTGCAGGATTACTATATCGTCTAGTTCTTATATTATATTAATTTTTATACAATGATCTATTTTTAATAAAGAGTGTTATGTGCTTAAATATTATTGACAGCAAGGTATAATATGGGTGCGCGTGTGAGACCGTCCTTTATCTGCCTTGCGTTTCCAAATTTGTATTTCTTTGAGATGGTGTCTTAAAAACTTGTTCACACAAGTTTTGTGTTTTTTTTCACTTCTGTATATTGTAACATTGTACTTCTTGTTTGCTTAAGATAAGGGACCCAAATGGAAATAAGTACTTGTACTTTATTGGGTTATCCCAGGTCTGCAAGATCAATATTCATTTGTGCACTGTTATTTCTTTACCATTTTTGTTTTATTATAGGTTCTTATCTGTATTATTGTTATTTTGTACCTTGATCTTGTACCTGAATAAATTTGAATTGAATTGAATTGAGTTTACATAGAAAATATGACCAAGACAGGCATAAAACCTCGATATACTTAAAAAAAACAAAACAACTCCACAATGTCACAACTAATAAAAGTCCTCACGTTTCAAACTAGATTTTATGTTTCTGTACATTTGCGTGTGCATTATTCTTTGCTGAATCGTACTCGATTGTTAAACTTATGCAAAATATGTTGAAACAGCATATACAATCTACTCACGCTGCATATTGCGTACGGTATGATGATAAAATATAAGTTAGTTATGATTTGTACGACTGTTTCGGAATAATGCGCCTTAAGAAATAAAGGACATTGAGGTCACGGAGTCGACAGCGACGCAAAACGCAGACGACATGTTAACTTAGTTTCCTGAATTATTCACAAGATTATCAACAAAGTTTTGCAATCATTGATAATAGCATTATATTTATTTATTATTTGATTTGACACTACATATGTATTTATTTGATGACAAAACCAAATTCCAAAGGCAACATTTACATGTTCCCAGGTTATAAATAAAGACATTTAGACATAATTTCCACAAGTGCTTCGGCCAATAAAATGTGTGTGCGCCATACTGAATTATCCATGTGTGTCTTTCGTTTGTATGAGCAAGTCCAATAATAAGTATAAATTAAGAAGAACGCATTTATCATCATGTTGTCCGCATTAAATGCCGAAGGAAATGCACAATAGCATTCCTTACCAGTAATGCAATATCTCATTTCATATAAAGATAACTGCCAGATAACAAAGGACAAGGGCTGAGTAAGGTTGCCCATAAACGTGATTAGCTTTGCAGGTTGCCGATGATAATTGACTGGTTATCCCGCACAAAGGATGACGTAACCATAACGATAACTCATTGACCTTCAAGTGCACACAAGATGAAACACAATAAGTCACACTCACAGAAATAAGCAGATCAAGACAACCGCTCTCGGAAAATGCAAAAAACAACAATTTTGGTCTTGGTCTGGAAAAACGGGGCTTAATTATTTTTTTCACCTGGCAGTCCGCACAGGCTAATCAGAGACGTCACTTTCCGCATGAGTTTGTTTCTCGCTCACAATATATTTCCTCCAAACGAAATACAACATAAAAGCGGAAAGTGTCGTCCCTAATTAACCTGTGAGAACTGAACATTGAAAAACATTATTTAAGCCCTGTTTTCCCAGTGCAAGACTTACATGTTTTCAATGACGTGCATTACGTTTATCTGCTGATTAACGATGGCGTGGAGCTATATTGGCAATACAAAGTAGGCCAACGTATTCCATTTATAAGAATACATGAGCCGTATGAAATAATTGTGTATCACTAATGTGCTTATAAGTCGTTGTCATGTATCGACGTATTATAATGCTTACCTGCGTGTTTATACAGATCCTGAAAAATATAAGACTCAAAATTGGTTTCATTGAAACAGGTGTTTGCATTTTTTTTAAGATAATGTCTTATGGAGCAGTTATTATATAGATATGTTTTAATTACTATTACAATGTTAGTCATTGTATTTTTGAAATTACGTCCATATTAAAATGTCTATAGCAAAAAAAAAATCCACGGTGACCTATCAATTTCTTTACTTCATTTTAATGCTTAGCTAGTTTACTTTAATTATTGAGAACTTCAAATGAATATGAATATTACTTCAACAGAAATATGTATCTGTGTTGCATGTTATCTATTTTGAACTGTGCAATAAAAAATTCAAAACAAACAAAAAACTAGTCATACTTGTTTCTCATTATTTTTTACGATTTCCATAATTTTTGGTTTTAAAACTGTTCACTATGATAATACACATGTTACAGTTGCTAATCTAATGCAATCTCAATACTATTATGCCATTTTAAATGTATTACACAAAAACATTTTACCGTACCCCCAAATTTATGCCCCGCAAAAATGACCTTTTTTCAAACGCACATGGCATTTAAAAACCTTCGTTATCTCAAAATTATTCACGGTGACCTCTCTTTTTTATTTTATATTAATTTCAGATACAGATTCTTTAATCACTATACAAAAAATTATAGCATTCCGGATATTTTGAAAATTTTCACAAAACGATCGAACATCCTTAATCAGGTGAGTTTCATCTTTTCTGGTGTTTATGGATTAGAGCACGGAACATCCAGTAATGGTAGGTACTTATTTTCAATAACAAACTAATAAAAAATGCGCGTAGTTGCAACCTTTAAGTTTATTTTGAGCTAAAATCGAAATATTTTGATTTGAAGCAATGCATAAGGTGGTTATTCTGTTAAAATAGCCAATTAACTTAAATTAAATACAACTACATGTTACTTTGATTCAGTGTACATTACACATTTTAAAGTACAAAACAGGTTACGATCATGTATTTTAATTATTCAAATGCTTTATTTCGAAGGAAATTACAAGTCGCTTTATGTATAGGTTTCGCACAGAGTATGTATTGTTTGCACAACGAATTACAAATATAATGTATAGGTTGCTCAACGAAGTTTCTGTATCCATTTCAGGACATATCACATGCAGTTTGCAGTTACTGCAGACTGCCATTTCCCAGTGCAAAATATGCCGTGCTTCACTGTGCGCATGAACATCCAAACGAAAAGGTTGACAACCCCGGCAGAGCTGCGGCAACGCCCTGGTTTAACCGGGGACAACCGGGGCTCCACCGGGAAAGTATTCAAATGTTTAATACCTCCGGGATGAACCAGGAGTTACCGGCAATGACCGGCTTGGCACTGGAAACAATCGGGACTGCACCGGGAACAACCGGGACGGCACCGTCAGAGCACCGGTTTACTTATGTAACGTAGCTATAAAGAGACTATGCCGGCATTCACCGGGGCTCCACCGGGGCGTTGCCATAGCTCTGCCGGGGTGTGTTGTTCCCGGTGCAGTCCCGGTTGTTCCCGGTGCCACGCCGGTCGTTGCCGGTCCTACCTGGTGACTCCCGGTTCATCCCGGAGGTATTAAACATTTTAATACTACATCCCGGTAGATGCCTGATCACGCACTGGGGCTCCACCGGCATCACAGTGAGACTGGGCCTTAACCGCATTGTAACACGAGGTAAATTTACCGACCGTCATGTACGCAGTAAACAATAACCTGTGACAGAAACCCACTGCCACACCTTTACAACAATATATTGATTAGGCAATTGCAGATTTCTGTTACAGGTGTCGATTTTACAGGTAAAACTATGTATACAAACATGAAATTCATCTCAAAATTAGTTGACGATAACCGATTTTCAAGAAAATCGCTTTGATAAATACAATGTAAAAATCAAATCCGTATGAGATCAATAATGTTCGACGTTGGGACATGGGAAGTTGGGACATGGGAAGTTGGGACATGGGATTCACTTTGACATAAGCAGAGTTTCGAGATAAGCGAGTTGGGGATAACGAGAATCGAATGTTATTTGATAAAGAGTACCGTATGCTGAAAACCTATCGTCGGTCTCTATCAAAATGAACGTATAAGGGATTGTCACAAGGTGAAGATGCGTCATTTTTATTGAGACCGACGACATTAGGTTCTCGACTCTCAACTGTCATCTTATATGTGGATTTTCGATTTTAATCGTTTCATTTTGCCTAGTCGTGAATTTAATTATATAATAATAATGTAACCATGTCGATTGTGCGCTTCGGGTCATGTTCTGCCGTTGTTACTACCTCTTCCTGAAAGGAAACATCCAGCCACTCCATGACTCTGTATTAAAAAACAAACTTTTCTTTATTTTGCCTTCGAGAGATCACCAATGCGTCTTCTGTGAGAAACGCATACACGCTAAAGCGTTGTCGTAGCGAGGCATATACGTATACTGTCAGAGACATGATCATGCTTATGATAATAATATTTAGCCTTTATTTCTGATAACTGGGTCACCCTACACATTTCTTAACACACCAGTGCCTTAACGATACATAGATCAATAAGGAAATTGTAAAATTATGTCAAATAAAAACACAATTGCAAACATTTAATTGCATTTTAAGTGAAACTTGACTTCGGTTTGATCAATCAGCGGTATATTTCATGTTTAACCGCATAAACCAGACACATCTTGGATTATAATTTGATGTAACAGACCTATGAAATGTCATTGTGCTTAAATTCAGAGTTTTGTTATTAGAAAAGCATAATCTTACCTGTTTATACACAATTTTTGTCTAATCGGTTCTCGATGTCATGTGTATTTAAACAATGTTTTCGTAGTAAAACATATACCCGACGTCGTAGCGAAACGGACTACGCATTGACCTCGACAGCCCCAAGTGTACCCCTTCCTAATAATAAACTCGCAAGAGGGCCCAAAGCCCTTAGGTACTCACATGTGACCCCAAGATATTGAGCAAGTAGTGTTTACTAGGTTTTGCAATGAAACTTCCTCAACACCAGGCAACCATGTTTTAGAACAAATCACAATCATTTTAAAACTCATTCCATATATCATAATTAACAACACATTTTGTAAATATTCTAAGCATCCTTCGCGATGAGTTTGTTACAAATGCGATTTCTATAGTGCCATAATGTTAGTACTACAGCCAGATAAGGAAGCGCAATGGCAGCCATGTTATTTAAATGGACTGGAATCAGATCTAACTCTGCGATGAAATAATTAGACCAAATGAGCCTTGTTCCGATAAAACTGGGCTTAATGCATGTGCGTAAGGTGTCGTCCCAGATTAGTCTGTGCAGTCCGGACAGGCTAATCACGGACAACACTGTCCGCTTTTATGATATTTTCTGTTTAAAGAAAGTCTCTTCTTAGCAAAAATCTTTTAGGCGGAAAGTGACGTCCCTGGTTAGCCTGTTCGCACATGCATTAAGCCCAGTTTTCTCAAAACACGACTCAAATGTTAACTTCAAGTTTCACGAAGAATTGGCAATAAGTGTGGCCTCACAGGCGTTTTCTTTTATTAGTCCTAGTGACATGGTTTCTGCCACCAAATGAATCAGTAACAAAGTCGATTTTTAACCCCCAGTGACCCAGTTTGGAACTCTAAATATCACTTTTTTAAAACCAAGTTTCATAAAGATAAATTTGGCTGTACATGTGGAATCTTGATAGTTCACAAGCTTTTTCTTTAATTTGAATTTGTTTCCTAGTATTTGACCCATTGTTGCCCAGTTTTGGGATTATCCGTATTATTCTGACCAAGTTTTATAATTGTGAAATACATGTAGATGTGAGATTGAGAGTGTTAACAAGCTTTCCAGTTTGACCCAAATTACCTTATATTATAAGATTGACCATGAGACCTAGTTTCAAACTCAGCCGATGTATTATTGTGGCAAATGTGCTTAGCATTTATCATCACTTCTAGAGCGTTCATAAGGTTTTACTATTACCATATAATGAATGAGACGATGCGAAGCAGCCTCTGTAGAGACAAAAACAGATGTAATGACAGAGGGATTGAGACCTCTGCGACGCAGTTTACATAAGTGCCTTTAATGATGCCACGATCAAGTGGTTTAGACGATGTTGACATAGTGTACATAGAGACGGAGTTAATGATGTAATATCGAAGGGTTTAAGACAATTGTGAGGCATTTTAAATAGAGACGTTTTCATAAATGTTTATGACAGATAGATCTAGACAATGCCGATGCAGTTGATATAGAGACGGTGTTAATGATGAAGTGACAAAGAGATATAGAAAATGCCAATGCAGATGACATAGAGACGACGTTGATGATGTCATGACAGATGGATTGTGACAAATTGACAATGGCTACGTAGTTAACAAATCGAAGACTTTTATTGGACGAGGATTGGGCAGAGATAATAACAAAACCGACGTAGTCTTCTTCGATCTGATTGTGAAACTATACTCTTGGGTGACTTTAATATTTGCTATCTAAATAAGAAAAGTTTACTCTTTCGCGCATATGTAAATATTTTGCGAATTTTTAATCTTGATCAGATTATTACAGAACCTACGCGTGTATCACAGACATCAAAAAGTTTGATCGATCATATTGTATGCAGCAATAAAGATAATATATCTCAATCCGGTATTATTCTAATAGGTGTAAGCGACCATTTCATGACTTTCTGTACACGTAGATCGGTAAGAGGCGTCTTTAATAAACACAAAACCGTAAAAATTCGATCAACCAAGTCGTATAACAAAGACGACTTTATTCAGCGTCTCACCGCGGCAGATTGGAGCAAATGTTTTAACGCGTCATGTGTAAACACTGCATGGGCAGCATTTCAAACTATTTTTATGTCTATACTTGACACTGTGGCTCCGGTAAAAGAGATTTGGCTTAAACAGCGTAGTGAACCTTGGATGACGTCTGAAATTATTGAGCTCATTAAACTCCGGGATACTGCATTATATAATTTCAAGAACACTCGCACTAACGATAACTTTGCGATTTTCACTATGTATAGAAATAGACTCCAGTATTTAGTAAAATCAACCAAAGCTGAGTACTTCTCAAATAAAGTTGAGGAACATAAACATGACTCAAAGGGACTGGGTTAAATAACTAAAACCAAATCCAGTTCTAATATTGTTCTCAATATTAACGATGAAATATGCCATGTCTACAGTTGCCAATCATTTCAATACGTTTTTCACGACAGTAGCCTCAAGTCTAGTTGACAAACTACCTAGTGCCAAAAATATTTTTACTACAGGAAATGATATTTTTAAAAGTAATTATTGTAAAAAGAAATCTGAAAATACTATTTTTAGAATAAAGCATGTTTCAGAAGAATTTGTATATAAGGAGTTGTGCAAGTTAAATGCGTCAAAGAGTACAGGGTTAGATGGAATCCCTGCTAGATTTGTGAAAGATGGTGCTTCTGTACTCAAATCCCAGTCACTTTCATTGTTAACATGTCCATTGACTCAGGCGTGGTTCCTGATGATATGAAAGCAGCTCGTGTTACTCCAATATACAAAAAGTCAAGTCCTTTCGAAGTCGGCAACTATAGGAAGGTTAGTATTCTTAGTGTAATCTCAAAGATACTAGAAAGATCTATATACAACCAGCTATCAGAATTCTTAACCGTACATTCCCTTCTGTATGAATTCCAGTCAGGATTTAGGTCAAAATATTCAACAGACACATGTTTAATTCATCTTCTTGACTTTATAAAAGGTAATAATGCTATGGGTCTTTATACTGGGATGGTACTTCTCGATCTACAGAAAGCATTTGATACGGTAGACCATTCAATACTGTATAATAAACTACAAGCGTTAGGAGTGGAATCTATTGATTGGTTTAAGTCCTATCTGACTGACCGTACACAACTAGTACACACTAACAAGGTGTCTTCAAACAGCCTTAAAGTTACATGTGGAGTTCCTCAAGGAAGCATTCTTGGCCCCTTGCTCTTCCTATGCTACGTGAATGACATGCCCACATGTATAGACACTGACTGCAAACTCATCTTGTACGCAGACGACAGCTTGTTTGCACATAAAGATCCTGCGACCATCTCAAATAAACTTTCTCGGGTTATGGAAAATTGTTCCACTTGGTTAATCGATAATAAGTTATCCCTACATTTAGGCAAGACCGAATGTATGCTTTTTGGGTCTGCAAGGAAATTAAAGAAAATTCGAAATTTCCATGTAAGCTGTAATGGTCACACGATACCATCTCAGGACCAAGTAAAATACCTAGGCCTAAATATTGATTGCACTTTAAAGTGTGAAGCAATTATAGACAATATAGTCAAAAGGGTCAACTCTAGAGTGAAATTTTTATATAGACACTGTAAAAACCTCAGTCTCCAGACCAAACAAACACTTACAAATGCATTGGTACAATGTCACTTCGATTACACTTGTTCATCTTGGTATGCTGGACTAACAAAGAAATTTCAGGGCAAATTACAAGTGGCGCAAAACAAGGTCATTAGATTTTTATTAGACCTTCCGTCAAGAACTAGCGTTACTTGTAACGAGCTCGAGTCAGTTCAGATGCTCAAGGTCAATGATAGAGCTCGCCAGCTCAGGTAAAATCATGTTTTTAATATCTACAATGGTAAGGCACCCAAATATCTTGAAAATGGATTTGTAAGAGTATCATCTTTTCACTCCAGAACAAGATTTAGTACATATAACTTGAAAGTCCCACTATCGTCTAGCTCTGAATCTGGAACTTTTTATTCCACGGCCATGTATAACTGGAATGCCTTGCCAAATAACATCAAAGCGATCAAATCTAAGCAGGGGTTCCAACTTAAGGTTAAACGGTACTTAAACATGTGATAGAGAAAACTCTGATTCTATTTATTATTGAATGTTGTATAGTATGTATTTATTGCTATTTTTAGTTCGTTTTTCTGTGATAAATATTCAGGTGCAGGATTACTATATCGTCTAGTTCTTATATTATATTAATTTTTATACAATGATCTATTTTTAATAAAGAGTGTTATGTGCTTAAATATTATTGACAGCAAGGTATAATATGGGTGCGCGTGTGAGACCGTCCTTTATCTGCCTTGCGTTTCCAAATTTGTATTTTTTTGAGATGGTGTCTTAAAAACTTGTTCACACAAGTTTTGTGTTTTTTTTTCACTTCTGTATATTGTAACATTGTACTTCTTGTTTGCTTAAGATAAGGGACCCAAATGGAAATAAGTACTTGTACTTTATTGGGTTATCCCAGGTCTGCAAGATCAATATTCATTTGTGCACTGTTATTTCTTTACCATTTTTGTTTTATTATAGGTTCTTATCTGTATTATTGTTATTTTGTACCTTGATCTTGTACCTGAATAAATTTGAATTGAATTGAATTGAGTTTACATAGAAAATATGACCAAGACAGGCATAAAACCTCGATATACTTAAAAAAACAAAACAACTCCACAATGTCACAACTAATAAAAGTCCTCACGTTTCAAACTAGATTTTATGTTTCTGTACATTTGCGTGTGCATTATTCTTTGCTGAATCGTACTCGATTGTTAAACTTATGCAAAATATGTTGAAACAGCATATACAATCTACTCACGCTGCATATTGCGTACGGTATGATGATAAAATATAAGTTAGTTATGATTTGTACGACTGTTTCGGAATAATGCGCCTTAAGAAATAAAAGGACATTGAGGTCACGGAGTCGACAGCGACGCAAAACGCAGACGACATGTTAACTTAGTTTCCTGAATTATTCACAAGATTATCAACAAAGTTTTGCAATCATTGATAATAGCATTATATTTATTTATTATTTGATTTGACACTACATATGTATTTATTTGATGACAAAACCAAATTCCAAAGGCAACATTTACATGTTCCCAGGTTATAAATAAAGACATTTAGACATAATTTCCACAAGTGCTTCGGCCAATAAAATGTGTGTGCGCCATACTGAATTATCCATGTGTGTCTTTCGTTTGTATGAGCAAGTCCAATAATAAGTATAAATTAAGAAGAACGCATTTATCATCATGTTGTCCGCATTAAATGCCGAAGGAAATGCACAATAGCATTCCTTACCAGTAATGCAATATCTCATTTCATATAAAGATAACTGCCAGATAACAAAGGACAAGGGCTGAGTAAGGTTGCCCATAAACGTGATTAGCTTTGCAGGTTGCCGATGATAATTGACTGGTTATCCCGCACAAAGGATGACGTAACCATAACGATAACTCATTGACCTTCAAGTGCACACAAGATGAAACACAATAAGTCACACTCACAGAAATAAGCAGATCAAGACAACCGCTCTCGGAAAATGCAAAAAACAACAATTTTGGTCTTGGTCTGGAAAAACGGGGCTTAATTATTTTTTTCACCTGGCAGTCCGCACAGGCTAATCAGAGACGTCACTTTCCGCATGAGTTTGTTTCTCGCTCACAATATATTTCCTCCAAACGAAATACAACATAAAAGCGGAAAGTGTCGTCCCTAATTAACCTGTGAGAACTGAACATTGAAAAACATTATTTAAGCCCTGTTTTCCCAGTGCAAGACTTACATGTTTTCAATGACGTGCATTACGTTTATCTGCTGATTAACGATGGCGTGGAGCTATATTGGCAATACAAAGTAGGCCAACGTATTCCATTTATAAGAATACATGAGCCGTATGAAATAATTGTGTATCACTAATGTGCTTATAAGTCGTTGTCATGTATCGACGTATTATAATGCTTACCTGCGTGTTTATACAGATCCTGAAAAATATAAGACTCAAAATTGGTTTCATTGAAACAGGTGTTTGCATTTTTTTTTAAGATAATGTCTGGGAACATAACGTACGTTCGTGTCTCTACTTCTTACAAATAAACATGCAAGATCTATTGTTTGCTAAAAATACTGACAATAATAATTGCACATTGATGGTGAACAAATGTGCCAAATGATTTTAAAATCTCACAATGAATGACATAGATATGGCCCGAACAAGCTCATTTATGGCCATTTTTTACCTTTGAACTCAATGTGTGACCTTGACCTTGGAGATATCGACGTAATTCTTTCGCGCAACACACCGTCTAATGATGGTGAACAAATGTGCCAAATGTTTTTAAAATCTGACAATGAAGCCCGGACAAGCTCATTTATAGCCATTTTTGACTTTTGAACTCAAATTGTGACCTTGACTATGGGATATATCGACATAATTCTTTCGCGCGACACACTGTCTAATGATGGTGAACAAATGTGCCAAATGATTTTAAAATCTCACAATGAACGACAAAGTTATGGCCCGGACAAGCTTGTTCCGCCCGCCAGCCGCCCGCCCGCCAACATTCTCCAATCTAATAACCAGTTTTTTCCTTTGGAAAACCTGGTTAAAAACTGCTGAATAAACCAAAATGGAAAAAAGAAAAAGAAATTTTGTTAAGAAAACATTTAAAATAACAAAGAAAATTCTGATAATTGCTCACATATAAATAACTATTATAAATGATTAATCACGCTTAATTATATTAACCATATTATAAAAAGCAATCAAATGCACATTAATTTCCTTTCTACTGATTTATTCTACAATAAAAAATGAAAGTCTTCTGCAAAATAAAGCAAAAAAATTGCTAACAATATTCGAGTAAAGATCACAAAACAACACCATATTAACACAATATAAAATAATTGCACTGGAAATTCATGGATATCAAGGGTACTAAAGCCCTACCCTTGTTGCATGAGGACTGTGCAACGAAAGTGAGAATCTTTTTCTTTCTTCACTCAATTTGAATAATTGTTGAACTTCAAATGGCCCAGTTTTGGACTGGCCATTGTTGGGACAATTAATGTGACAAAGTTTCAGTAAGAATGAGCAATAAATATGACCTCTAAAGTGTGAGAGGGGTATATGTTAACGGCGAACAAAAGGTTATCATCCAAGCTCATGCTGTTCTAGGGTAAGCTTATAAAACAATGCCTATGCAGGAATGGTATGATATATTCAAGCAATAAAGAAATACAACAAAATCGCTGTGCATACAATGTAAAATATGAATTTTCAACGGTTTTAAGCTCGTTTTTAAATTTAATGCTCATAGGCAATCATCAGGAATTGCCTTAAATCATTAATAAGTCACATTTATTCCTAATATTAACAAGATGCGTTTGTGAAACACAATGTCCCCCTATATGACGTTTGACCTTGAAGGATGACCTTGACCTTGACCCTTCACCACTCAAAATGTGCAGCTCCATGAGATACACATGCATTTCAAATATAAAATTGCTAGCTTCAATATTGCAGAAGTGACATTACATGAGCAAATTTGACCCATATATTTGACCTTGAAGGATGACCTTGACCTTTCACCACTCAAAATGTGCAGCTTCATGAGATACACATGCATGCCAAATATCAAGTTTCTATCTTCAATATTGCAAAAGTATTCATAAAATAAGCAATTTGGGCCACATATATTTGATCTCTGACCTTGAAGGATGACCTTGACCTTGACCTTTCACCACTCAAATTGTGCAGCTCCATGAGATACACATGCATGCCAAATATCAAGTTGCTATCTTCAATATTTCAAAAGTATTCATAAAATAAGCGATTAGGGCCACATATATTTGACCTCTGACCTTGAAGGACGACCTTGACCTTGACCTTTTACCACTCAAAATGTGCAGCTCAATGAGATACACATGCATGCCAAATATCAAGTTGCTATCTTCAATATTGCAAAAGTATTCATAATATGAGGGATTTTGGCCACATATATTTGACCTCTGACCTTGAAGGATGACCTTGACCTTTCACCACTCAAAATGTGCAGCTCCATGAGATACACATGCATGCCAAATATCAAGTTGCTATATTCAATATAGCAAAAGTTATTGCAACATGTTAAAGTTGGCGCAAACCAACCAACCAACAGACCAACCAACCAACAGACCAACAAACAGACCAACCAACAGACAGGGCAAAAACAAAATATGTACCCCACTACTATAGTGGGGGACATAAAAAGCATGTTTTAACCAAGAAACAAATTACACAAACAAGGCTTATCCCTGGATGTGATATAAACCCCCAAACCATGAGATTCTCACGAAGTCAATATATAAACTGCACAAGGAACTTGTTAAAAAATCCTTGAATCTGTAAGATTAGAATCCTCTCTAGAATTAATTGAAAATTGAGTGGAAATGACACTTTGTGACCTTTGACCTTGATTTGTGACCTTGAGCTCTCAATGAGGGACAAGGGAGTCGCACCTGACAAATTGTCAGTTCATTAGGGACAATAATCCCCAGCAAAAATAAAATTCTCTCAAACATAAAAAACAAACAGAATTGTGGCAAGCAAAACCATCCTTCTACCTAAAACGGATAATTCATGAACAATAAGTTATCCTTTGAAGGCATAAAAATCATTAACAATCATCAATAAAAGTTGGCACTAAAACAAATTATTCATCACTGTTTTTTCTTTGCCTTTTTTGTCTGCTTTGTGGCCACATTAAATTTAATGCTATCCAGGTAGGGTTTGAGAGATTGCAGGTTGACAGGTTGAAGATATTCCCTGATGTATCGTCTTTTCCACCAGCGCCCTGCAATGGCATCGTTGCTGCCTACCTTAGTGTACTTGTAGCTGTAGAGCTGCACACGGACATACCTAGTGAAAGAGCAGGACTAGCTGTAGTGCTGCACATGGACATACCTAGTGAAAGAGCAGGACTTGCTGTATTGCTGCACACAGACATACCTAGTGAAAGAGCAGGACTAGCTGTAGTGCTGCACACGGACATACCTAGTGAAAGAGCAGGACTAGCTGTAGTGCTGCACACTGACATACCTAGTGAAAGAGCAGGACTAGCTGAGCCTGTAGTGCTGCACACGGACATACCTAGTGAAAGAGCAGGACTAGTAGTGCTGCACACAGACATACCTAGTGAAAGAGCAGGACTAGCTTATTGCTGCACACGGACATACCTAGTAAAAGAGCAGGACTAGCTGTAGTGCTGCACAAGGACATACCTAGTGAAAGAGCAGGACTAGCTGAGCCTGTAGTGTTGCACACGGACATACCTAGTGAAAGAGCAGGTCTAGCTGAGCCTGTAGTGCTGCACACGGACATACCTAGTGAAAGAGCAGGACTAGCTTAGTGCTGCACACGGACATACCTAGTGAAAGAGCAGGACTAGCTGTAGTGCTGCACACGGACATACCTAGTGAAAGAGCAGGACTAGTAGTGCTGCACATGGACATACCTAGTGAAAGAGCAGGACTAGCTGTAGTGCTGCACACGGACATACCTAGTGAAAGAGCAGGACTAGCTGAGCCTGTAGTGTTGCACACGGACATACCTAGTGAAAGAGCAGGTCTAGCTGAGCCTGTAGTGCTGCACACAGACATACCTAGTGACAGAGCAGGACTAGCTGAGCCTGTAGTGCTGCACACGGACATACCTAGTGACAGAGCAGGACTAGCTGAGCCCGTAGTGCTGCACACGGACATACCTGGTGAAAGAGCAGGACTAGCTGAGCCCGTAGTGCTGCACACGGACATACCTAGTGAAAGGGCAGGAATAGCTGTAGTGCTGCACACGGACATACCTAGTGAAAGAGCAGGACTAGTAGTGCTGCACACAGACATACCTAGTGAAAGAGCAGGACTAGCTTATTGCTGCACACGGACATACCTAGTGAAAGAGCAGGACTAGCTGTAGTGCTGCACAAGGACATACCTAGTGAAAGAGCAGGACTAGCTGTAGTGCTGCACACGGACATACCTAGTGAAAGAGCAGGACTAGTAGTGCTGCACACGGACATACCTAGTGAAAGAGCAGGACTAGCTGTAGTGCTGAACACGGACATACCTAGTGAAAGAGCAGGACCAGCTGTAGTGCTGCACACGGACATACCTAGTGAAAGAGCAGGACTAGTAGTGCTGCACACGGACATACCTAGTGAAAGAGCAGGACTAGCTGTAGTGCTGCACACGGACATACCTAGTGAAAGAGCAGGACTAGCTGCAGTGCTGCACACGGACATACCTAGTGAAAGAGCAGGACTAGCTGTAGTGCTGCACACGGACATACCTAGTGAAAGAGCAGGACTAGCTGTAGTGCTGCACACGGACATACCTAGTGAAAGAGCAGGACTAGTAGTGCTGCACACGGACATACCTAGTGAAAGAGCAGGACTAGCTTAGAGCAGCACACGGACATACCTAGTGAAAGAGCAGGACTAGCTGTAGTGCTGCACACGGACATACCTAGTGAAAGAGCAGGACTAGCTGTTGTGCTGCACACGGACATACCTAGTGAAAGAGCAGGACTAGCTGTAGTGCTGCACACGGACATACCTAGTGAAAGAGCAGGACTAGCTGTAGTGCTGCACACGGACATACCTAGTGAAAGAGCAGGACTAGCTGTAGTGCTGCACACGGACATACCTAGTGAAAGAGCAGGAGTAGTAGTGCTGCACAAGGACATACCTAGTGAAAGAGCAGGACTAGCTGTAGTGCTGCACACGGACATACCTAGTGAAAGAGCAGGACTAGCTGTAGTGCTGCACACGGACATACCTAGTGAAAGAGCAGGACTAGCTGTAGTGCTGCACACGGACATACCTAGTGAAAGAGCAGGACTAGTAGTGCTGCACACGGACTTACCTAGTGAAAGAGCAGGACTAGCTGTAGTGCTGCACACGGACATACCTAGTGAAAGAGCAGGACTAGCTGTAGTGCTGCACAAGGACATACCTAGTGAAAGAGCAGGACTAGTAGTGCTGCACACGGACTTACCTAGTGAAAGAGCAGGACTAGCTTAGTGCTGCACACGGATATACCTAGTGAAACAGCAGGACTAGCTGTAGTGCTGCACACGGACATACCTAGTGAAAGAGCAGGACTAGCTGTAGTGCTGCACACGGACATACCTAGTGAAAGAGCAGGACTAGCTGAGTCCATTCTGGGAAAACTGGTCTTGACTATTTTGCATTAAGTGTTGTCTTAAATAAGCCTGTACAATCAGCGCAGGCTAATCAGGGACACTTACTTCTGCCTTTACATGATTTTGATTAAGAGACTTCCTTTAAACACAAAATTCCATAAAAGCTGAAAGTGATGTTCCAGAATTGTCTGTGCGGACAGCACAGGCTAATCTGGACTGCACTTTTTGCACATGCATAAAACCCAATTTTCCCACAACACAGCTCATTTATAGATTAGTTCTGAAATACTTTCTAGGTTTCCATTATTGATCACTTGTTCATAATTTTCTTCATGCCCTAATTAAACATGTTCACTCAGATACAGTGACCAGGTCAGAGTCAAGGGGCAACATTTTGCACAAAACTAATGCGTGAATGTGTTAAAAATAACCAAAGATATATGTATATAGGGCATCGGGCACATCAAGGTGTATATAATTTTAGTGAAACTTATTATTGCGTGTTATTCACAAATTTTCATAACTCATCATATATTTTATTTAAACTTAGTGCAAAAACATCAACAAAATGCTAAATTATTTATTAAGATTACCAACATATTTAAATATGAAATTGACACAAATAAAACAAACACTAAAATAATAACAATATGACTTACGTCGGAGGATCCTTGCCCTCGAAAGGGTTATGAGCAATCAGGGAGAGTGTGCTGTTGTCGTTAGTTAACAACTTGGCTGCCATGGTAACTATCCAGGGGTTGTGCTGATAGTTCTGAAGCACATGCATATCGATAGTAACTCTTACTTACATTTTGTTTAATTGAAAATTCTGTCACTTCTCAGAAAAGGCTGACTGGCTGCATATTCCCACAATTGCCAAACGATTGCGAACTACTGGTAATCAAGGGTTCCCTTAACACTTTGCATGCTGGGAAATTTGTTGTCTGCTAAAATGTTGTCTGCTGAATTTCTAAAATAAGCATTTTCTTCATTTTTTTTTTCAAAGAATACTATCAGAATAGCAAACAGTTTGGATCCTGATGAGACGCCATGTTCTGTGGTGTCTCATTTGGATCCAAACTGTTTCCAAAGGCCTTCAAAATTCGGTTCCAGCAATGAAAGAGTTAAATTATGATTGCCTCTGATATAATTATTGCTGTCCACTGTTAAAAAAAATTATTATAGTGTGTTGAGGGTAGCTATAATGAGATAATACTGGGGAAATCTTTAACACAAATTATATCAGAGTATGCAACAAATTTTAAATATTATCCCTAATAAAATGATTTATGACTTATTTGTACTTTGTATAAAAATAACATTTTAGGAGCATTCTATAACTGGGCTTTCTAGCATTCGCTTCAATTTTACAATAACACGCAATTGGATCAATTAAATTCAGATTAACAGCGACCTTAATACACAAGTTGCTCACGTTAGAGGTAATTAAGTGTAAAGTGTGTGTAACTGTTTGAGTCACAAAACAGTGAGATATGTCCGAAAAATAATACTTATTATTATTTTGGCCAAAAATGGTGGTGTCCACAAATTTAGAGTGTCGTAGTTTAACATTTATATTGTTAACTTTTACATTTCTCAATTAACTTTGTATCAAGAATATAAATGATTAAGCAGCATTTGTTATGACATGCAGAGTAAAAGATTATCAACTATGGAACTTAAAGATCAAAGATATTCCAATTTTAGACATAGGCAATTATTTGATTTGTAACAGGTCAGTATCAAATCCCCACTAGGTATTATATGGAAATCTGTATATACCAGACAGACACACAAAAATACAAAATAATAACAGTGAGAGTAACTGGGTGGTTATTAATGTAATTAAACTTAATAACATCTACAGTATTATTAATAGATATATATATTTTATTTAACTTAAATCTTTCAAATTTACGATTTGAGTTTGAGAAAATAAAATGTTGACATTGAAGTCTTATACACCGGTGTCCAATTTCTGTATAAAACCCATGTCTGTTAGAGATGAAAGCAAAACTGAGCACTTATATTAAACTTTAACAGTTCTCTTTCTTTAAAAAAAATAAAAATAACTGTAAAATTTATTTTGACTGTGTCTCTTAAATGCCATTACAGCATCTCACCTGGAAAGCTGCAAACCACAGTAACCAGTCTAGACGATAATGATACGGTGAGATAATGCAGGGACGGCGTGTTATTTTACCAGGTTTGCATTTAAACTCATACTCCTCCCATATTGTTTCTTTCTGGTTTGGATGTCCATACGTGCCTTGGTAAATCACCTCTGTGCGCTCCTTTGTCACGCTAAAATTTTAAATAATGTGTTGCATTTAAAAATAAATCAACTGGATACTATTAACCCATTTTTGCTAATAGTTAAAAATATAAACAGACAGAAATGTTTATGTTATTAACAATAATATAAAGGTGTGAAAAATATGCTTGCTTCTTGTTGACTAGATGCCTACTGTTTACATGTCAAAGCCAGTGTCAAAAATGCCATTCACCCTTTCCCATTCAAAAGCAAAGTGAAAATGGCTACGTGCAAACAGCATATAACCAGAACAGCCTGGCAGTATCTCGCAATCTGTTCAGGTTATATGTTGTTTGCTGCTCATCAGTATCTCAAGGGTTGAAAAAGGAAGCCTTTCCCATCCTTGATGTGTGAAATTCAGTAGACACATGTATTGATGGCGACATATCATAGAGACACATGTATTGATGGCGACATATCATAGAGACACATGTATTGATGGCGACATATAATGTTCACATGCTCGACATTTTGCTTTGCAGTAAAATTTTTAGCATTGACTGACTGGTGGGGTTGGGACCAGAGGGGGTTATCACATGACAAACAAGGTGGTGACATCCATGCCAAGGCAGGTATTTTTCGTCGTTTTATACCCTGTATTACTTGTATTATTTCTTTGTATACCGCTCACTTTCCAGCCATATTAAGAAGAAAGTTACTGGCTTTTATTCCATAGTAATATTCGCTCTATATCTCGACTTTACTCAGTGCGAAATTTCTTAGCGTGATGACCTAATTAGAGCTCCACTTAGAAAATTTGCGGGGAGTAAAGTCTAGATATAAAGCGAATTCAAATATGAAATAAACGCTTATTACCTTTTTACCAATATGGCTGGAAAGTGAGTGACATTAATAAACATAAGTAATAAAGGGTATAAAACGGCAAAAAACGTCTCGGTACGGACGTCGCCATCTTGACTATCACATGATTACCCCTTCTGGGGACAGGTTCTTCAAATTGAAGTTATGTGTTTGTGAAACACTATGCCCCCCACTCATATATTTGACCTTTGACCTTGAAGGATGACCTTGACCTTTCACCACTCAAAAAGTGCAGCTCCATGAGATACACATGCATGCCAAATATTAAGTTGCTATCTTCAATATTGCAAAAAAAGTTATGACCAAGGTTAAAGTTTAGGGACATACACACACTATGACAGACAGACAGGCCAAAAACAATATACCTCCTCTTCTTCGAAGGGGGGCATAAACATACTTTTTAAGCCTTATTTAATCAATACATATTGATACACCATGATTGATGACCTATTTTGCTCAAAAGACACAAGGTTCAGCATTTGTAGTTGTTTGTGAAACTAGATGAATCCAGTCATAATTCTGCTTCAATACACAGCCCTGCACTTAAAACTGTTTGCTGACAAACTAACAAACAAAACTGGGCACATTTATTGCACATTGACTTGTTAATGTTGAGACAAAATATCTTATAGATACACCAGCTTTAACAGGAATTCAATTTCGTATAAACATTACCCAACATAGATGTATAGTAATATATCATAGACGCCCACTTTTCCACACACCTTCCGAAAGCTCCATACGTATTGACAAGACGAAATGAGTCAAAGGATGTGTTCATTTGTTGCCTGGATGACATTAAGTTTTGGATAACAGGAACACTCAAGTATGCTATCAATAGTCCTAGAGAAATGTTGAAAACACGCCGTATGTAGTTACCTGCAAAAGAAAGTAAGACAGAGATTTAGCAAGTCATAAAATGAATGAAAGCAAATAAATTAACATGAAATATGATATTTAATTATCTTGCAACAAAGAAGAATTGTCATAGGGTAACTCGCCCTTGAGTCGGACGGGTTAACGGTATAAGTCTATAATACAAAGCTTTGTGAACAAAGCCGGGACTCAGCTTGTGCAGGCTTTAACTATAATATCATAGGAGTCTATTTTATAAATAATTATTTGATTCCCAGCTTATTTTCATTGAAAAATAGTTGAATAACAATACCCACTGAATTCGCCCATGAGTCGGAAACATTCGCCCTTAACACGGACACAGATTTGTATTAAGCATTTATTTGGTTATCAATTCCATATACTTATTAAAATGTAAATTGCACAGTAACAGTCCTGTGTTGATTGTTTAAGTTTATTCTTTTGTCAACATGTTGATGAAAATAAGTTATAAAAGATTAAAAACGACATGGTCACTGTAGTGTCTATCCGACCTTTACAACAGCGGAACCATTTGTAGCACTGGGGGTTACAGCGAAAAGTACAGGAATACAAAGATCAAACATTATGCGATCCTTGTAGTTTGTGAGCCATGGGATTTTTTATAGATTGAGTCATGGTAATTTGAATGAATTTGTGGTTCATTTCTCATCCGTATGCCTCTTCCAGTACATAAATGCATGTTCGCCATAAGGGCGAATAGCGTTAGCCTCAAGTGCTAATTGAGTTGTAATTGAGTTGTAATTCATTTTTTACTATAAAACCTATACAACTGAGCGAACAACTGACAATTACCTTTCATTTTTATAAAATAAGGTTATGTTTTCAATATAAAGTCATTTGTGAATGATGTGAAGCGTATCTTACCAAAATGCCAATGGTATGAAGATAATCGATAATTGAAAATTCTGAATTTTTCGTCACAAGAAGTTATTCATACTGTAACAAATCCAAAGTCATCGTGAGATAATATTTGATAACATTTTATTTCGAAATTTTATTTATTTTGAGTATGAAGGGTAAAATATTCGTTATTATGTCTCAAATCATGCTAAACAAAACTGATCTTTGAAAATTTCATAGATAAAAATGTCCGACTCAAGGGCGAAATTGACTCAAGGGCCAGCTACCCTATTTGTTATTTTGGTATTGATAAATATATAATTAGAATTTCTAATAGAATGATGTTTTTAAAGGAATGAAAGCACACGTTTCTTATGACTATTGATTTCAGCTAGCCTATAGACCTTAATTGGCCAGTAATAGTACATATCTGTATTGTCTTACTTCTTTATACACAAAAAAAATCAGCAAAGTTCTACTTGTTTAAATACTTAGTCTGAGTGGATCAAACAAACAAACAAGAATTTAAATGTTTACTTGGTGTAAGCAACGTCTTTCCATCACGCCCTTCTGCCTGAACTGCAGCCACCTGCTGTATACGAGATCTGGAGAACATCCACGCATAGCCACGATCATCAAAACACGCCAGACTGGGCACTATCGTGAGCCAGTTGAGAAAACTCAGGTTGCCGCTGATGATCAGTACCACCTGTAACCAGTCAGCTCCTGGGGTCAGAGGCCAGAAAATATCTTAATGGACATCTTTTCCTTAACCTTGAAATTGTCATTTTTGTCTACATATAGCACTTTATTGCAGGATTACAGGAGAGACTGCTTTGTGTTGTTCACGTTTTATCAGTATCTGTAATAAACTACTGTTTTCAAATGTAACTGCATTCACACATTCATATTTGGGCTAAATAAAGTGAGGTATTGTTCCAAAAGCGTTGCCATATTACTTATCTTATGGCCTGTTGTTGCCATATTACTTATCTTATGGCCTGTTTTATGTTGCCATATTACTTATCTTATGGCCTGTTGTTGCCATATTACTTATCTTATGGCCTGTTGTTGCCATATTACTTATCTTATGGCCTGTTTTATGTTGCCATATTACTTATCTTATGGCCTGTTGTTGCCATATTACTTATCTTATGGCCTGTTGTTGCCATATTACTTATCTTATGGCCTGTTGTTGCCATATTACTTATCTTATGGCCTGTTTTATGTTGCCATATTACTTATCTTATGGCCTGTTGTTGCCATATTACTTATCTTATGGCCTGTTGTTGCCATATTACTTATCTTATGGCCTGTTGTTGCCATATTACTTATCTTATGGCCTGTTGTTGCCATATTACTTATCTTATGGCCTGTTTAAGCGTTGCCATATTACTTATCTTATGGCCTGTTTAAGCGTTGCCATATTACTTATCTTATGGCCTGTTTAAGCGTTGCCATATTACTTATCTTATGGCCTGTTTAAGCGTTGCCATATTACTTATCTTATGGCCTGTTTAAGCGTTGCCATATTACTTATCTTATGGCCTGTTTAAGCGTTGCCATATTACTTATCTTATGGCCTGTTTAAGCGTTGCCATATTACTTATCTTATGGCCTGTTTAAGCGTTGCCATATTACTTATCTTATGGCCTGTTTAAGCGTTGCCATATTACTTATCTTATGGCCTGTTTTATGTTGCCATATTACTTATCTTATGGCCTGTTTAAGCTTTGCCATATTACTTATCTTATGGCCTGTTTTATGTTGCCATATTACTTATCTTATGGCCTGTTTAAGCGTTGCCATATTACTTATCTTATGGCCTGTTTTATGTTGCCATATTACTTATCTTATGGCCTGTTTAAGCGTTGCCATATTACTTATCTTATGGCCTGTTTTATGTTGCCATATTACTTATCTTATGGCCTGTTTTATGTTTATTAATACAGTTGTTTATATCATTTTCTGGGTAATGTCCAGGGTACCGTTTTATTAAGCAACTTACCCAAGTTCTAGAATTACGTACATATTTCAAACAAGAGGGCCTGAAAGGCCCAAGGTATCCCCCGCAACATATGCTTTGTTTGAGGAAGGGTGCAAATTGGACGGATGAACATAATGATAGATGGACGGACGGAGGACAATAACACAAAACTAAGACAAAGGAAGGTTCTTAAGCACAAAAGTGCCGGACGGACAGCCGGACGGACGGACAACGCCAAAACAATATCCCTCCGCCTCTGGCGCAGGAATATATTCATACCAAGTTTCAAAGAAATCCGCCAAAGCGCTTCCAAGATATGGCTCCGGACACAAAAATGCCTATAGTAAAAAGCTTTTTTTCAAGATACAAAGGGCCATAAGTCTGCTTTTAACAGATGGTGTACAATGCCATTTGGCGTGCATCATCCTCTTATGCATATATATACTCATACCAAGTTTAAATGAAATCCGCCAAAGCACTTCCAAGATATGGCTCCAGACACAAAAGTGCCTATAGTAAAAGCATTTTTTCAAGATACAAAGGGCCATAAGTCTGTTTTTAACAGATGGTGTACAATGCCATTTGGCGTGCATCATCCTCTTATGCATATATATACTCATACCAAGTTTCAATGAAATCCGCTAAAGAACTTCCAAGATATGGCTCCGGACACTAAAAAGCATTTTTTCAAGATACAAAGGGCCATAAGTCTGTTTTTAACAGATGGTGTACAATGCCATTTGACGTTCATCATCCTCTAATGCATATATATAATCATACCAAGTTTAAATAAAATCCACCAAAGAACTTCCAAGATATGGCTCCGGACACAAAAGTGCCGGACGGACGAACGGACAGCCGGACGGACAAACAAACCCAAAACAATATCCCTCCGCCTCTGGCGGGGGATAATAATTGAATTTCATTTTTTTCAGATTGATGCAAATTCATTTTTACTTGCAATGTAACATTATATTATGAATTTCATTAAAACAAACCATATGTCAATGTAGCAAGAATTTGAAGGAACTATGCTAAACTAAAATATGTGCGTAAGTCTACGAATTGCGTAAGTAGCTTAGTAAAACGGTACCCTGGACCCAAAACCAGTTAGCTGAACAGCCAGAAAGACAACCTGATTCCAGTATACCCATCTGCAAATTTGTTGTGCGGGGATATAAATTAATATCTCTGGGAAACAGGGTAAAGTATCCTCCCATATAAGTGTACACGGGCTAATCAGTTACATCAATTTCAGTCTCAAGTGGATCTTTGCTAAGAGGAAACTTCATTTAAATGAAAAACTCCAGTGTTGTCCCTGATTAGACTGTGCAGACTGCACAGGCTAATCTGGGAGGATCCTTAATCCAAGTGCAAAAAGCCCAGTTTTCCCAAAATAAGTCTAAATAATATATACAAAGTAATAACCTGAAAGAGGATCTGAATGACGCCCCCTACGAAGCGTAGCCTACGCGGTGCTGGCAGCAGCAGCAATGCAGGTGCCATGAGCTCAACAAAGTGGTTGCTGAGGGTCTCAAACTTGTGGAACCATTCTGGAGACTGGTGCATGAAGTACGACATCGGGTTGGGCACTGGCTGAGTCTGAAATGGAACACAACTTTTGGACACCAGAGGGCTCTTTTCCTCTTAATTTGTGAAATAATGAGTAGACAACTTTTCAAGATTGAGAAATGATGAGTTGCCAACTTATTTAAATTAGCAAAAAAAATTAGTTGCAAAGTTTTTAAAATGTGATTTTTTTTATCCTCTAAATATGAGCCTCTAAATATTGTGAAAAACGGCCCTGGGACACATCCCATATTTTTCTTCAGGCCTGACCATTTAAGCAGAAAACATTAACATCAAACTGTTTCTTGCAGGAAAAACTTATGTATGTAGTTATCTATAGTGATCTAAAAATGTCAATTTAATTGGTTTGCGTTTTGATTATTGTTAGCATTAACAATGTGTAATATTCCCATAAATAAATTTTGTCCTTTGTACAAAAATACAAATCGTTTATAGTTTGTAGAAAATAATTAAACATTTTCTTAAATGTCAGTCATTATGCAAACAATCTGTTTATAAAGCTAATCTTTGAAAATACATTTATAACGCCCAAAGGCAATCATTAAAAGGCAAGTGTCATTTTTATTGAAAATTAGCATGTGCATTCAAATATGAGCTTAATATACATTGATACAATGGCATGATACTGAACAGTTGCAGATTTTTTTGTAGGATAATTAAATTCACACATGATCGTCTTCATATCAGATAATTGGGAAAGTGCATGCGAGTCCCAATTATGGACTCTGTAAAATGTAGTTACACAATAAAGTCCTTGGCCTTAACAATTTTTGTCTTCAGACAAACATACATGCATATTTGTTATCCGGGTTAACATGCAAGATAGACAAAATTGACCAAAATTTGACCTCTGCCTTTTCAAAAAGAAACTAGAAATGGCGCAGCAGAGGCTGACGCATATCCCCACACCGCATGTTTGACCCAGGGGGCACCACAGGGTTGGTAATGGGGCCATGCATAGTTGAGATTGGCCGTATTGTCATAAAAGATGTTTAGTTTCAATTTGAAGTCAATCGGTGTAGAAATGAAGAAGTTAATGTAAAATAAACAAAACAAAATGAGCGAACATATCTGACCGAGCCCCACCCCAACCCCTATACGTTTTGACCCAGGGGTCAAATGAAAATTCCTAATAGTGCACTGTAGTGTAGTGTATGAGGAGATAGTGGCCAGGACTGACAGACGGACAGATGGCGGAAAAAATCACACAATATATTTCAAAATCTAAATGTGGACCCCAAGTTCAAGGTCCCAGGGGTAAAAAAATGTATGCCCATGGAAAGGTCTTGTCCAGATACACATGCGTACCAAATATGAAAGCAATATCAGACACAGATTTTATGAGCTATTTTTGAATTGCGGTCGCAGATTTGGAAACCTGAAGGCGAAACCCAAGATAAAAAATTTCATGATCATGGAAAGGTGTTGTCCAGATACCAAATATGAAAGCAATATCTGAAGGGACACAGTAGTTATGAGCCTTTTTCGAATTGCGGTCGCAGGAAAATCTCTGACCCGGCCCCACCCCCACCCCCATAACTTTTGACCCAGGGGTCAGATCAAAATTCCGTTGCCGTCACATATATGCTCTTTGCTACCATGTGTGTGAGTTTCAGGTTCTAGTGCTAATAGTGCAGGAGGAGATAGTGGCCAGGACGGATGGATGGACAGATGGCGGAGATAACCATATAATCCCCACTTTTTCTCCGAAAAGTGTGGGGAAAATAATTCATAGTGCACCTCATTTAACTAGCCTGTAGTTCATTTATAAACATTTCACCTCATAATGGTAGTTCATGCAGGTAAGATCCCTCCAACATTGGTCTCCTCGAATCTTTATCAATCCCTGAAAAAATATACATAACTTTTGTATCAAGTATACATGTAGCACCTTTCCTTTTGTATCAAGTATACATGTAGCACCTTTCCTTTTATATCAAGTATACATGTAGCACCTTTCCTTTTGTATCAAGTATACATGTAGCACCTTTCCTTTTATATCAAGTATACATGTAGCACCTTTCATTTAACACGGACTACCATACTACAAGACACAAGGCTCAGACGGTATGTAAAGCAACATAGGAGTGTGCATGCTCCATTTTTTCAGCACTTTGGCATTAAAACAATGATGTCATACATTTGTTTTAATTTTCAAAGTCTTGACCTCTCCAGAAGAAACAACCAGACTAAAAAAATAAAAATAACAATCTACTTCTGAGAAAGAATTTAAAAACAAAAAATGTGTTTGTCAGAAACACAATGCCCCCTATTGCGCCACTTTGAAGCCATATATTTGACCTTTGACCTTGAAGGATGACCTTGACCTTTCACCACTCAAAATAAGCAGCTCCATGAGATACACATGCATGCCAAATATCAAGTTGCTATCTTCAATATTGCAAAAGTTATTGCAAGCCTTTAACCAAGGTTAAAGTTTTGGGACACACACAATGAATGAATGAATGACAGGCAGACAGGCCAAAAACAATATGCCCCCGATCTTTCGATCCGGGGGCATAAAAACTTAAGATTTTAAAAATTTAAGATTCAGCAAAATACAAAAACAACCACTTACTGCACCAAGCATTATTCTGAAAATAAGCCATCTGTTAGCCCAAATAACAATCTGGGACGTAGGAGTTGACTTAGGCACAGCAGAGACACTCAACATCGGACAAAGGAACACCGCAAGAAAACCAGTCTCCAACAACTGGGACTCCCAACCTGCCATTTAAAGCATCACGTCAGTACTTCCACATTGCATACATGAGTCCTGTTCTGAGAAATCTGGGCTTAATGAATGTGCGTAAAGTGTTTTCCCAGATTAGCCTGTGCAGTCCTTACAGGCTAATCAGGGACGACACTTTCCGCCTTAATTGGATTTTTGCTAAGAAGAGACTTCATTTAAACAAAAAGTGTCATAAAAGCGGAAAATTTGTCCCTGATTAGCCTGTGCGGACTGCACAGGCTAATCTGGGACGACACTTTACGCACATGCATTTTGCTCAGTTTTCTCAGAACACGACTTGAATATTTGTGGTAAGTTATTTAATAATTGCAAGATGATTTACGAAGTTCATGTCTGAACAGGCTGTATGATACTCAAATTTAAGCTTTTACCAATAAATGTAACCTTAAAATTTGAGCAAGAAAGATGCTGATCCCACATGGTGAACCTATACCTTTGTGTAGGGAGACGGTAGTCATCACATGGTCAACAATTGTAAAAAAAATTCTAAATGCAATATGAATGAAGTTACACTCTAAACAATGACATGTTTATGGCAAAATTTAAACTTTTACCTTTAACTTTACGCTAGAGAGACAGGGTTACATACAACATGCTGGTGGATATTTGTGTTATAATTTCATATTTAGTAACAAAGTTCCAGTCTAGACAAGCTGTTTTATGACAAAATTTGATATTTGACCTCCAAGTGCGACCTTTACCTTATAGGTAGAGAGGTTGGGAGACGAATGTTACACGTTTTCTTATGATAGTGAACATTTTTTGGTAACTTAATTATCATTGTGAAATTGAACTATGGTTGACAAAGCTACAGAAGACAAGTTAAATCCAGATGCAGTCACATACACTCAAACATTGCGACTGTTATAACGATCTTCACGTTAGATGGCTGAACAAAAAATACAATTTAATTTGGTTCAGGGAGAATTACACAATTACACAATTACAAGATATTAAATACCAAGACAAACTAAACATGAGCATTACCAAAGCCATACCAGCGCTGACCAATGTTTACAAGGGAGTGGTAGAGGACCCATAGTGTAAACATGATGATCCAATTAGCTCCACCATTGATAATCAGAAAGCCAGAGAGTCCCAGTCCAGCATATGCAACGTAATCCAGGAAATAGTCCAAGTACACGTGGTAGTCTATCAACCATACAAGGGAGGGTGCTGACAGGAAAGCGGACCAGTTGATCCCGCCAGAGTGCTGTTTGATGTTGTCAAGGTAATGATTTGCTGGGAGAAGTCCTGCCAACCCGAGCAGCTCCTTGTTCTGCTGCAGAGCCACCAGGAAGGCGATAACTATAATAATTAGAACATGTCTTTGTTGCATGAGTCATAAAAAGTACAATTTAATTAATGTTACAGAACTAAACATAAACAGCACAATGTCTTTCAAAACAAAGATCTGCATTAGTAAAAGACTGCAGTTTAAACATGTGCATAGGGACTGTGAGTAAAAACATATATGTACCTTGATGAGGCAAAAAATACATGTATCTATATTTCATAGCTTATCGACAGGTCCCTTGCAAACATTGGTAGACCTTCCCCTATGACCTTTTAGGGGATAATTTTACTTTTGAGTCAAAGGTATAATCTCGAGAAGTAGGCCAATACATGGTGGCCAATAAGACATTAAAGTGCTTGGATATGTAATATGATCTGTTGCTCATCAGATGTCAAAAGATAAAGGAGCCATGAAATAGTTTTTTACTCGGGAACAGCCTTTAATTTTATAAAGTAATTTGAGAGCTGAAAATGTTAGTGTGTTTTGATGCATTATATGTTGTGTTGCATCTGATTGTGTGTGTTTTGTTTAATATTTGTCTGGGGCTGATATTGTGGAGATGTCCACCTTTTTGGTGTAATTCAATCTTCAAAGAGATTTTACAGGTAAATATCATGTTCCCAAAATGGCATTAAAAGGCTCTGTAGTCCTTTTGACTACATTATAAGGACCACATATAAAACAGGGCAACAGATAAGGATCGTTTTATCGTTTTATCGTTTTTACGATTTGTAGTGTACAGAAAACGAATTGAAATACAAAATCGATCATACAATAAACGATTACAAAATTGGAAAACGAATTGCAATCGATTCTTTGTCGTTTCATTTTACCGAATCGATTCCCTCCATACTGTGTTTGATTTGAATTAGTATATTGTAACTTTCAGTGTGGTTGTAATATTAGTGAAAAGTTTATATGAACACAGGTTCAGAATAGTGTCTACATAACAATTTTCTTTCGTCAAAAAAATATGCAAAAATGTCGGCATCTTGTTCTAAACGCGGACATGCTAAGAAAATTTCATAAGCAGTGTGAATGCCTAATATGTTTCAATTTGTAACGCGAAACAATTCATCGGGTAAAGAGGTTGTAAAGATTGTTTTAAATCTAAAAAAGGTGTGCTCTGAGACTGAAACACAGGAGTGGGTAAAAACAGACTCATTATCATATTTCCTTGGTCAATAGACAATTAAATGAATTTATTAATATAAGCAAGCAAACATTGACAATATAAATACATAATGACTTAAGTTAATTTATTGCAATAAAAAATTGCTGCAAATTGTCACCGCCGTATATTAAAGAGCTCATCTCATCCAGAAATAGAGGTAAGTTTTTATTAACTGGAAAAAAACTTTTTGACGAATTGATTCGAGGGAAAAAACTAATTATTTCAAAAAGCTTGCAGTGAAAACTAATTGACATGAAATCTTATCTGTTGCACTGATAAAATAACTATAATTATGTATTTAAGTCTCAAGTTTCAAGAAAATGTTTTTTTCTTTACATAAAGTGAAGTAACAATCGTATATATTAGATTCCTTACAGTAAATAAAACCAACATATCTAATGAGAACAATTCTTGTAAGCCAGTAAGACCCAGTCTCAAGCTGGCAAGGCGAAGAGATATGTCCGGTGCCAATACATTTTTTAACAATTTCATTTTTGGACTGTTTAGAAGTCGCTTTGCTTTTGTTTTCGTCCGAATTCACATGTCTTTTTCTTAAACCAAGAGATTCGTCTTCTTTTGACATGTTTGCCATGTTTACACATGGTTAATTTGTTTGTCAGATCCATTATTAAACCGGTTTGGAAGGCGACGTTTAATCGACTAAAGATTTGGTTTCACTACACTAAGATCGCAGTATTGGTTACTCCACACAGCTAGATACAAGATACAAACTTTTATCTAAAATCGTTTTACAATAATAATCGCTTTAAACAGCTGTGTTTAAACACGTTTTTAATTAGTTTTTTCATAAATTACATTTACAAATCGGAGCATATAGACTTATGGGCAATAAAAAACATTCATTTGTTTCAAATATAAAAAAAATAAGAGCACGTGTAGTTCTATGAAGCGATAGGGCAAACTCCTCTCTGTGATCTTGTCCTTCTCAGCGTGGAGAAGGAAACAATTTGATTGTTTATGCTTACATTGACAAATTTGCGGACATAACGGCCATAAAAAACAATTTAGTAGTAAGTACGATGATTGTTTGGAATGAGCGCATAATACATGTATATCTGTTAATAATATATTTGAGGTCGCGGTAGATTTTAACATGTATGTATCTCCATATTGACTTCCTATGTACTGTGTCTTTTTTGTGAGTGTGTTATAATGTCACATAGAGGGTTTACTTCTGTGCTATTATTTTTCAAAGTTACCAAATACTGTTCTCCTATGTTTTATGGATACAGGGAGGGGACACACAATGCATACCTCGTAACCCGGGCGCTGAGTATTGTTGATACGCATTTCATCTTATCGGATTCAGCACTTTATTTGCTTAGTCTGTAATAAGTTTTATCCGAAAAAAAACTTAACGAGTCAAAACAAAATTACGATAAAGAAAGCGAACAACAATAGCCAAAAGGTCATATTATATTGTCAGATAAATAGTTCAACCCAAAGGAAGTGTCATGAGCTATTCAAGGGGGGGGGGGGGGGGGGGGGGTGGGCTCATGCGTATACTGGAGCTTACTGTGTTTACGTGAGGTTAGTTGGAAATTAACTAACAAACTAACTAAGATGACGTCGTTATCGTGTTTTTCGTGAGTAGGGATATTTTCACCCGATAAGCCACTTATTATTAAATTTCTTTTAAACGACTATTTTGTAATGTGCGCATTAGGTTGGGGTTGATATATAATATCTGTAAATAATAAATTTGAGGTCGCTGTAGATTTATAAATGTATGTGTCTCCGAATTGTCTTTCTATGGGGTCTTTTTGGCGCTTTTATGCTATATCGAGGGTTGACTTACCGGTATGTGCTATTGTATTTGAATGGTACCAAATACTGTTCTCCATATGTTTCAGTGACTCGAGGGAGGGGGCACCAAGTGAACACCTCGTCCACGGGCGCCGAGTACTGTTGATACGCCTTAATGATTCAAAACAAAATTACAATACAGAAAACTAACACCAATGGCCAAGAAGTCATATATTTGTCTGTTAAATTTTTCAAGCCAAAGAAAATCATAATGAGCTATTCGTCCAAGCTTACTATCAGATTATTAGTTAATACCTGCGCGACATTCGCATGCTTTAAACACCGCATCATTAACGCTGCCGTAAATACAGACCCTTCAACCACAAAAAATCACAATTTGTAGATGATCATTACATTTTAATGATCCGAATCATTAATGTTTGGACGAAGTCGGACTGTCCAAACAATAAAAGCATGCATATTTAAACACGTTTAAACAAGCGGAGTAGCGTTTGTGGTAAAATAATTTAAAAACAAATTACACAATTCCGAATCATTAATGTTTGGACGAAGTCGGACTTCCAAACAATAAAAGCATGCATATTAAAACAAGTTTAAACAAGCGGAGTATCGTTTGTGGTAAAATAATTTAAAAAACAAATTACATATTTCTTAACCAGTATCATGTTGGTATTCAAAGAACCCATTTTTTTGTCGTAACGCACGTGAACATTATACATATTTGTGTTAATCGTAGCCATTGATGATTTTTCATTTGTGCAGATACAGTTGTGGTAACATATTTACATGAACACAACAGCAATCGTTAAATAATTATTTCAAAAATTTGAACGTTACGAGTCGGTCTAAATTAAATGAAAACACTAAAGTCAGATGAAAATTTTGAGCTTGTTACATATAAAATTTATAACACTTACACTAAAATATCATATAATAAGATATTATCATTTTGATCTGCAATTATATGAATTATATAATTATCATTATGCTTGTTTAGAACGCAAAAGCTTATCCCAAACTCTTTTACTAAACAGTCAAACGATGCTTAATTTAATTCAAGAAAAAATAATTATAGTCAAACTTGTGGGCTATAGTAAGGATCAGTTAAAGTTATTCAGAGGAAACAGATATCGCGTTTATTTGCAGACCTGTGTAAATATATGTCAGTAATATCGTATATTTGTATTACCCGGTCTCTGGCAATCATTATTTCAATGTTTTTTTTTGTTAGCATTAACTCTACGAACGGGTGCACCTTAAAACCGATTTCAATATTGTATTGCGCGTCGTCATTAATATGCTGTTGCTGTTCAAAACTACCGGTACCCCGGATGTCTTAGGACACGTCAACACGTTACAAACGAAGTTCTGGACACATAAGGCCAGCATTTTTTATTATTTGTTGCACGGGAGCGCCCGACCCTATTTTTCGACAAATACAAATACAAATAAAAGTCACTTTCGTTTTTTTTATTTACATTTCACCCGCCGACCTGGTATTTTATCCAAAACTAGAAAAAAAAAATGCGCAGATTGCCGAAAGTGTTGTTCAAACTTTGTTTATAATACGGGTTGTTTCGTTGTGCCAAGTCGACTTGTAAAGCGTCAGCGATTGTTATTGGCTATTGCAGCCAATACCACACGCTTTTAGCCAATCGGTGAGTATTTAACAAATGATTTTCATATTGCATTTCCGAAATGGCGGACATAAACAACAACGAGACAAATGTAGAATACTTTAAAATCAAATTAATTAAAAACGGAGCAGAAACAATTTCAATAAGAAAAGTTAATCTTCAGAACACCATTGTTGACATCATTCCCATATTATGGGATACGAAATTAAAAATAATTAGAGCTTTTGCAGATGATGCAGCTGTGTCACCATCGATAACTTTCGATGCGTTAAAAAGTTTTGGGTAGGTTTAATAAATATGCGTATTTATTAAAATGTAGATCCTGTAATATTATTATAGACAAAAAATAAACATCCCGAAAATGTCCAAGAAGTACTACTTTACGTTTCTTTATAATGAACATGAGGACTGAACCACGGGTATTTACATCAATAATCCCATTCCCCACCCATATATATTCTTTATTTAGAAAAAAAAGTATGCAACACAGCTTCTGAAGAAAATAACATTGGGTCCGGATGTTTGTATGTCCGTCAAAGTCACAAGAAAGTTTTAATTATTTTTCTTGACACAGTAGCAAATTAACATGCTTATTATTCTTCATTAACTTAAAACAAAACATTTTTTCCATATATTTAACTGGATAACTATTTTTATATCGACATTTTAACCATTTTTTCCGGTACCTTTTGACCAAGTTATGTCCTCTGTTTGGATCAGTTCATTTTATTGAATTTCTACAGACGAAACCAAAGTTTTGACTTTCAAAATGTCATAAAAAAGTAAATAGAATTTATTTCTTAATTTTTTTTTTCAGTTTTGTAAATCAGAAATACATCTTAATGTATTTTTCAAAAATGAGTTATTATTTAGCCGAAATATGATGTTCTATAAACTGTACATAATGTTTTCATTCTGCAGGATTTGTACTGCAAGGAATGCAAGTAAATTTATCACACCTCAGGCTCTGTTGATAAATGTGCTCAATAGCCTCTATGTATTTGTTCCAAGGGTTATTATTATCTTCATATTTATATAGCTCTATAGCTTTATATTTTCTCCTTCTCACATACAAAATAATTATCACCTGACCCATGCGTTTTGAGACAGACAGACAGACAGAATGTTTTATTGACGTAAACTTTACAGTTTTTTGTCATTTACAAAATAGTTACATGTATACAAAGCATTATGTCAACGTGATAACAAATAAGAATATTTAAATATCATATTGATCGCGTAAAGAGCATATTCATACATACATGATTTTAATTAATAAGTTGTATATAATAAAGATTTGTTTTAAATACTAATAAGAAACAAAAAAAAACAAAAAAACAATAAAATAGTATTCGTGTTTCTCTAGATTAACATATACAGATGATGAAAACAATTATTTGTTATTAACTTTCATAGAAATATTGGAGGATGAAAACCATAAATATAGTTCAATTATTTAAACGTTATACAAGACAACTTGATACGGAAAAAAATGAAGAAAAAATAGTTAGTTAATATTTTAACTAATTTGTTCAAGATAAGTAAAATTTGATCATGCGTTAAGGCTATAAGTGAAGTATTTGAAATATACTAAACTGTACAACATATATAATTTAAAAACAAAAGGTAATTGTACAAAATTTGATTAATTTTGTACATTTTACAAAATATGCAACAATAATATTTAAGTTGTGCTAGGCTAACATATTCAGATGATGAATAAGGTGAATGTACTAAGAACTTTTACAGACGAATGTTGAGGATGAACATAGTACGACCATCAAACATTAAAAAGACGAGTTTATTTACCCAACTACTAGATGAAGGGAAATTTATTAGTTAATATTTGAATATCCAGGGTTAGTTAGCTGGGTGGGGCTGCATTATGGCTTTACATATGAACTTGCTCAGGTTCCTTACTTGTGTTTTGTTTGAAGTACCCATTAATTCAACAAATTTAAACATACTTGGTCTTTTATAATAGTAGGCTTTGATTAGTTCTTTTCTAAGTGAATTGAAGGCTGGGCATATCATGATAAAATGGTACTCGTCTTCAATATCTCTGACTTGACATTTTGCGCATACTCGCTGTGATCTCTCTATATTGTTATGTCTACCTGTTTCAATTGCTAGTTTGAGCGACGATAATCGTAATTTGGAAACACATATACGCAATTTGTTTGGCAAATAATCAAGATATGGTTCAAACTCAAAGGTGCATTTAAATAATTTATATGTCATTAATGAGTTGCTATTATTAATCGAATTGTACCAGGATTGCTTAAAAACGTCTAAAACAGTTGACTTAAATACAATATGGAAGGTATCGAGATTGACCGAAGAGGGATTGTCCCATACGTATGAAAATCCGTAGGTATCCAATAACTTCTTCACATTTAAAGCCCAATTGCCTTTACATAGTTTCATACTTTTGAAGCGTTCATACAATTTTGATATGATTATGTTATTTGAATGGATAAGTTTACACCAGTATTTTATTATACGAACATTTCTGTTAATGCAAAGTGGATACCTTCCTAGTTCCCCATATACTCCCATGCTGCTGCTAGATGCTTTGATACCTAGGAGCCTTTTACAAAACTTAAGATGTATACGTTCTATTTCGATAAACTTATCAAATCCCCATATCTCGCAACCCCAATTTAAAGTCGCACCCACGAATGCGTCAAAAAGTTGAAAAGCAATACTAGGTTTGATATCAAGGTTTTTTAAATTAATCATTAAAACATTTAGGGCTTTAAGTCCTTTCCCAGAAAGAGATTCAGCATTTAGTAAAAACGAACCCGTGTAATTAAAAACTGTTCCTAAGTAATTGAAGTCATCAACTATATCTAACTTTTCACTTTTAAATGACCATTTTTCATTGTTAAAAGTCGGTCCTCTTTTTCTAAATACCATTACCTTAGTTTTGCTAATATTAACTTCTAGACCCCAAAGATCGCAATATTCGCTAAGGTTGTTAATACTTTGTTGGAGGTCAGTTACAGACTTGCCGAATATTACCATATCATCAGCAAAAAGCATAAGTATAAATATCAAGTCATCATATGAAAGTCCAGAATTGACGTCTTTTTCTAAAAATAGTTCAATGTCATCTAAGAATAGAGAAAACAGCACCGGCGAGAGTACCTCTCCCTGTTTGAGTCCAATCGCACAATTAAAGAAATCCGAGTATGAATTACACTTTTTTACACAGCATTTAACTTGATGATACATGTCTTTGATGAGCGTTAGTAATTTACCGTTAATACCTGCGTTGTAAAGCTTATACCATAGTCCATTTAAATAGACCGAATCAAATGCACGTTTCATGTCGATAAAACAACAGTACAAACGTCCGTTAGAATTCACGACATTTTGAATAATAGCATTAAGTACAAAAATAGCGTCAGTAGTCGAGCGGCCCTTTCGGAAGCCGAATTGAGCGTCACTTAAAATGTTGTTATTTTCAATCCAGTTATTTAAACGACTGTTTAGAATGCTCGTAAAAAGTTTGGACATGCAGCTTACCAGAGTAATCCCCCTATAATTACGTACATCGTCATGGTCATTCTTTTTAAAAACAGGCACAATGAACCCCTTTGACCATTCTGAAGGAAAATGACCTGAATTCAGTATAGCATTAAATATCTTTAATAGATGTGGTGATAATATATCTAAACTTTCGATGAAATATTCGTTTAACAAATAGTCACAGCCACACGATTTATTACGTTTAAGCCGATTAACTGCCTTATCGATTTCGTCAGTGGTAATTGGACCATCTAATTCTTCAAATCTGCCGCTATTAATGTTAAAATTATAAGAACTGCAAAATTGTTCTGCTTCGATATGAACTACGTGTTTTAAATCGTTCTGGAGAGAGTAAAAATAATTATAAAAATCATCAATGGACAAAGAATCACTTATGCTAGTTTTATTTTTACTAAAAAGCTTCCAAAAATCTCTAGGCTTTGAGTGTCTAAGACTAACGATTTCTTTTAATTTTTTGCTTTTATGTTGCTGACGTTTCGATTTAACAGTACGTTTGTACAATGATTTGTTATTTATCATAAGCGCTCTATCGATATCTGATCTGCTTTTATTGTATTCCATTAGAGCTTTGAAATATGCAGATTTTGCTAGACGGCAGTCGTTATCGAACCACTCTGCTTTCTTAAATAATGTATTTTTAGAGTAAGATTTCTCACTTTTTAAAGTCTTAGAAAATAAAGCCTCACCAGCTTCGCTTAATATTTTCGAAAATCTGTCCACGCAATTATCAATACGGTCAACGTTATTACAATCAAGATCATCGCTAATACTGTTAAATGCATGTGCATTTGCGATTAATTTTTGTCGAAATTCGTCTCGATGCTGATCTAACCAGATAAGACGTGTTGTAGTCGATTCATTATTACCTCTCGATATTAAAGTATTACACATGATATTGAATGCCAACGGGCAATGATCTGACCATTCTGAGTGAGATTCAACATTAAAATATTTTATAAGCTTAAAATTTTCTTCGCGTAGTAACAAGTAATCAATAACACTTGAACCACGTGAATTCATGAACGTAAAAGCGCCGAAACTATCATGGCTAAGTCTACCGTTAGCTATTCTCAATGAGAGCGATTTGCACATGTCAAGAAGCTTCGTACCAAAACAGTTACTTTGCGAATCCATTGAATTTCGTGGAAGTTGAGAATCACTTATGTAAGATTGGTCATTTAACAGATTAACTGTGCGATCACATACAATAAAGTCTCGCTTATTTCCTACTCGAGCGTTCAAATCACCGGCTAAAAAAACTTTACCATTTGTTTGAAAATGATTAATTTCATTTTGTAAGATATGAGAGAATAAGATTGTGCATGCAACGTAACAAACCAATGGGCCTTGCGGTTTCAGAGAATAAGCAAAACAGTAACCCCTAGGGAGGGCAAATTTTCTGCATGATTTGAACAAACTTCAAAGAGAATCTCATAGCGATGTTGCACACAAAATATTGTAGTCATGCCCCTTGTGTTCACTTTACATATATAAACACTATAACTCTATCTGGATATAAAATGAAATGCAGCACATGTTTTTTAAGTCTATAACTCTCGGTTTCTTAAATGAAATATTCACATTTTATGTACTAGAACTTTCACTACACAAAGTTTGGATCAAGATCAATTTAAGCGCAGTCTGATCAGGATCCAAAGTGTTCGCTTAACATCTTTATAAATACTGACTGAATGTTGAACAGTTTGGATCCTGATCAGACTGCTCTTTTGGAGCCAAAATTGTTGCGATTGCCCTAAGGTCCATTTTCCTGTTACGTGGCTCATTTGTTTCTCATGATTGATACAAATTATCATGATATAAAGCAAGTCTGTTGTATATATTAAAGAGTGTTTGTTTAGTGTGCATATTCCGCCCATGGATGAAAGTTACAAAGTTGGTTGTTAAAGCTATTAAACAATGTAAAGAGTTTTCAAGTCTTTTTTATTTAAGTCAAATGCATGCTATATTTGTTATAAACATACATATGATATACACTCAACAAAAGTTTAACGATCACTATAATACACTACACACCTGGCGTGTTTATTAGTCTCTATTGAGGCAATAAAGTATAATACATGCGAAAGGTGTTTTTACCTATAAATATATATGAAAATATGTTTACTATTATTATAAAAAGCTTCTGCAACAGTGTAATGAGATATATAAAACACTTAAAGGGGCCTTTTCACAGATTTTGGCATTTTTTTTAACTTATTCATTAAATGCTTTATATTGATAAATGTAAACATTGGATCGTAAAAGCTCCAGTAAAAAATCAAGAAAAAATTTAAAAAAAGGAAAAGAACATTGCCCGGAGCAGGTTTCGAACCAGTGACCCCTGGAGTCCTGCCAGAGTCCTGAAGTAAAAACGCTTTAGCCTACTGAGCTATTCCGCCAAGTACACATTCTTGACGTATTTTATACCTTATATAAGCAATCTTCGTAGTTTCACAAAATTTAACGACAAAAACAGAACTCTCCAAATTATTCAATCGTTTCGCGTTGCAACGCTTTATAATTTTTAGGTTTTAAAATCGTCAAAAGATGCATATAATGGCTATATTAGAGCATGGTTAATGTTCAATATTACTGTTTCCTCACAAATATGATAACTAAAACGAAAACTTACGAATCTGAAACAACTTTTTTCAATTTTGTCAATTTACCAAAGCGTGAAAAGATCCCTTTAAAGGTTAATGCAAGTATACATAAGGTTAAATTGGCTGAATTTTAAATTTTCTAAAATAAAATAAATAATTGGTTCAGACAGTTTTTTTTTGGTAGACTGCTCACTTTTCATGCTTTAATTTTAATTTTTATTTATCCCCCCCCCCCGACTCAATTATTTTGAAAAATTTCCCGTAAAACAAATTAAAAAAAATGCTGGCCTAAAAAAACATGCTCGCATTTGTAGATTTATGTGATCAAGTCTACACCAAGTGTTCATAATTTCATGTTTGGTCTAGATATAATACTTCCAATACAAATTATCCCCGAAACAAAAACTTGAATCGGGTTGATTTTTGCTTGACCCGGACCCGTATACACCAAACAATTATTACACTTAAAACAATCCATAAAGAATGCATGAACAATGCTATGAATACAAAGCGAATACAACAAGGAACATGTCTTAAAAACGAAAACCATTATATTAAAACGCTAGAAAGTAAATCCAAATAAAATTTTCATAAAATCCTGTCTGGCACAGTGCCATCTGGGTGTTGCATACTGAAGTCAGGATTGTGTGTTTTTTTTATATACTTATTTGACGTTTCAACAGTAACTACATGAGACATCGAAACAACAATTATTAACAAAAGTATTTCTTGATGGGTAGAAGCAATAAGAAAGGGAATATATTTAATGTATATTATATACATAGTTTTATAAAAATATAATCCAAACACAACCAACGAACTTATTTGGTATGACATTCGAAAATGCGCATTTCACCAACTTCAAATAGGATTGTTCTTCGCTTTACCAGCACCCTTCTCCTTTAGATAGTCCATGTTGTCGTTTAACGCAGCGTTCTTAGTCTCGGGTAGGAATAGCTGACATATCACACATACGACCGATATTCCTGCGCACCAGTAATAAAGTAGTCCCGGAGCAAACTTATCCTGAATATAGAGCACATAAACGCTCTTGCAAAAACGGTCACCAGATTGTAATGAATTGTAAAAAATATATTTTGTGTGAGTGATTTTTTTAACTAGATTTAACACAAATCAAGTATAGTTCCAAAGACCTCGTATGCACTTTGTATTGAGTTTGTCAAAATTTATGTATCAAAATCAGTTTTTGTTAGATTCGATTTTAGACATTGAGTGCATTCTAACCATATTTATTATTAATTGTGTATTAACTACAAGATGTACAATAATCATGACATGCGCATTTAAACGTTTTAGTTCCTTTTTATTGCAAATTGTTTATACCTATGCAGGTATAAGTTCTCAAACAGCTTTAAACAAATACATACGCCGATTCAATTAACTGGAAACGAAAAGTCTGATAAAGATATAAGTTGAAAGTAACAGTGTAATGTCTGCTATTTGTATTATTTGATGCCAATCCTCAATCATGAACTTAAAAATTAATATAACATCATTTAGTTAAATTTCACATGCTTTGCTGTTTAATGGACTTCTATATATATTAATCAAAATAATATAATATTGTCACATATTGAAAAAATAAGACACTTTATATGAGAGAGCCTAATAAGACTAATGAAATAGACTCGTCATGAAAATACATATTCGTTTAAGAGTAATCGTTATTAGAAATTAGTCGAGAAAGAGTCGTCTATGCTTTGCCTTTGCGGACTGCACAGGCTAATCTGTGACGACACTTTACGCACATGCATTAAATCCCCTTTTCACAGAGAACGGCTCATTAATTGATTTAATTATACAGCGTTACATTTAATCAATTGGAGTGCTTCTGTTATTTTCGTTACATTTTAAGACAATACGTATACATAAGGTATACAATGTTTATAGTAAAGTGACAGTCCAGATGGCCAAGTGGTTGTAGGCGTGTCTCTTTTAATCAAAAAGTCAGTGGATCGAGCGCTAGTGGCGGAAACTTTTGGTATTTTGTTTTCTTTCTTAAATTCTATATATATGTTTATGTATTATACTGTAGCTCATTAGATTTTTAAATTTATCAATTTAGAGCATTGTTTGATGAACGTAAAAATGCAAAACTTTTTAACGAAGTCTCATGAAGTCCCTTGTATAATCAATACTTACACACCTCTTTTTATATAAAGAGATTTATGAGTCGAAGCATGGAGATAATAAAGAAGTCTGGAGATTATGTCAGATGACAAAAGTAATTCATGTTAATCTTATTGTATCATTTAAAGTACATTGGACAAAAAGAGACAGAAAATATATTTTGTCAAGCTTCATTATTCAGTATTGACTTGATGACGTGATGTTGAAAAAAAACACGACAAGCGAACTACATGTATATCCAATCTATTAGGCTCTGCAGAAAATCGACGTTTTAACATTTAATGGTTAGTCTAAATGTCAAATTGGAGGATGAATTTTAAAATTATAAAATGGCATTCTGCAATGCATCCAAACATGATCAATAGATCGTTAATGAAACATCCACTGACACGAAGGATTACTATGGCTTGACCATGGAGATGAATGTATACTAAAGAAGCAATCTATGACCTCACCAAGAACACAAGCTGCGGTCCAATCATCGCCCCAACCCTGGACAACACGTTTAGACAGCCAAACCCACTGGTCCTAGTAAACATAATACAATGTTGATGGCATGTCGGTTATTAGTTAAATAAAAAGTAATTTGTACTAAGATGTTCATATGAATATGAGTCTTGTTCTCAGAAACAGGGCTTAATTCATGTGTGTAAAGTGTTGTCCCAGGTAAGCCTGTGCAGTCCGCACAGGCCAATCAGGGACGACACTTTCCGCCTTAACGTGATTACCGGTATGGAGGGACTTACTTGAAACTAAAAATACCATAAAAGCGGAAAGTGTCGTCCCTGATTAGCCTGTGCGGACTGCACAGGCTTACCTTAGACAACACTTTACACACATGCATTACGCCCTGTTTCCTCAGAACAAGGCTCATATGAATATTGTTATCATCCTCGGGCTGGTCATGTGTACAGTCGTGCGGAATTCTCGATATCATGAGAAATTGTAAATGTAAAATGCCAAGTATTCCAAATTAATATAAGACCATTTTGCGTAGCTCTACCCACCTGATGACAGTGGGATACAGTTCAATGGTCATTGTTTGAATTGGTCCCCATGCGGCCCCGATACAGAAGTAGACGGCCATTGAAAAACCGTTGGTCAACCCGCCTTTATATGGCGTTTCTGAAAAAAAACTTTATTACTATTATTGAGCTTCTGAAAAAGAAAACATATTCTGTAGCAATTATAATGTAGATAGTTGTATGGGCATATTCAAGTGATTCACTAAGGTTGGATAATAGATATTTTATATTTGCACGTTTGCAATCCTATCTCTGAACTCAACGCCATATTAATCTGTTATCATAAAAATTATAGTGAACTGTTTGAATACCGTTTCTGATCCTCTAGTTAACCCATTTATGCCTAGCGTCTTGAAAAAAGACCTTGGCAAACAGCTAAGACCCAGATGAAACGCCGCATTGTGCGGCGTCTCATCAGGGTCTGCGCTGTTTGCTTAAAGGAATTTGTGTTAGAAATATTCTAAATATACAAATGAATATACTAGACATCCCTAATTTTTTGAAAAAAAATGATCCAATTTAGAAGGATGGGACAGTCCACTAGGTATAAATGGGTTAATACCTATACTCTGTATGATACCACAGGCAAGGCCTGCTATGAAGATCAGCACAAAGATGACGATGGTGGACAGCCGGCGGCCGAGCCTGAAAGAACGATATGAAATGTTGGAAGGGAACTTTCTTCGTTTGCAAGTACGAATAAGCGATTGATGGTCGTTATCACATAGTTATCCATTCAAAACACGTATTCCAAAGCGAGGCGCTACAACTTGATATAAAAATGTGTTGTTGTTTTTAACCTGGTTCGAATATGTTACAAATAATTCATTGCAACGGACGTTAAAATATAAGATTGAACCTAAACTGCAAAGTAATTCTGCACCTATTTACCTTACTACAATAAACATAGAACATCAAAACTAAATGTGAAAGATTTTCTCCACTCGAAAAATACAAATATGTAGAAAGAATAACTGTCTACAAGTACGTACATGAGACAGTGTCAAACGCCTACCTGTTGGTGAGCCAAACTGTCACAAATTTAGTAGGGACCGTTGCGAGGTTAAAGAGGAATATGTTCAAGTAGATGCTTCCAGACAGGCCTTGGATACCGTAGTTAATGCCATACTGTATCAGGCCTAGGGCGAACCTTTACAGAGAATCACAATATAAACAATGACACGTCTATCCAATCAAATTGTTGTTGCAATCAAGATGGTTGATACACGAGATACACTATATGGGCTTGTTTTACAAGTACACAGACGATATATGTGGTAGTGTAATGTAATTAGATGTATATACTATATGCAAACTCTAAATTGATTGCATGAAGTGTTTGTCCCGTACACTACATACGATCACTAGTATAATGTGTTTCCAGAAATAAACTTACAAACACTTTAAAATGTTCTATACGTGCCTCATGTATGTCTCAATTCACTTAAGATACACTTAACCCATGTATGCTTAGTGGACTCTCTCATCCTTCTAAATGGATCAATTTATTTCCAAAACTAGGGATGTCTAGTAAATTTATTTATATATTTAAAATATTTCTTACGGAAATTCCTTTAAGCAAACAGTGCAGACCATGGTGAGACGCCGCATCATGCGGCGTCTCATCTGGGTCTACGCTGTTTGCCAAGGCTTTTTTTCTAGACGATATGCATAAATGGGTTAATTTAATCTGTTTCGGCTATTGGTTTTTAACAACAAAGTTTTAACGCTATTTGATTGTCTTATCTTGGATATTTAATGCAAGTTTAAAGATATAATTTCGATCGTTTTAATAAAGGCCTACACGGCTCGGCGATCATCGCAGTTGAAACCATTCCGAAACTCTTCGAATAAAGCTAAGAACACAAAGACTCTTATATCATATTCTCTTATCTATATCACATGAAAAGAAGAACACGAACCGCCAAGTATCGTAAAAACATACCAGTTACTTGCCAGCAAAACAGTCAATCTAAGCAGTTGCGTGGACCGAAACAGATCTAAGAATGCGCTCTTATTCGGTGGTTTGAGTTGCTTGCTCGCTGTCAGGAGAAGATCCAGGTCACGTGGTGCCGTCTTGTTGAATTTTGACACCTGCTTCACGACAGCCATGGCTTGGTGCTGTTTGTCGTGAGCGATGTACCACCGGAAGCTTTCTGGTATCCACCTAAACCACACAATAACTTCTTTAACTGTTGATCACTATTAGGCCATAACATAATTATCATGTCTACGAGCGTACGAGGGATGATACAAAGTTGGTACATTTCTCCCAAGTTATTCGGAAAATGTTAAGTGAACATTTGGATCATCCCTCGTTTTTTTCTGTTTTTCATTTTGCAATCAAAGCCCTGGCTTAGTTATAGATTTATTCCGACATTTAAACAAAATGTTAAGGTATATGGGCCGGACAAAGTATCTATAGAACGTACTAGAAAATTACGCCTTTTATACGTACGCATGAATACTTTGTGATTTCGATACCATGTGCAAATGCAAATGCACTCACCACCAAGCAAGGAACGTCGGGAGACAGGCAAGCGATACCATGAGCTGAATGTAACGCCAGTCTTTCAGAAGCCAGGCTAGCAGCGCGAACAGGCAGTTTTGGATGGGCCAAGACGGAAACCCAATGGCCAAAGGGCGGTACTGAGCTAGCGTGAACTCACAGAGATAGGAATTCTGCGTATTCAGGAAGAGACCACAGCCTAGACCAACGAACATCCGGGAGGCCGCCATCAGTACCCAACTCCCCGCCAAGTAACCTACGAGGTTGGATATGGTCAGTATGAACATGGACGCGAACAGCACGGGTTTCCTTCCAAACATGTCGGCAAATAGACCGCCGACGAAATTCCCGAGCAGAACGCCGCCAAGCTGGATGGACATGATAGTGCTGGGTACCCAGCTCAAGTCACAGAGAAGGTCGAACTAGAACATGGATCCAATTATATTGATAATTTTGCATATACATATGTACATCTTTACATCCACTTTTTGTATGTGCATTTGAATTATGTAAACATATCAAATAAGTGCGGTAAGTACAAACGGTCACTAGCAACATTAGTACATATTAACGTATGTGATTTCATAACCTACAACATAGTATTTCGTAAGACACTATCAAATATTATTACATATGAATTCCGTTCGGGTAGCATGATCATTTTCATAAAAATCGAAATATCAGAATGTTAAACACATTTCAGCAACATGTTTAAAAAATAAAAAATTATATAAAAATCGTAATAGGATTTGTAAGGCTTTAATTAATCCATTAAATGTTCATTTATTCAATATCAATACGGGATGAAAGCTGTCATTTAAATTGATAATTTTAGACGTGAACCCATGTTATTAAACATCCTACTTCAAATTTAATGTAATATGCAATTTTTGATGAAGTAAAATTACTCAACATAAATGTGTCTGATAAGTTTTTTTTTTCGTTTTAATCTTTCAAGTGCCGTTTATAATATTGATCTTGCATTTGTTGTGTGCGAATTGAGTTGTAACTCAAATTAAATTTTGGTCAGACAGGGCCCTGATTTTATGCAAAAGGACCTTAGATGAACGAAGTTAACTTAGAACTCACTTCGGTCACTAGAGTGGACGGGCTGTTATCGTACTCGTAAGCCTCGCAACCGCTGACGTTTCGAGGGCGACACGTCTTCAGAAAACAGTTGGTCGCGTTGGGCTGCGATGCGCATGACGCCGTCGCGTCGCCGACTGAGCCGGTCGCGTTAACGTCGTATGACGTGCGGCACCACCATGCCGCTGGCTTCTTTGACATTAAGACAGATGCTACCAGACAGAACGCTACGACGGTCTTCATGGAATGGATCAGGGCGGACATGCGCCATTGGAAACGTCCGCACCCGCCAATCTCTTCAATGATCTTGTCTGCACCTACTACACCGCTTTTACCCTCCATGACTATCGATATAATGTGATATTGATACTTGGCAATGAAAAATATAATTGTTCACTAATAGATTTACTAGTTTAACAAAATACTATAGACCTATGCATATTCAAAGTTGAAAGAGATGGATGCCTCATCCGTGAACACCGGCGCGATAGGATTTAAAGTATGGTCCGTGGATCTAAATATTTATACTACAAAATGTATTCAATGACATGCGTTGACTTATATAAGTGTATTTGGTATATCACGTTTTACCCTTACGTATTGAAGCCACATACACGTGCATCTGTAGTACAATTTCGTACAAAAAGTCGTAACCTAAAGGCTTCCACATACGCATCAACTGTCAGTCAATGTAACTAAATGTTGAACCACGTTGTTTGAATTTAAAATATTTAAAACATGTTTTTCGTGCACGTTTTTATCTCCACGCTTTTTGAAAAGCATGGGGATATTGTGGTTATCTCCGCCGTCTATCCGTCCGTCCTGGCCACTATTATCTCTTACACTATTAGCACTAGAACCTTGAAACTTACACACATGGTAGCTATGGGCATATGTGAGACGGTGCACTATTCGGAATTTTGATCTGACCCCTGAGTCAAAAGTTATGGGGGTTGGGGCGGGGCCTGGTCAGAGATTTTTACACATTTTTTTAGGTTATTTTACTATAATTTCTCCATTTCTACACTGATTGTCTTTAAATTGATACTGAACCTCTCTTATGACAATACGGTCAATCTCAACTATGCATGGCCCATTACCAACCCTGGGGCGCCCGCCCACATAGGCCACGCCCACCCAAAATTGCCTTTTACTATAATTTCTTTATTTCTACACCGATTCACTTCAAATTGATACTGAACCTCTCTTATGACAATACGGTCAATCTCAGCTATGCATGGCCCCATTACCAACACTAGGGCGCCCCGCCCACATAGGCCACGCCCACCCAAAATTGCCTTTTACTATAAGTTCTTCATTTCTACACCGATTCATTTCAAATTGATACTGAACCTCTCTTATGACAATACCATTAATCTCAACTATGCATGGCCCCATTACCAACCCTGGGGCGCCCCGCCCACACAGGTCACGCCCACCCAAAATTGCCTTTTACTATAATTTCTTCATTTCTACACCGATTCACTTCAAATTGATACTGAACCTCTTTTATGACAATACAGTAAATCTCAACTATGCATGGCTCCATTACCAACCCTGGGGCGCCCCGCCCACGTAGGCCACGCCCACCCTAAATTGCCTTTTACTATAATTTCTTCATTTACACACCGATTTACTTCAAATTGATACTGGACCTCTCTTATGACAATACGGCCAATCTCAACTATGTATGGCCCCATTACCAGCGCTGGGGGCGTCCGCCCACATAGGCCACGCCCACCCAAAATTGCCTTTTACTATAATTTCTTCATTTCTACACCGATATACTTCTAATTGATACTGAACTTCTCTTATGACAATACGGTCAATCTCAACTATACATGACCCCATTACCAACCCTGGGGCGCCCCTGGGTCAAACATGCGGCGTGGTTATTCACGTCGGCCTCTGCCGCGCCATTTCTAGTTTGATACAGAGGTCGGACTTCTTCAGCGGTTCATCTCTTAGTTCACTTCACGGATGATAAAATATTAAAATTGTTAATTTAAACTGGTTGGTTTCTTGTTACAGATATATTATATATATATAAGTGAAAATAATGTTTTTACTAAAACAATGCAAACGTATGTCCATATAAGATAAGTATTAAGGTTTGATGAGAAATTTTACATTTAAGAACTTTGACCAAACAAGAGCCTTTACCTTTAGAGATATAACCATGTTTAAAAAATCAAATATTACTTTTTTTTAACTCTTTTTATATAAATTGTTAACTTTTATGTACAATTTTACTCTCCACATATATCAATCGTTTCGCGCTGCATATAATGGATTTTTAAAGCACGGTAAATATTCAGTATTACTGTTTCTCACAAATATCATAAGTACAACGAAATTTTGCGAATCTGAAACTTTTTTCACCCCATTCATTAACGAACACTCAAAAAGAGTGGGCGGGCTGTTATCTTACTCGTAGGCCTAACGATGGCTAGCGCCCCGTTAGGCTTCGGGAAACAGTGGGGCAGTGATGCGGAAGACGCCGCCGCGTCGTCCATTGGGCCCGTATGGAGGTCGGAACCACCAGGCTGCAGGCTACTTGGGCATGGTGTCTGAGGCGGCCACACCGAACGCTATGACGGTGGTCTTGGAATGGATGCGCGATTGGAAAAACGTCCGCGCCCGCCTATCTCCTTCAATGATCATTTTTGCACTTGTAACTCAACCTTTACTTTACATGAGTCTCGATATAAGCTTATTTTTATATTAAGGAATTTTCATTAAATATTCAGTTGAATGTATGCATGTTTATATCGCAAAATACCATTACTGTATGAATACTCGAAAGATGACATAGACGTATGCTTCATCCTTATACATTAGCGCGATACGTAAGTATAATTCGTGGGTTTGCATATTAATATTACTATTATATTATATTAAATTCATATATATTCAAATATATGCATACGTGTCTTGAAATTAAATCATATTGAAGTATGAATATTTTCTCCTATTGGCCTCATCATTTTCTTATCGATAGTTTGTTAGATTTCCCAAATGAGTGTTCTCAAATGGCTGTACGGGGCCTGCGTCCAGATCCGTAAGGATTATAAACATATTCTTAATCACGTGTATTCCATATGAAAATGCGATATTATTTACATACACTTATATGTAGTGACGTTGCTTATTAAATAAGTGGTTTTGCAGCTCGTACGATAAACGTCCGCTATAATTTCAAAGAAAGATATGTACCTCCAATGTTTCAGAAACAAATTTAACAATGTTGGTATTTATACGTTTTATTTTAATATATATGAAAAACATTTACTTTACGGGGTATGTAAAACTTGTCGGTGCTTGAAACGACAGCAGCACATAGCAAGATCTCAGCTGTAAAACGGTTCGTTATTAAATAAAATGGGCCGTGCTCTGTGAAAAGAGGGCTTAATGCATGTGCGTTAAGTGTCGTCCCAGATTAGCCTGTGCAGTCCGCATAGACTAATCATGGACGATACTTTCCGCTTTTATGATATTTTATTCTTAAAGAAAGTCTCTTCTAAGCAAAAATCCAGTTTAGACGGAAAGTGTCGTCCCTGATAGGCTACTCTGGGACGACACTTAACGAACATGCATTTACCCCCCCCCCCCCCCCTTTTTCACAGAGCATGGGCCAAAATGTTATTAACTTCAAAAGTCTTCAGCAATACAATTGGATGTGTAAACTGCTAAATGCAATATGGGTTTACGTCCGTGTTTCATCCGAACCTTTTTGATTCTCTAGGCAATATTATGGAATGCATCTTAAATATATTGTGGCGTAGTCACTTCAAACGAGGCTAAGACATTGTCAACTTTCCCCACAACTTTTTGGTTAATAAATGTTGTTGTGAAAAACCCAATGTCATTACTTAACCTAAACGTAGAATTCAAATAGTTTTAACGACAGTGCTCCTTCTACAATCCGCGCAAATTTCTGTTATCTTTATTTATTGAAAACATTATATGCATTTATAATCGGAACATATTAAATTTCAATTAAAAGTTTTATTGAATGAAAGATGTCACCTGATGCTCGCGTAGTCAGTCTTTTACGCTCTGCACTTGTCATAAAACAGGTTGCCTAGATACTATGACACCTGAAATGCCAGGCGCAAAAGTGTTTAAATATTTCTGCAAAGAATATACTTCGAAAAAAGTGTTTGAGTTAATTAATCACTTATATAATTGTCGGATTTGCAATGAATTAAATAACTTAATAAAGATACTGTAAAATTGATCTACGAGCTCGCGAATTACGATTATTCTCAAGTTTTCATGATTAAGATCGATTTGAAAAATTATGGCGATATAAAGACTGTTAAAATGCAAATATAAGCAGTAATTATGTATCAGAAGCGAATGAAAGCAATTAAAGCAGTCAACTGAAATGAACTCTTGCATGTTTATGAATTCATTAATGTTGAAAGGTTATAAAGGGTGACTTCTGATAATAGTTTGCTTGACGGGTGATCTTCAACCCAGGGTAACAAGAGTACACGTAAACTACAAGGGAATGCGTGTACATCGGTGGTGCATTAGTCGAGTGGTAACACTCTGGTCTACGTACCATTCCAGAGGTCCCCGGTTCAATCCCTGGCCGGGGCACTGGAAATTTCAGTAATGCTTCAAGTGCTTCCCACCCAACTAGAGATGTACGGGTATGAAACCCAGGTAATTCTCGCGTGTATCGGTGCTACACACTGAGCACGTAAAAGAACCAAGGGATCTATTCACAAAGAGCTAGGGTATCGCACCCGGATTCCTTGTATCACAATGCTGTCTCTTCTGCTTGCTGTCTCTTCAGCAAAACGAAAGGACCCCATTGGAAATAAGTGCTTGCACTTTCATGGGTTATCCTTGACTGCAAGGTCAAAAGAAATGTTTCTACTACTAAGATGCAAAAAGTGGCATACTTACGTGTACCCCGGATACCGAAAATATACTAAAACTTACCCGGGAATTCTAGATAACGCTAAATTGGTCGTTGTCTTGAAAAAAAAAGTATGTTCATATAATATATACATCGATATTTTGTAAAATGGCCTCTATACTATCGAAACTCATACTCAGAAAAGTATGTTGAGGCAGATTTTGTTCAAAGAAAATTTGTTTCGTATTCCGTAGCACGTTTTACGACATCAGTTTTTTGGCGGGAATAAAATTCAGTTAGAGTCTAAATTTGACGGGTACGTTTCGCTGTATTATGCGTACCCGGGGTACATTTAAGCATACTTAAGAGTACCCGCTGTACATTTAAGTATGACCCGAGCCGACAATGATCAATCGAGCATTACTAAGAGGATAATACACGGCTGTGCCGGGCCGGGCCGGGCAGTGATAATCGGCCCGCAGGGAGCATAACGGCCCGAGGGCCGTTTGCGACCTGGGGCCGATTATCACTGCCCGGCCCGGCTCAGCCGTGTATTAACGTCTATAATATATATCTTACTTTTATACCACATTATAGTTGGGCACAGGTTTTGACTCATACTATCATTCTATTTTGGTCCTTCACTAATATTTATGAAGAACCAGCTTTCCGTACTTTTATTTTCATTCAATTGTTTACGCAATTTACTGTATTACGTATCTCATGTGACGTACTTCAATGACGAAACTAGCTAGACGATTTGGATTTAAGGACAACAATTCGGACCTGGAGGGTTTTTATTTAACAGTTAAATATTTTTTAAGCATCGAACGATTCCAAAACGTATTTCGGATTGTTTTTTTGTCGTGCATAATTGGGAACCTCGAAGGAAATAGAATGATTGTAATCGCTTCGACATTCGATTTCGTAAATCGTGTTTTTCTTGACAGTTAGATAGATATTTGTATTATCCAAATTGTGTGCTACGTGTCATAATAACTTTGTTCGATTCTTTCGTCGAGTTTTGGCTTAATGTTATTGATCATCGTTGACTAAGACGTCACGCGCACACATTCTGAGGGTCGACAAGCCCTAGGGCCGAATATTTATAATGACCCCGCAACGGGCATGAAAAACATGAAAAAACGGGCATGAAAAACATGCCATTATAATGACCCCACATAATGGCATGAACAACTGTACAAATTTGTTACTATATATAGTAAGGTATGTATTATAAACATATACACACAGACCGGGTTAAATTCATCACGAACTTGAACTTTTACATATATATTTATTTGAATAAAATGCTAAATTAAACGTATAGAATCTACTAGTGTGTTATACATATTGCAATAACGAGATAAACGTTATTTAATATGAGTTAACAAAATTTACATATCTTTAATGAACTAACTCAAATATGCGTTATATTTACAGCGTGTTGCACATATAGCATTTAATAAGAGATATCAGACAAAAAGATTATGGCTAATACTATTTTTATGCCCCCCCCCCTTCGAAGAAGAGGGAGTATATTGTTTTGCACATGTCGGTCCGTCCGTATGTCCGTCCGTATGTTCGTCCGTCCGTCCACCAGATGGTTTCCGGATGATAACTCAAGAACGCTTAGGCCTAGGATCATGAAACTTCATAGGTACATTGACCATAACTAGCAGATGACCCCTATTGATTTTGAGGTCACTAGGTCAAAGATCAAGGTCACAGTGACTCGTTCTTGGATGCAGTTCAGGACCACATTTGCAGATTATATTATGTACTGGTGTCGTGGGGTCTATCTACCTAGGCTAGCGCTTTCCCAAAATTTATTTGAGCCAACCACTTTTTTATGCCCCCCTTCGAAGAAGAGGGGGTGTATTGTTTTGCTCATGTCGGTCCGTCTGTCCTACCACAAGATGGTTTCCGGATGATAACTCAAGAACGCTTAGGTCTAGGATCATGAAACTTCAAAGGTACATTGATCATGACTGTCAGATGACCCCTATTGATTTTCAGGTCACTAGGTCAAAGGTCAAGTTCACAATGACTCGAAATAGTAAAATGGTTTCCGGATGATAACTCAATAATGCTTAGGCCTAGGATCATGAAACTTCATAAGGACATTGATCATGACTGGCAGATGACCCCTATTGATTTTCAGGTCACTAGGTCAAAGGTCAATGTCACAGTGAATCGAAATAGTAAAATGGTTTCCGGATGATAACTCGAGAATGCTTACGCCTAGGATCATGAAACTTCATAGAACATTGATCATGACTGGCAGATGACCCCTATTGATTTTCAGGTCACTAGGTCAAAGGTCAAGGTCACAGTGACTCGAAACAGTAAAATGGTTTCCGGATTATGACTCAAGAATGCTTACGCCTAGGATCATGAAACTTCATAGGAACATTGATCATTACTGGCAGATGACCGCTATTAATTTTGAGGTCACCAGGTCAAAGGTCAAGGTCACAGTGACTCGAAATGGTAAAATTGTTTCCGGATGATAACTCAAGAATGCTTACACCTAGGATCATAAAACTTCATAGGTTCATTAATCATGATTGGCAGATGACCGCTTGTAATTTTCAGGTCACTAGGTCAAAGGTCAAGGTAACAGTGACTCGAAACAGTAAAATGGTTTCCTGATGATAACTCAAGAATAATTAGGCCTAGGATCATGAAACTTCATAGGTACATTGATCATGACTGGCAGATGACCCCTATTGATTTTCAGGTCACTAGGTCAAGGTCACAGTGACAAAAAATATCTTCACACAATGGCTGCCACTACAACTGACAGCCCATATGGGGTGCATGCATGTTTTACAAACAGCCCTTGTTATGACAATTTTCTTTTTGAAAAGACTGTTCATAGGTCCTGGAAGCAACCACAAACAGAAACATTCGTTTGGTTGTGAACTCGTGTAAAACATGTACATCAGAGAGGATGCAATCTGGGGTAAAATATGTATATCAGCGTGGATGCAATCTAGGGTAAAACCTGAATATTGATCTTGTTATAAAACCAAATCAAATTATGCGTAGATTGCTTTGCCAAGTCATGTTTGTTAGCGTGCATTCAATCAGTCGAGTGCAAAAACTGGCGAAACCATTAATTCCGTGCAAGCGTTCTTGAAAGTGTACTTTGCTGAGAATATAAATTGGTTAATATTTGCGCTGGTAATAAATTCGCGCAATTGCAAGAGCGCAAATGGCGCGAAAGTTTTAACTGTGCGAAAATGCGTCATTCCACAATAACATTAATGTCATTGTACATCGAATCGTATGTGCTACAACAATACATTTTATATATGTTTTATCGCAAATTCAAATTGCTAGATACGTATGATCTATAGTTTAAGTTCCACATCATATGTGATAAAAATGGAATCAAAGTCATTTTCATACGTGCGTACTTTGCAGTTGCTGTGTCGTCCCGAATGACCGAATAAAAATAAAACTTCTGCAGCTATAAAAATATTATTATCTTCTACAACTTTATCTTTATTTATTTCAGATTGTTTTAAAAAATACAACTTTAATTAAAATGTAATTCTTGTTATTATTTTGTTGCGTAACATGAACATAATAGCGAAGGTAAATTATGGTAATGAACATTGTGTTGTGTTGCCCCTGGTTGCCATATTTTTCAAAGGATCAGAATTGTGTTCGATTTCGGCACAGTTATTATAAGAACCCACGTTCTGACCGAATTTCAGGACGATTGAATCAAAATGATTCCACCACAGTCAAACAATCGAAACTGCCCGCCACCTAGTGAGCCTATTTTTCGACGGAATTGAACCATTTTCGTAATCGGCTGAGATACAATACGAACTAATTTTCTGACAAAGTTTCATCAAGTTTAGACTTAAAATGTGACTTCTAGAATGTTAACAAGTTTTTTAAAAGTAGATCTAGTGACCTTGTTTTCGAACATGCGTTACTCCATTTTGAAATTCGTCGAGATATAATTGGGGCAATATTCTGACCTAGATAAATGAAATTTCGCATGTTTTGTCTATTAACACGAACCCCGCTATCAACAGGGGGGTTGAGATGCATGCACTGCCCCTTATTATCTTAACATCACTTAGAGCAGGAGGTTGAGATGCACTAAGTCCCATACTGCGATTAACACCGTTAACCACATAATCACAATGCTGTTAAAATGCATTCATCCCACAGTGCGCATAATACCATTGAACCCACCAAAACCAGGGACTTATACCCGATAGAAGGGTGGTTAGGGTGGGCCGTATGTTGACAGAATGGGACCAAAATTGGTATTCAAAATTTTGTCATGGATTAATGAAAGACGCATCTACGTGGATCTAGTATGAATATTTGGACCCGTGTACATGCGCCTTGCGTGATTCTGTGACACAATTTCGAATTCGCATTCAGGGAGTCGGCCAGAGTACATGTATATACACGCACACACATTGTTATACTTCCTAAAACCTGTTGAATGAAGAAGGATAGCCTGGGTGGTTTCTTAATCTGTATGTTATTTTTCTTGTTTACGCACAGGCATTGTTATATTGCGGCAAATGTGTTGGGCCCTTTGCACTATTTAAACAGAATGTAAAACGCACACCATATAAATCCACCGATAAGCGCTAAGATTTAAAAACAAAATTGGTGAGTTTTTTTACAGTGATGCATAGTGTGATTGATATTGGAATTCAAACTTTGATCATGTGTTCGGTTTACTTAGACGGAACAGAGTATAGTGAACCATATGAGTGAATCAGTGTGCAGAAGTTCGAAACGGAGTATCAGTTGCATTGCATGTACGTAGTGCATAGGGACCTCGTACTCAACTCTCAGTGGGACAACATTGGCTCGGATATACGGAACTGCTGCAGTTGGCAACAACAGCGGAATGCAAAGTCCTGTCAAAGGTCTACCTTAGCAGTGCTTCTGACGCTTCTGAATGCGGTATTCACAAATGTGCCGGTGTGTGTTTTACCGAACATTCTGACAGAAAGCATCATTTGGGTCAAATCGGGACTAATACTAATGGTCACGAAATCATACGAAATGCATTTACTTGGGTCCGTCTCAGCATCTTGCATAAATCCGTGACAAACATTTCTAATGCGAATATCTGTCCAATGCAAGCTACCGGTATCCACCATGTACACAGAATGGGGCCAATATTTGGATTTGAACTTTTTGGTCATAGGACTTTGAAGATGCATTTACTATGGTCTGATAAGCATAGGCGTACCAAAGTAAGTTAATCTTGCATGATATCGAGACCAAACGTTTGAATTCTTTTATCGGTCTTATATTGCGTAGTGTATTATGGCCTATAGGGGTCTCACACGGTAGCCAACAAAGAACTGAAGAAAGAAACAAGAGATCTGTTTGTCAGAAACACAATGCCCCCTACTGCGCCGCTTTGATTTATTGTTTTTTATCATTTGGCAGGTACAAATAATTATCTCCCTTTGAAGCTTATTACTTCCCTTGGATTTGTTTTTTTTTACCTTTGACCTTGAAGGATGACCTTGACCTTTCACCACTCAAAATGTGCAGCTCCATGAGATACACATGCATGCCAAATATCAAGTTGCTGTTGCAACATAAGTCAAAGACCTATAGAATACTGTATTCTATAGGTCTGTGCATAAGTCAACGGCCCATCTCAGCCATTCTATCCTTAAACTGTATGCTAATTTGTACATTGTACATGCTTTACATAAAGTCTAGCCCACATTCTTAACCGAGTCAAAATTGAGACGGGCACGGAATCATGCAAGATGCATAATACTCGGGTCGAGTATGTATATTGTAAGCTACCTTACATGTAAGATACAATTGCTCATCTCTATGCGCTCAATTGTTGTTTGAGATTGAGTCCAGCAACAAACTCTAAGTAAGACGGAGACCGTTTAACATTTTACATACTAGTAATGCATCTTTATTCAGACAAGCATTAAACATTATAGAGTACAATAATATCTCTAAACTGTTAGAGTTGACTTAAAAAGGATGGGCGTTTGGTGAACAGTTGCTCTGCTTTAAGGTTGTCAATATCATAAGATAGTACTGATGAAATACTAAAAACGTTCGTTTTACTTAAATACCAGTAGTTAGAAGTTAATGTAACAAACAAATTCTGATTATTACTTTTAATTCGTGAAATGAAAATGTTTTATGAAGTATAACTGTTTGTTTTTTACCTCTTGGAAGGGTTTTCAATTGATCGAACAGTGATGTTTGTTGTAAGCAACTGTTGCCAAAACTGTGCGGAGAACCTCCTTATATACCCTTCGGATGCTGCAGATTTGGCTGCAGCCAAAGATTCAGCTGCAGCCAATCACAATCCTGCAGCATCCTGCACCATATATAGAAGTAATGCGGCTACATGTAAACAAGAATATTCTTCTAATTATAATAAATCGACAATAATCATAAATATCACATCTTAATCAAAGAAGGCAATAAGTTTGATGACTTGAAACAATAGACACCTTTAAATATGCATGTATAACAATACAATATTGAATGCTGCAGCATGAAAACTTAAGAAATTCTTACGAAGTCAGCGTCTCAAAGGGTGTCACCAATTCACCCCCAAGAAAATTCACCCCCAGAATTTGATTTCCTTGGACAATTCACCCCCAAAGACAATTCACCCCCAAGACATTTCGTCCCCATATTTTTATATGAGATTTTATTGTCATTTGCTTTTGTCATATTTGAAAATACGTTGTGAGCAGATGTTTTGGGTTTATAATTTTGATTTTGCAGCACAATTTTGACGTGAAAATAATAAATGTAGTATATAATGAAAGATGACATTGTGATTTTTGTCAAATGCAATTCAACCAATGTATTTTTCAATAAACTGTGTTACAACATATACAATTAAAATAAATTAAGTATTTTGTATAACATTTGTGCATTTGTTTTAAATAATATTATTAGGTTACTATTTTATTATTAGTACTTTTTCAAATAATGAAGTCGATTCATTAGTTTCATTGAATTCTTAGAATTTTACATTATCATAATTACTTATTTATTCATGTTAGATATGATAATTAATTTAATAAAATGCAATGGTTTAATTTATAAGAAAGCCTTTATTAAAGAAAGGAAATTTAATCTGGTTGGGAGCGTGCCATTAATGGGTATTACAATCAAGCATTCACACCCCTGATGAGGCTTTATCAGAGTGTCAAAACAGATTAATCAAAGTGTCAAAACAGATAAACAAAGACAGTTACACACATTGACAAATAATTATGTTGGGCTGGGCAATTCTAATACCTGGTAATACCTGTATTTAAAAAAATGCCATTTTTGTTCACCTGATATTTTGATTATTATTTTTATGTAAAGGGGCCTTTTCACGTTTTGGTAAATTGACAAAATTGAAAAATGTTCTGAAATGTATTTTTTACAAAAATTGTACTCAATTCAAGTCCACTTCAATCATACAGTATGTTAACTCATTCCATACTACAGCCTCATCTACGTCTCTGCTCTAAGCAACCCCTATCAGTAATAGCCATTTCTACCACTAGATAATCAAAGTGCTGACAGTACTGGTGTGACGATGCTTTTGAAGAGGATGGATATAAAACATCAATTTAAGTCTATCTATATCACCACAATTGTGTATGTTGATACGAACATTTGGGTACGATAAAAAATTTGGGTACGAAAATTTTGGGTATGAAAAAAAATTTGGTAGGAAAAAAATTTGCGTACGAAACATTTTTGGTACGAAAAAAAGTTTAGGGGTACGGGGAAGTAGTACCCGTGGGTAACTTGACCCATTTAGCGAAACTGGGAGGCGGGTCACATTCTTGTTCATTAAGTATGGCAATACCTTCATGATGATTCTCGAAAGTAGGTATGAGCCCATAGCCGGACCATGTGAACTCAATCGTATGAGCACTTGACTATCCGAGTTCGCCCACGAACATATGGATAAGTTAACCAATAGCAAATTGACCTTATACATGTATATGCTGAAATCTAACAATCGAACGAAATATCAAACATGGTATGTACACTTAGGTGGTTGTGTAATTTCTGTTAGAATATCGTATTCAATATGTAAATTTTAAATGATTGCGACCGCATTTGAGTTAGTTTGCCTTGTTTGAGTCTATACGCGCCTAGGCTGCACCCAGTCTGTGTATTTGTGTTTTTCCAAGGTAATGAGTTACCTCCGCGCTGAGGCTGCATAATGTTGGGACCCGGAGTGTGTCATGCACTCCTACCTAATAAGATTAGATTGACGACAGTTGGGACGAATTTTGAATAATAGCAGCAATTTCCAGCTATTTGTTTTGTACTGAAATACTTTTTAATTTTTTATATGGTCAAATGCTGCGGGGGGGATGAGATTATCCGGAAAAAAAAACACCTGTCCGGAATGGTGACCACAAAATAGACAAAATATAACATTGCGCCGGGAGCGGGAATCGAACCGGTGTCGTAAAGGTGAAAAAGCGAACGTCCTTACCACTGCGCTAGCGGGGTGGACAATTACGCAAGCAAATGTTGTTATATCTATATATATCATAGCAGTGCAGCGTTTACAATTTGCAGGTTCGAAATTGTTCGCATTCTTTAGTTTTGTGATCACGTAAAAAGTTAATATTACATGTTTTATTCGCAATTTATTTACTAAATCGAGAACAAATATCAAACAAAATAGAGAAAATATATAGTTGTTTCATTGGTCCATAAAAATAAAATGGTTGTAAAATTACTAATTTTAAATTAACGTTCTGATACACTTATTGAATCTGTTTCCCAAAAATATGCTGTTCTATTAATATTTACCTTTATCAGCACGAACGACAACTCTGCTATGAGAATGTTATCAATGAAAATCAACGAGCAATCTCCTACGCAGTGGCGAATGCCAATGGAAGTAACTGAAAAATAGAGTTATCTCAATCGGACTGGCTCGGTCTTTTACATAGGTTCCCATTGTGAAGATTTTTTTTACTGGTTATCAAACCTTAGACGACGCTGTTCCAGCATCGTCAAAAAGTACCCTCATCAGCTCTGAATGCCTGACCGATTATATGTTTATTGTTACCTTTAGTGGTGTGAAAAAGGTTGTTTTAGGTGTTGTTACTTTGTAGAGTGATTATGTGACAAATATTTTATTATTATATTTCCCATTTAAAAATAAATAAAGTAATATTATGAAAATTTCGAAATCTTGCATAACTTATTAAATAAAAAACATTATTTGAATTATTTCCAAATAATCTATCCAATACCATTATTACTTATTTATACACTTTTTACAAATATAAACTGTTTTAATTAATTAAAACATTATTAAATAAGACAAAAACAGATAATAAATTATTTAATGTCATAAAAACAATAATAAGATATTGTTAATAATAAAAACAAACATCAATAGATAAAAAGCACACTTATGTTTCAATTGCAAGTAATTTTATGGAAAAAAAGAAAGACATTCTGAGAACATCTTTATATGCTTTTATTAGAACTTTATACAAAATAAATAGAATACAAATAACTTTTCTTAGAAAACAGTTATTCGTAATTACTAAATCCTAAACAAACAGAAAAAGAAAAAATATCTGGGGGTGAATTGTCCAGGGAGCAGGGGTGAATTGCCTAGGGGGTGAATTGTCTTTAGGGGGTGAATTGTCTTGGGGGTGAATTGTCTCGCTTCCGTCTCAAATAGTTCCCTGCAAACTATTATGTTTTAACAATTAATATAAATGAACAGTTTGCAAGTTATAATAAATATAATCTTTTTATACAAATAGAGGAGTGAATATTATAATTGTACTGCTTATTTTAAAGTCAAATGCATGCATAACACTCCACCATATTCTTACGTATGACGTCACCAATATACATTGCTGCAACGATTTTGACAGTGCAGGAATTTCGAATATGTTGGATTATTCTCACAACAAACAACATATAATGGACTAAACACAGATAAATACAAATACATAAATATATTAGATCTTGGAGAGCATTATCTTGCTAAATGCAGTGCACTGTATAGACAAAATGTGAACAACAATAATGTGCACCGGTATTTGGATGAGGAATGAATTCGGATGATAATACATGAAGTATACATTACAATATACAGACCCGAGTAAAGGCATCTTGCACGATTTACTAACATTTAGAATCCATATTTCGGTCATTTTCTGTGTACATAGTGCATAAGAGCCCACATGGTTTATATGATGTACGGTAGCTGTATGCGCTACGGTGAATGCAATGACACCTTGTTAACCATTCAAACGTTAAGGGTTCTCAAGCAGCATTCTAATGTGCGTTTGCATTTACTATAAATTCTTGAAGTCAGCCACAATTGGGTCAAAATTAGGACTTTTGATCGTGGAATCATGCAAGGCGCATTTACTGAGAACTGTAATCATCATCATTATTATTCCTTGACTGCCTATTGCTGACCCAGATATCTGACATAGAGGTGAATCCAGGCCCCCAGGTAAAAGAAAATAAAAATACCTCGAGATATCCTTGTGGTATTTGTGATACAGAGGTTACTTGGGAACATCAAGGTATTGCCTGTGACCAATGTTACGTCTGGTATCATGCTCATTGTCAAGGGATAGGAGATACAACTGTTACAGGTCAATAATTGAATCTTTTATAAATAAAATGTATAAATGCTTGAAATGATTTTGTTTTACTTTACATCACCTAATTTATACAGTTCAGGTCCGTCCGTCAAGTTCATCGTATTCGTAGATGTACGTAGGCGTAGGTTGACATATACAGTATCAGGTAAACTAACATCTATATTTATCTTCACCTGTCCATCTGTCCACTCTCCTTTGTTATGCTAATTCCCCTCTAGCGCTGACCAATCGTATGTATATAACATCAATCGTTGATGCTATGCCTTGTTGATGTTGTATACATACGATGAACGGCATTCTTTGATATTCATTAAATATTTAGTATTTAAATATATATTTGCAGGTAAATTGCTTTAGTAACATTGTTTTATGTTTATGTATGTTTTTAGCCATTTTCATATTGTATTTTATGTAACATGTAAGTAAGATTGAATTACCTGTGCGACCTGTATTCAAGTATTCATAACATCCATCGTCGCCATTGTTAGTTATGTTTACGTTGTTTACATTGTCGTCAAGTATGGATATAACATCAATCGTTGATGCTATGCCTTGTTGATGTTGTATACATACGATGAACGGCATTCTTTGATATTCATTAAATATATAGTATTTAAATATATATTTGCAGTTAGTTGTATTTTACCTGCCGTCAGACCAGCCTAAAAGAACCACGTACTGTAACACAACTTACGTCTGCCTTTCCGACTCTCGTTTTATCTGGCACTGTACTAAATGTGGCAGCTCAAACTTTTCGCAATCCCCTATCTGAATCCCTAAATAGCCTGAGTGTAAATACCATATATTCTCCTCTGCATTCCCTTAGCTCAGAAGAAAGCTCTAAAACTAGCGGTCATATGCTTGACACTAGCCATCCAAGCCCTAGAACAAGGCCAGTTGCCACATCAACACCCAATGCTAAGAATAAAAAGGTTAAACCCCCTAGGCCTCCTAAAACTTAAACCTTTGGAACGCCTCACCATCTTAAATATAAACTACCGCTCCGTCAAAAATAGATCCAAGAACTGCAACAGGTAATCTCCCAGACCAAGCCAGACATCCTGTGTCTCACAGAAACATGGCTTAAACCCGAAATAAATTCCTCGGAAATCTTTCCGGATCATCTTAACTTTAATGTGTACAGGGATGACAGGTTAAACAGCCAAGGAGGAGAGACCCTGTTAGCTATCTCCCGCTCCATCACCAGCCAGGAACAACCCGACCTTAACTCTAATAGTAATGCAATCTGGGCAAAGATCTCCCTTAAAGGTATCAGAGACATATATATCTCTTCCTTTTACAAACCTCACGAGAACGGTGAGGAGTCGCTTAATGAGTTATGGTCAAGGGTAAGAAAGATTCCCAGGAATAGCTCAATCTGGATCTTGGGTGACTTCGACATGCCCAGTATAAATTGGACAATAGAATCCATTATAGAAGGCTGCAGGCATATGAATATCCATATCGCCCTTCTGAAAAATCTATTAGACCTAAATCTCCAACAAATGGTCACTTCCCCCACTAGAGGCAATAACACCCTAGATCTTTTCTTCACAAATACGCCCGGTCAAGTCCATAGCACCACTACATTGCCCCCACTGGGCTCATCAGATCACGACATTGTATTTCATGAGATGAAGGTTAATAGAGGCCGTCCCCTACAAACTGTCAGAGAAGTCGAAAGTTATAGGAAAGCTGATTGGTCAAGCCTCAAAAATGACTTTAATAAATACGCAAAATCCTTTCTAGCCTGTTGTTACTCTGACCTGAAATCTGCTTGGTTGTCCTTTAAGAATGAGCTTACGCGTCTTAGCTCCATCCATATCCCATCAAAACAAACTAAGGTACGTCGTGACCTGCCCTGGATAAATCCTTCCATCATACGCCAAATTAGAAAACGTAACCCCGTAATCGACTGTACTCCAAACTTAAGAAGTCAACAACCAACTCACCTGACCTACTACAGAAATTTAAGAAGCTTAGAGGCCAAATCCAAAAGCAAATTAGAAACTCCTACTGGTTGTATTTAGACAAGGTTATTTTCTCAAATGACTCACAACCAGGGGTAAATAAGAAATTTTATTCTTTCGTCAAGTCAAATAAAACAGAAAATTGTGCAGTAGCCCCCCTCAAGAGTGATGGTAAAACTTTTACAGATCCAAAGACTAAGGCAAACATATTAAACAAACAGTTTGAGTCAGTCTTCTCTCGCCCACAGCCACTAAGTCTCTCTCAGTCCTGTAAACAAATACTCACCGCACAAAATCATCCAAAGATGCAAAATATCACTATCACCGAGGATGGAGTTCAAAAACTCCTTAAAGGTTTAAACCCCAGTAAAGCCTCAGGACCCGACCAGATCTCCCCAAGGTTATTAAAGCAACTTTACCATCAAATAGCCCCTGTCCTGACCCATATCTTAAGAATTTCTCTGAAATCAGGTATTGTCCCCAATGACTGGAAGCATGCAGTCATCGCTCCAGTGTACAAGAAGGGCCCTAAATGTAAACCCTGTAACTACAGACCTATTTCCCTAACCTGTATTGCCTCTAAGCTTATGGAGCACATACTAGTCTCAAATATCATGTTTTATTATGATGAACATGATAGAACATCATATCTTAAGTGCATTCCAACACGGTTTCAGGTCAAAACACAGCTGTGAAACCCAGCTCATTAGTTTTTCCCAGGACAGGGGTTTTTTTTACTAAGAAAGTGACGCCGATATTCGGCGTCTTCCCCTACCAGAATTTTTCCCCTTAAAATACAATTTCCCCACCAAAAATATCATTTTTCACCAAAATATAATATTTTCTCTCAAAGAAATGTTTATTTTTTCCTTGGGGCATTCGACAATTATCCAATGTGCACCATGTACAACGAATTCGCGCTCTCCTCTCTCCAGACGAACACACAACATCTGGGAATCCCAGTTATTCTAAATATAGCTCTTAAATAACGTCATGTAAACTGGGCAACTAATCGATATAATCATGTGACTATTTTACTGGATACCACTCTTGCGCGAGAAGGGTGTTTCGTCAATTAATTACCGGAAACCAGTCGAATTTTCATCCGGGCTATGTGCAAGCCGAGGTATAAACGTGAAAACAGAAAAAAATGTCTCACAATTAGCGTTCTTACACAAACAAAATAAAACATTCGAACTCGGAAGATACTGAACGCATCGAGGCATTTTTTAAGAAAGAATCATCGAAAACCGTTATAACCCAGCAGGATTCCGAGGTAATCAACATCGAACATTGTGAAAGTGAAAGTAGACAATCGGCAGCTGCCGCTCCTTTCCCTTCCAATACTGTAGCAAATCAAGATCGTCAACCCATTCATCATGAAATTGAAATCACAAAATTGACATCGTCCCCCGGCCCCAGTACAAAAATATAGTTGAAAACATTTCCCATTATTAGATCTACACCTGCAACTTTATTAAGGACTTTTGACTTTAATACCTGTTAAATGTGTTTAAGAACAAAAAGGACAGAGACAAGTCTCTTTTGATGAGTTATAGACATAGTCATTGAAATGAACAGTTTTTATTTTTTCCCCTAATATCTCTCGTTCGCACTCTTTTTTTCCCCTTTCACCCAGCGTCCAGCGTCTTCCCCTTTCTCTAAAAAAAACCCCTGCAGGAAGTCTATGACAATCTTGAACAAGGTCAACAAACTGATATAGTTATGGACTTCAGCAAAGCTTTTGATAAAGTCGATCACCCAAGATGCACAAACCCTCCAAAATGATCTCTTAAATCTTGAAAACTGGGAATCCGATTGGTCCATGGAATTTAACTCCGACAAATGTGAAATTCTTAGAATCAGCCGCAAGAAACATCCTGTCCTTTTTCCATACAAACTTCATGGCATAGAACTTAAGACCACAGAGGCTGCAAAATATTTAGGTGTCACCATAAGTAACGACCTGTCATGGACCAATCACATAAACAATATAACATCTAAGGCCAGCAATTCACTCAGACTCATCAAAAGAAATATCAAAACTTCAAATAAACAAGATGCGTTTGTGAAACACAATGTCCCCCTATATGACGTTTGACTTTGAAGGATGACCTTGAACTTGTGAAGGATGACCTTGACCTTTCACCACTCAAAATGTGCAGCTCCACGAGATACACATGCATGCCAAAAATCAAGTTGCTATATTCAATATTGCAAAAGTATTCATAAAATAAGCGATTTGGGCCACATATATTTGACCTCTGACCTTGAAGGATGACCTTGACCTTGACATTTCACCACTCAAAATGTGCAGCTCCATGAGATGCATGTGCATGCCAAATATCAAGTTGCTATCTTCAATATTGCAAAAGTATTCATAAAATAAGCGATTTGGGCCACATATATTTGACCTCTGACCTTGAAGGATGACCTTCACCTTTCACCACTCAAAATGTGCGGCTCCATGAGATACACATGCATGCCAAATATCAAGTTGCTATCTTCAATATTGCAAAAGTAATCATAAAATGAGCGATTTTGGCCATATATATTTGACCTCTGACCTTGAAGGATGACCTTGACCTTTCACCACTCAAAATGTGCAGCTTCATAAGATACACATGCATGCCAAATATGAAGTTGCTATCTTCAATATAGCAAAAGTTATTGCAAAATGTTTAAGTTGGCGCAAACAGACAGACCAACAGACAGACCAACAGACAGGGCAAAAACAATATGTCCCCCACTACTATAGTGGGGGACATAAAAAGTTAAAGAGACTGCCTACAAAACGTATGTAAGGCCCCAGTTAGAATACTGCTCCACGGTTGGGCATCCTTGGCAAAATATCTAATCTACAAAATCGAACAAGTCCAATGATCAGCTGCCAGGTATGTCTGTAATGACTACAATTTCACCAGTAGTGTCTCCCAAATGCTGAATAATAACCAATGGCAAACTTTAGAACAGCGTCGAAACATCAGTAATGTCATCCTATTATACAAAATCCAAAATAATCTTGTGTGGGTTGACCATCACCACCTGACACTCACCAGAAACCTGAACTACCTTGTACCATACTCAAGGACACAGTATCACTCCAATTCATTTTTCCCACGTAGTATTCGTCTGTGGAATAGGCCTGCCTGTGTCCTTACAAGCTAGTCCCAGTTTAGGTATCTCTACTGGGCAGCTGCATCCTTTCCACCAGTTCTAAGTCTACTCTGATTTTAACCTTTCATCTTAGTCTTGTAGCTTCTTTTATCTTTTTATCTGCACTTAACATACTATTAACAGCTATTTTCTGACAACGCGCCTGCTTCTGATAATCATTCATACGATTGTATAGCAGTATCATGAAGATGTAGAACTGCCTGCACTTAACGGATGCAAGTGTATGCGTTTTGCATGAATCCATGTCCATAGGTTGGATTCCCCTTAAAGGTAACATTCAGGCTGTCGGCATGCAAAATGTTCACTACTCAGAATGGGACTGATAGTTGAATGTTAACTTTTGGTCACCAAATCAGCAACAATTCTTTAATGGTCATCTGGCACAATTCAAATGCGTGTGATGATGTTTTACCATACATTGTGGCCGACAGCCTCAATGGGATTCGAACATTTGGCAAGGAAATACTGCAATATGCAATCAATCGGATTTGTGACTGATAAAAATAATGGCAATATCAGTCTCATTGTGTATACGAAGTTCATGGGGATCTCACACGGTGGCCAAACGAGAACAGCATTGGATGAAGCTATGCATACCAGACCCAAGTTCATGTTGAATGAATCCGTGATCAACAAGAGATGTGTTTGCCAGAAACACAATGTCCCCTATTGCGCCGCTTTGAAGGCATATATTTGACCTTTGACTTTGAAGGATGACCTTGACCTTTCAAAACGTGCAGCTCCATGAGATACACATGCATTCCAAATATCAAGTTGCTATCTTCAATATTTCAAAAGTTATGGGCATAGTTAAAGTTTTCGGACAGACAGACAGTTCAACTGCTATATGCCACCCTACCGGGGGCATAAAAAGTTCAAATCTCAATATGTCTACGTCTACATGTTACTCCCCAGCAATCAATTCTGACTAACTCGGAGGCGCAGTCAAGAAAACTTTCAAAATGTGCAGCTCCATGAGATACACATGCATGTCAAATATCAAGTTGCTATCTTCAATATTTCAAAAGTTATGGGCAATGTTAAAGTTTTCGGACAGATGGACAGTTCAAATGCTATATGCCACCCTACCGGGGGCATAAAAAGTTCAAATCTCAATATGTCTACGTCTACATGTTACTCCTGAGCAATCAATTCTTACTAACTGGGAGGCGCAGTCAAGAAAACTGTGTTAAAATGAAAATCAATAGGGGTCATCTTCGAGTCATGATCAATGTACCTATGAAGTTTCATGATCCTAGCCATAAGCGTTCTTGAGTTATCATCGGGAAACCATTTTACTATTTCGGGTCACCGTGACCTTGACCTTTGACCTAGTGACCTGAAAATTAATAGGGGTTATCTGCCAGTCATGATCAATGTACCTATGAAGTTTCATGATCATAGGCATAAGCGTTCTTCAGTTATCATCCGGAAACCATTTTACTATTTCGGGTCACCGTGACCTTGACCTTTGACCTGAAAATAAATAGGGGTCATCTGCCAGTCATGATCAATGTACCTATGAAGTTTCATGATCCTAGCCATAAGCGTTCTTGAGTTATCATCCGGAAACCATTGTACTATTTCCGGTCACCGTGACCTTGACATTTGACCTAGTGACCTGAAAATCAATAAGGGTCATCTGCGAGTCATGATCAATGTACCTATGAAGTTTCATGATCCTAGGCATAAGCGTTCTTGAGTTATCATCAGGAAACCATTTTACTATTTCGGGTCACCGTGACCTTGACCTTTGACCTAGTGACCTGAAAATAAATAGGGGTCATCTGCAAGTCATGATCAATCTACCTATCAAGTTTCATGATCCTAGGCATAAGCGTTCTTGAGTTATCATCCAAAAACCATTTTACTATTTCGGGTCACCATGACCTTGACCTTTGACCTAGTGACCTCAAAATCAATAGGGGTCATCTGCGAGTCATGATCAATGTACCTATGAAGTTTCATGATCCTAGGCCCAAGCGTTCTTGAGTTATCATCTGACAACCACCTGGTGGACAGACCGACCGACCAACATGAGCAAAGCAATAAACCCCCTCTTCTTCGAAGGGGGGCATAAAAATAAGATATTAGTGCAGGCATAAATATCAAAGTGTGCAAGATTAAAAACATAGGGTGGCTAGAATGTAACTGTCACCAGCCTATCTTTGAAGATATCAAGGCTGGGACTGGACCAGTTCCATTTAGGCCGGCAGCTGAAAATAGACTGACTGATAATGACCTGCGCATCACATCATAATCAAATAACCAGGATTTGCATATTCAATGTAAACTTTAGAAACAAAGCATGTGAAATCTCGGAAATCTTCCAAATAAACGTAAAATACTTACCGGTAACTGCTACCGTGATTGTGTTGGTAATGTTGACAATTTAAACAACAAAACATGATTTTTACGTTTTATTTACATTCATGATCAAAGAGAAGAGGAAGCTATGAATGACAACACTTTTATAACAGTGAATACATTATAGCCTATTTTAGATGGTTGTTTAAGAGTAAACAAAATGTGGGAAAAAAATGAATCGACACAGGCACCATGACTTGACAGAAACACAAATTGAAAGACAAATTTACCTGTTGAAAGTTTGCGTTTTTTTTAATGGATCATTATTACCCCCAAAATTTAACATTTTGCAGATATATATATAGATGGATATTTATGGTTTCTAACTTATTTACTACAAGGTTATTTTAAATCACAAATCATAACACATAATGGTAATTGTGAGAATGAAGAAAACAATTATAAAGGATGTCAAAAAATAGGATCTTCTCAGTCTCAACAAATACATAAAACAGTAAGTAAACAACAACTACAGTCATTCCCAACAAATATTACATATAAAATTAATGTTTATAAGATTTTGTATGAGAAGTATGAAGTTAATGTATATCACTCCAAGAAAATATGATGACCAGACCTAATCTAGCTTTTCATACAACATTTATTTCCCATGTCTTCAAATATCAATGTATTTTCCTTGCAAATAAGAGACTAAACCACAAAATATTGAAGCACAATGCAAATTCAGTGTTGTATGTTTGTCTCTATATAGGCAGTGCTTTGTGAAAAAGGGATTTAATGCATGTGCCTAAAGTGTCGTCCCTGATTAGCCCATACAGGATACACAGGGACGACACTTTCCACTTTTATGGTTTATTTTGATTACAGAAAGTCTCCTATTAGCAAAAATCAAGTTGAGGACTGCACAGGCTAATCTGGGACGACACTTTACACACATGCATTAACCCTCTGTTCACAGCCCAATTATATTTCAGGTGGAGAGAATTCTGCGTTTATGTGGTCATATCCTTAAATATTTTAGAATGAGCACGATATAATGTTTATATCCACACATCCCAACAAACATTTAGAACACACACTGATTTCAGGGTTTTATTTCACCTGTCGCTTGTAAGGCGCAGATTTCAGTATTATTGTCAAACTTTTACACTACTATTGTTTGTTGCTGACATTTCTCCATTTATTCGGTATATCCTTTAGACTGGAGTTTGGCTATAATCCTCTCCAGCTGTCGCTTGGCCTCGCAAAGTGGGAAATTGGACATCTCATAGTATTGTGGAGCTATCTGTATCAACCTGCAACAAAGTGGGAAATTGGACATCTCATAGTATTGTGAGGCTATCTGTATCAACCTGCAACAAAGTGGGAAATTGGACATCTCGTAGTACTGTGGAGCTATCTGTATCAACCTGCAACAAAGTGGGAAATTGGACATCTCATAGTACTGTGGAGCTATCTGTATCAACCTGCAACAAAGTGGGAAATTGGACATCTCATAGTATTGTGGGGCTATCTGTATCAACCTGCAACAAAGTGGGAAATTGGACATCTCATAGTATTGTGGGGCTATCTGTATCAACCTGCAACAAAGTGGGAAATTGGACATCTCGTAGTACTGTGGAGCTATCTGTATCAACCTGCAACAAAGTGGGAAATTGGACATCTCATAGTATTGTGGAGCTATCTGTATCAACCTGCAACAAAGTGGGAAATTGGTCATCTCGTAGTATTGTGGAGCTATCTGTATCAACCTGCAACAAAGTGGGAAATTGGACATCTCGTAGTATTGTGGAGCTATCTGTATCAACCTGCAACAAACATTATACTGTATATCATCATTATCTTTGATGTCAACTGGAATGATGAATGGAAGTTTATTGCATCTAAATAATAATCTTTGTTAAACATGAAAATCCTCAAAAGAGTTCTGCTAATCTATACTCATAAATGACTTAACATTGTATACTGTATCATGATCTATGGATCTGTCATACAAATCACCAGAATTATGGCAAATGTGTTCTTTCCACAGAAAAAACTCATGGTAGGCAAAACAATTGATGTAATTTCAGTAAGTATGAAAATGACACCAATTACTTGTTCTGTCCAGGTAGTGAACATGTAGTGATGCACTTTTAAGGCCATGTTAATATTAAAGTCACTCTGATTTGAAGGTTGGTCAAACCACTGATAACTTTTGTTTAATTTCAAGAAATCCGGCATAATGATACAAAATTGAAAATTTGCACAGGCCCAGTTCAAAATTTTCTAACACTGCAGTTAACCAATCTATCAAACATGATTGAAAATCCATTGATACACTAAGCAGTTGTGAAATCACTGTTTTGTGGAGATATCTCACAATGATATCTGTACAGTATTTGACTGACATTGACCAAAGATATGGTTGGAACTCCAATAGCAAATGGTCAGCAAAATGAAATTTGGCCATTAAAGAAGTAAACCAAAATTTACGACAGAAACCTTAAGAATACAAATCAAAATCTACCACAGAAATCTGAATAAAACCAATCAAAATATACCACAAATATCTCCTAAAAAATACCATTCTGGTTTCACGTCCGTCACAGTTCGTATGTAGTTCTTTGTGGTGAGCACAAACTCGTTATAGAGCACCCACTCGGGCTTGTGGTCGAGACAGGTGGAAGGGTGCAGCTGCACTATCTGGTTGTCCTTCACTGTCAGGTAGTGGCCAGTTCGCTCCAGGTGGGCAATCTACACAACACATTGCATAAGCCTCGCTTGCAAAAAACCTGCTTGATGCGTATGCGTAGTGTCATCCCAGATAAGAGATGACTATTAACCAACATCACAGATGTGACGTATAACCCCACATGCAGCATTGACACAGACTATTTATGGCCGGGACAATATCATTTATGGCCATTTTTGACCTTTGAACTAAAAGTGTGACCTTGATGTTGCAGATACCAACGTAATTCTTTAGTATGACACGCCTTGCAATGATGGTGAACAAATTTGCCAAATGATTTTAAAATCTCACAATGAACAATATAGTTAAGGCTCAGACAAGCTCATTTATGGTCATCTTTGACCTTTGAACTCAAAGTGTGACCTTGACCTTTGAGATATTGACGTAATTCTTTCGCACGACACACTGTCCAATGATGGTGAACAAATGTGCAAAATGATTAAAAAATTTCACAATGCACGACATAGTTATGGCCCGGACAAGGTTATTTATTGTCATTTTTGAACTCAAGTGTGACCTTGACCTTGGAGATATTGGCGTAATTCTTTCGCGCGACACACCGTCTGTCCAATGATGGTGAACAAATGTGCCAAATGATTTTAAAATCTCACAATGAACGACATAGTTATGGCCCGGACAAGCTCATTTATTGCCATTTTCAAACTTTGAACTAAAAGTGTGACCTTCACCTTGGAGATATCCACATAATTTTTTCGCGCGACACACCGTCCAATGATGGTGAACAAATTTGCCGAATAATTTTAAAGTCTCACAATGAAAGACATAGTAATGGCCCGGACAAGCTCCTTTATTGCCATTTTTGACCTTTTAACTCAAAGAATGACCTTGATCTTAGAGATATCGACGTAATTCTTTCTCGCGACACACAATCCCATAATGGTGAACAAATGTGCCAAATAATTTTAAAGTCTCACCATAAACAACAAAGATATGGCCCAGACAAGCATTTGACCTTTGAACTTAAAGTGCGACCTTGACCTTGGAGATATCGACGTAATTCTTTCACGCAACGTACCGTCCAATGATGGTGTACAAATGTACCAAGTCATTTTAAAATCTAACGATACATGACTTAGTTATGGTCTGGACAAACTTTCGGTCAAAAATGCACTAAGTGACCCAGTGACCTAGTTTTTGACCCGTCATGACCCATATTAAAACCTGACCTAGACATCATCTGGATACAACTTCTGACCAAGTTTGGCTAAGATCGGATGAAATTTTCAGGACAGACAGACCGACAGACAAAGTGACTCCTGTATAGCCCTCATTACCAGTAATTGGGGTATAATTAGGCCCTATTTTCCCACATCCCGGCTCAATTCTATGTCATCGCATGGGATCAAGGCCTTTTTTTATTCTATAGCAGTGCACAAATTTAGCAACAACTTCTAAGAAAATGTCCTTAGATTCATGCAATTATCCAGCCAACTAATAAAAAATTGGCTTAATATCCCAAATCAAAATTCTATGATTTCTATGTCAAAAACCTTCCACAAAAAAAGTAAAAATGTGAAAAGGCATTTTGGGTTTAGTGCAGACGACATCCGTGTTTCATTCATTGTAAGGATAACAGGTGCCACCAATAAATCATTGGCTTGGCACTGAAGTGGGAGAAGTTATTTTACGGATCACTGTATATATTTTTGTTGTCAGAATATCTTGCATAGTGGTGTTTTTTTGTGTAAATTAGTGTAAATAAGTACTGCATTTGTGCCTATTACATTTACTACAACATTTATTTCCAATAATGCAAAGCTAATTCTTTTAATTTATAACTGATCACAGGGACTGGGCAATAATAAAAGATCACAGGGACTGGGCAAATACGCGAACCGGTGGTTTTGTATAAAAACAAATCTTCTTTGTTCCAATATCCAAGAAACCGCCTAGTTACTAATAAAGGCGCTATAGAGCGCGAAGCGCGACACGTATTATTAATTGTAATAATGAGTCTTGATAAAGGAAGCAGCCGCTTATCAATGAGGAGCACCATCACAGCACCCTAGTCTCATTACTATCAAGTCCTCCTACGTTGTTTTTTTTAAGAACCACATATAGAAGGCCGCAGGCCTAACCCGTATCATGCCAGTGGTATGGACCCATTTGTATGGACCTTTAACCAGGCTCAATATCCAGCATTTAAACTTTCCGGTTTACATTTAAACCGACTATTAATAGCTTATTAATATCTTAGTAAGAACATGGTTTTTTCAAGCGGTACTGTAGTGTAGTGGTTACACGCTCGCTTCACATGTGAGAGACCCAAGGTTCGAGCCCCAGTAGAATCAAATTATTTATTTGTGTTCTATGTTAACTTTTTGTTTTGATGTAGACATTTTAGTTTAAATATATGCTGTTTTATTGTAACCAATTTTTGTTTTTATTATGCCCATGAAATACATGTGTGAGAGGGTGGGGGGGGGGGGGGGGGGGGGTTCGTAAACACATTAAAACTTTTACAGTGTTTTGAGAAAAATATGAAATTATGCTTACAAGATGAAGCAGATTTTTTAAAACCTACACAGTTCTGTTCCATTAATGAAAACTGCACACGGATGCCAGTCAAAACAAGAGCACCGCCTTGCGGGTGCAGACCGCTCATCTCTTTTCTTTTTAAAGGTGAAGGGACTCTCATTTTCAATCACAAAGGAGGGAGGGGTGGAGTGAAGAGGGGTGTATAGTGTGGGGGCGTGGACATTTATTACATTATCTTCCAAAAATGTGAAATAAAATGAAAAAAAAAATCGGGAGAGGGGTTGGACGGTATTTCAAACATAAAATAATAAAAATAAATATTTGTGTTTTTCAACCGTTTCAAAAAAAAAAAATTGGGGGTGGGGTGGGGGTGGGGTATAGTAAAGTGTGAGGGTATGTTGGTCATTTGTGAGATGATCTTAAAAAAAAAAAAATAGGGGGGGGGGGGGAATTCGGGGGGGGGGGGGGGGGGTATTTTTGGGTGTGATGGTTGGAAGTATTTCAAATATATAATAATAAAAATAAATATTTGTTTTTTAACCGTTTAAAAAAAAAACAATTTGGGGGGGTGGGAAGGGGTGGGGGGTATAGGATAGTGTGAGGGTGGTGGTGGTCATTTGTGAGATGATCTTAAAAAAAAAAAAAAATTGGGGGAGATTCGGGGGGGGGGGGGGGGGGGGGGTTGGAGGGCACGGGGGATGGTTTGGGTGGAGTCTATTGTGGTATGTCAGGTAAGAGTAGTTTTGTCAAAGTATCAATCAAATCTAATCATAAATAAAGAAGTTATGGCATTTTTAGCAAAATTTAATAATTTGACCTTGAGAGTCAAGGTCATTCAAAGGTCAAGGTAAAATTCAACTTGCCAGGTACAGTAACCTCATGATAGCATGAAAGTATTTGAAGTTTGAAAGCAATAGCCTTGATACTTTGGAAGTGATGTGGATCGAAACACAAAATTTGACCATATATTCAAAGTTACTAAGTCAAAAAAGGGCCATAATTCAGTAAAAATGACAACCAGAGTTATGCAACTTGTCCTTTTACTGTACCCTTATGATAGTTTGCGAGGGTTCCAAGTATGAAAGCAATATCTATGATAGTTTAGGGGTAAAGTGGACCAAAACACAAAACTTAACAAAATTTTCAATTTTCTAAGTATAAAGGGCCCATAATTCCGTCCAAATGCCAGTCAGAGTTACATAACTTTGCCTGCACAGTCCCCTAATAATAGTTAATAAGTGTTGCAAGTATGGAAGCAATAGCTTTGATACTGTAGGAATAAAGTGGACCTAAACACAAAACTTAACCAAATTTTCAATTTTGTAAGTATAAAAAGGGCACATAATTCTGTCAAAATACCAGTCAGAGTTACATTACTTTGCCTGCACAGTCCCCTTATGATAGTTAGTAAGTGTTGCAAGTATGAAAGCAAAAGCTTTGATACTTAAGGAATAAAATGGACCTAAACACAAAACTTAACCAAAATTTTCAATTTTCTAAGTATAAAAAGGGCACATAATTCTGTTAACATGCAAGCCAGAGTTATCTAACTTTGCCTGCCCAGTCCCCTCATGATAGTAAGTAAGTGTACCAAGTTTGAATGCAATAGCATTGATACTTCCTGAGAAAAGTGGACCTAAACGCAAAACTTAACCGGACGCCGACGCCAAGGTGATGACAATAGCTCATAATTTTTTTTCAAAAAAAAGATGAGCTAAAAAGGAAACCAATGTAAACAAGAAACCGTCGGAGACGGGTGATGCTCCCCAAAGGTTTATGTTGTCACAAATTGTGACTCACAATATTGCACTATATATTCAGATAAAAGGAAAGGTCTTGAGGGGCATAACTCTCTAAATAAATCATCTAACCAGAACCCACTAATAACATGCGCATCTCCTCAAGGTAGTTAAGCTTCCCATAAAGCTTCATTGAAGTCCAGTCAGAAGTTGGGGAGAAATAGCCCGGACAAGAATTGCACTCTATGTACAGTTTATAGAAAATTTCAAAGGGCCATAACTCTGTGAAAAATCATCCAACCAAAACCTGCTGATAATTTGCACATCTCCTGTTGGTAGTGAAGCTTCCCATAAAGTTTCATTGAATTGCCGTGATAAGTTGCTGAGAAATAGCTCGGACAAGAATTGCACTATATGTACAATGGAAAATTTCAAAGGGCCATAACTCTGTGAAAAATCATCCGACCATAACCCACTGATAATATGCACATCTCCCTGTTGGTAGTGAAGCTCCTCATAAAATTTCATTGAATTCCCGTAATAAGTTGCTGAGAAATAGCTCGGACAAGAATTGCAATATATATGTAAAATGGAAAATTTCAAAGGGCCATAACTCTGTGAAAAATCATCCGACCATAACAGGCTGATGTGCACATCTCCTCTTGCTAGTGAAGCTTCCCATAAAGTTTAATTGAATTCCGGTCATTAGTTGCTGAGAAATAGCCCAGACAAGAATTGCACTCTATGTACAGTTAATGGAAAATTTCAAAGGGCCATTACTCTGTGAAAAAAATCATCCGCCCAAAACTGGCTGATAATATGCACATCTCCTCTTGGTAGTGAAGCTTCCTATAAAGTTTCATTGAATTCCGGTCATTAGTTGCTGAGAAATAGCCCGGACAACATTGTACACGGACAGACACACGGACACACGGACAGACAAAGCGGCTACTATATGCTCCCCCCAAAAATATTTTTGGGGGAGCATAATAAAATCAACTATGAAATATTTGGGGGTTACAACACAAAATCATAGATAATGGTTATTTGGGGGTTATAACACAACATCATAGACTAGAGCTTTGTCACAGACGTGACGTATACCACCACGCGCCGCATTGACACAGACTATTGTGCATGCTGTCTTCACACAAAAAAGAGAAGCTTATTTATGGCGATTTTAAAGAATTATTATGCCATTATTATTTATGGCCATTTTTTTCTATTGAACTCAAAGTGTGACCTAGACCTTGGAGATATCGACCTTATTCTTTCGCACGACACACCCTCCAATGATGGTGAACAAATGATTTTAAAATCTCACAATTAACAACATAGATATGGCCCAGACAAGCTCATTTATGGCTTTTTTTACCTTTGAACTCAAAGTGTGACCTTGACCTTGTAGATATCAACGTACTTTTTTCGCGCAACACACTGTCCAATGATGGTGAACAAATGTGCCAAATCGTTGCAAAAATCTCACAATGAACGACATGGTTATGGCCCAGACAAGCTCATTTATGGCCATTTTTGTCCTTTGAACTCAATGTGTGACCTTGACCTTGGAGATATCGATGTAATTCTTTTACGCAACACACAGTCCCATGATGGTGAATAAATGTGCCAAATAATTTTAAAGTCTCACCATAAACAACAAAGTTATTGCCAGGACAAGCTCATGTATGGCCATTTTTGACCTTTGAACTCAAAGTGTGACCTTGACCTTGGAGATATCGATGTTATTTTTTTGCATGACACACCATCCAATGATGGTGAACACATCTGCAAAACGATTTTAAAATCTCACAATAAATGACAGAGTTATGGCTCGGACAAGCTCATTTATGGACATTTTTTACCTTTGAACTCAAGGTGTGACCTTATATCGACGTAATTCTTTCGCGCGACACACCGTCCAATGATGGTGAACAATTGTGCCGTATGATTTTTAAATCTCACCATGAACAACTTAGTTATTGACAAGCTTTCTGGACAGACCGACAGACCGACAAAGTGAATCCTATATAGCCCCCATTACCATTGGTAATGGGGGTATAATAATGGTTATTTGGGGGTTATAACACAAAATCATAGATAATGGTTATACCAGTATCTTTTTCTATTTTGTTTAAAATAATCGGCAAATATATCAATATTTACAGTAGAAAAAAAATCGTTCCATGTAACTTCATTGAGTGCCTTTTACACTGAAATTCTCAACGCCCTTTGATGCTTTGCATCAATACTTATCTTGTATGGTAACTGCTATATGGTAGGGTATCTGCGTAGGGATAGTTTTTAAGTGAATTTAACTGTCAGTTTGCACGGTTTTTAAAGGAACCTTATCATTTTTTGATAAATTCACAGAATTGAAAAAAATTGTTTAAGATTTAAAAAATTTCGTTGTAGTCATGGTTTTTGCTAGGAAACAGTTATACTAAATTATCCATTATATGCATCTTGTGTCGATTTAAAAACTAATAAATAATAAAGAGTTACAAATGCAAAACACATGTATAATCTGAAGAAAAGTTCTGTTGTTATTGTCATATTTTGTGACATAATGCGGATTGCTTATTTTAGAAATAAAATGCAAACAGTGTTTCATCAGCCAGACGGCAAAATGGTTTAAGCGCTAGACTTTTACTCCAAGGGTCAGTGGTTTGAGCCCAGGTGTGGATAACTTTTTTTTCTTTCTTTAATTTGATTTTTTTTGCTCTTTAATTCCAACATTAACATTTTTCAATATAAAGCATTAGATGACTTCAGAACATTCCAAAATCTTTGAAAAGGTCCTTTTAGTACAATGTGTTAAATTATCCTAAAGTACTGTTTTATCCAATTTACAAACTGCCAAAGCATTACCTGCATGAAGAATCCGCACACAAGAGCCTTGCGTATATTGATGTAGTAGTCTCGGCTGGTGAAGTCCGTGCTGCTCCTCTTCAGGTTGAAGCGGTCCATGATGCGCGCCAGCTGCTGTCTCACGTTGTCTGCGCTCTTAAGCGAGCGGAAGTTGATGAAGTTGTCGTAGCACCACTGCGGGTCTTCTTGATCTACAGTGTGTTTCATACTATGTGATACAGTTTCAAACCTTTGTCGCTTTTTCAATCAAAGAGCTACTGTGAAACCATTATTAATCGTCAGGCATTAATTTTCGTGTATATCGTCAGTCGACTGATTGACGAATTCAAGATCCTAACGAACAATTATGTCCCATATTTGAACAAATTAAGATTGAATTACCTAAGGCGTGAGGCAATAAAATCCAATAAAATCCACGTATACATACTCCGTCTGTTTCGTAATCAAGATAAATCCAGATTTCACACAAAAGGGTGTTGATTATACAGTGTACTTAACTGACACGTGATATTGTTCTAAAACGCGAGTGCAGTACAGCTGTATCGACTGCGTTGACTTCGTTTAGGTAGAGTAGTAATGATTAGCGCTAATTGTTAACAACTTTATTACCCATTGTGTGTATTGCGTTTTTCAGTGTTGTTGCAGATTATACAGCCTCCACGCAGCAGATCCGGATCAACGACAATAAACGATATTTAAAGATGATGATGCGTGATCAACACCTGACTGATATACATTCTTTGCATTGATTACAATAAATACAGAACATATTGATTTGTGTTTGGTTGTTTGCGTTTAACTACAATACAGGTGTAAAAATAGCTTGTGCTTTGTTTATAGGCTATCGATATTTTTAATCATTGACAGCTTTTACAAGTTTTACGATACATGTTTCAAATCATTGTTACTTGTAGCAATTGAAAACGTAACAGGTAAACAGAAATTAGCAATCATGACGATTAGTTCCATCCAAACGTAGGGTATTTGTTTCAGAAATTCACTCTTATTTTTGCGCGATTTTCAGGAAATCCCCGGAAAGCACGTTTTTCCAATGACTGAGTATGACGCAATAAAACATTGCTTTGTATCCTATAGCATTCAATCTTATTTAAACTCACTTGTGTCCATTGGTTGTTGAAATTAAATCTGAACTGTGCCTTATGAAACCGCTGTCCCATAATGCACTGTTAATTTTACACGTCCGAAAATTATTGTACTTAAAGTGATCAAATATTTACGATGCAAAACTCTTGAAACTTTATAGACAACTGACCAAATAGTTTGCAAACACTAATTTTAACCAATAATCTTCGCACCTTCTCTAATTTGGGCTGATAAAGGTAAGATTGTTATTAGTTTGGCCATGATAATAAATGAATAAGACTAATTGGCAACTGGCTTCACTCTTTCAAACACTCGTTAACGGTTATTCGGTCCCACTTATCTGCTATTCTTAATAATGATACACTAATAGGGACCATTTACTGATCACCTGACAACAAAAGACTAGTATATTGACATGTGACAAACAGGCCCCAACTCCTGCAAGTGGCTCTAAGTGTCCTCCCTCTTTCCCCACTACGATTTATCACAACCGCAATATATATTGGACATGTTTTACAAACAAATCGGATATTGACTGAAGATTTATTTTATTTTTTCAAAGTCAGGAATTGGCGAATTTAAGTGCTGACGAAAACGTCATTTTTATAAAAATGACGAAGTTTTGCGCTGGCGAAAATAAATGGTTTCACAGTAATACAAAGGCAAAGGTATCAGATTAAAGGTAAATGATCACATGATGACAAAATGCATACAAAAAATATTATATATTTATATGTCTAAGAAATCTGAACAAATAACATAGAAAAGATAAGTATTGTTTTACCAAGAATATTTACAAATGTTAAAATATGAGTTGTAAAGACATCTTTGACTTGCTAGAAATCATTACTAATATATATATTATAACTATTATCATACTTATTCAAAGGGAATATTTTATGTAACAGACTTGATGGCTGTGTAGTAAAGGCTTACAATTTTTAATTAATGGTTGAAGCACTTGAGTGATAATCAGGTTGAAGCACTGGAGTGATAAGCAGTTTTTTTTGTTCTTTCTTAAATGTTATTCTTGTTTTATACTGGATTTCTTAAGTTCAATTGTTTACATATATCACTTTAATGAATTTATTAAAAATCTGCGAAAAATGCAAAAACCTGTCAACAAGTCCTTTAAACTATACACAAGTACAAAACATTATTATGTTATTTTTTTTTAGCAATGAAATGCCAAGTATTTTTAGATCAGGCTGACATTTTAAAAATTACAAGACTGGGTAGCCAAACTTTAACTTTCCTTCGAAAAAACTATTTCATTTATTAAGATAATGGCACAAAAAAATTAACAACTAACTCTTGATTCTTAAGAAAAGGTAGCCCAACAATTATATTTCATTAATCGGAAATAAATATAATTTGATACTTAGTTAAAGCTTTAGAAGGTGGCCATAACATAGTTGGTATGGTGTCTGCCTAGCGTCCAAGAGTTCACGGGTTTGATCCCAACTGCATGAGCATTCTTCAGTTACCCAAGAAACCAAGTACTAGTACTATCCATTAAACAGAATCAAGAGGTTTGCAAAAAGCCTTAGGCTTTCGATGCCATTGAACTAAAATAAAACGTTTAAAGGAGAACTCACTTTGCTTGAAGGCGTGGTAGACGTTCAACAGCGTAAGATGGTCTCCGTCTATGTGCGCAAACCTCATCTTACACTCGTCAGCAACCTTTCTCAGTTCCGTCGGGCGCACAAAGCACTGCGGGACTAAGCACAAGTGAAGGGTCGCGGGCCCAATATGGACCCATTCCCCGCTCCATTAGATCTCATATCATATGAAAACTAAAACACACTAACCTATCAGACAGTGAACTTCGACAGCAAACAGTGAATTAAGAAAAATTACTTATAAAGCTGATACCGATTCATGTAAGGCTCTAAAAAGTTATAAGCTATACAAATTTCATAATTTTATTACATGGCGAGTCTTATTGCGAAAACAATAATATTTTTTTATTGTAAACATTTTCACTTAAAATTTTCTTCTATGCCACTGTCAGATTGTTTAACGAAATGTTTCTATAACAATCATACAAAACATCAACCAATTTACCTGCTTATCACAACAAAAAAGCAATGCAAACACAATTAAAACAATGTCAATACAACTTATAAGTTTTAATTGCATTTTTACACTTACAGAGCACAAAATACACTTAGCTATATAAATATTTTTATAATAATTAAGCATCAATTATAAAAAAAAATTATTAATCACCTTTTATATCTTTTAAACAATTGTTACTTAATTTTTATATGAATATATATTATAAAGTATAAAGTTATTAAATATATTCACAATATTAGTAAACAAACACAACTGTGCCCTAATTCTATCAACATGTCAACAGAAAACCATAGCAATACCTGACAGCATGGCAGTTATGGACAAGATCTCGTTGGAGCAACTGAAGTCCGTGCTGGCAATGACCATCTTGGCAAGCTGGGGGTCCAGAGGGAACTCAGCCATCATGGAGCCCAGCTCGGTGAGGTCACCATTGTCGTCAAGGGCCGCTAGGTAGTTCAGCAACTCTAGGGCTCTCATTAGGGTCTCAGGAGCTGGAAAATGGCACATTGGGTTCTGGGACAAATAGGCTTCATGCATGCACAGAATAATCTGCAACAACATTCAACGCACATGCCTCAAACCCAGTTTATCAAAAACAGGGCTACTTTGATGACATTAACTCAATCATTATTGATAATGGCTCTGAGTGGTCACTTTTGGTGTAAAGGGCAGCAATTCCTAGGCTTGCATCAGGGTACTTCCCGATTGGATAAACTTAGACCTTTTCAAAATGACTATTAAATACAGAACATGATTGGAGCCAGCAACTGATACTACATATTTATTAACCCGTTCTCTCTCAGAAGCAAACTGAAAATGCCAATGGCTATGTGCAAACAGCAGAAAACCAGAACAGCCTGCGAGTAACTCGCAGTCTGATCAGGTTTTATGCTGTTTGCTGCTTATTAATAACAAGGGGAAGGAAATAAAGTGTCTAAAACTTGAATTGAGTAAGAAAGGTCTTTAATTAAATGTTACTTTCTAAGAGACTAAAAATGCGTAAAAATACGTATCTAAGTGGCAAAGGGTTAATTCCTTCAAATAAATATTCAGCACTCTACATACAAAAACTTCAAATTAATAAATTAAATAGCCCAAACTTATCACATTTTTTTGTCTCTAACATCCAATTTAATTAAAACATCAATCATACCTGGCGGGTCCATGAAATCAAAATGCACGAGATCATCAATTCCCAGTTTCTTCAGCTGTAGCACAACGGAGCCAAGATTGGAACGAAGGATTTCAGGGTATGTGTTCTCCTGCATTTCTTGCTTGAAAGCCTTCTCCGTGTAGAGACGGAAACATTTCCCAGGCTTGGTACGACCGGCGCGACCTGCCCGTTGTTGGGCACTGGCCTTACTGATGGCTGTGACGAGGAGGGACTCGACACGAATCCTGGGATTGTACACCTGGAACGGTATCACCAAAATGGAGCTTGTTTTTTCATTTGTATCAATAGCAATGGCCAAAATGGCTACATTTTTTTCTTTATTAATAACAAAATAAAAACAAATTTGCCAGCAACAGTCAAATTTAGCAAAAGGAATTTTTTAACAAGGGGGAAGCCCTTAGCTTATGTGCACTTCACTTCTTATTAGTTTAAGTATTCAGTTGGATCTTACAGATTTCTAAAACCTTTCAGGTTGCATGCAGATTTTAAAGACAAGAAATGCAATAAAACCTTAAAATTAACATGGAAAATGTCCAGGTGCTTGTTACTAGCCTTGCCAGGAATGTCTCTTTACAACAGTCCAAACAGATATAACCAAGCAATAATGTGAAGCCGAAATAATTTTAAACCAATCACAGCTTGTGTACATTCATACCACTTGTACACTGATGTACTTACATAATTTCATGTTACAGGCCCCTGCGATCTTAGACCTATTAACCTCAAAATCAACAGGCTTCTTCTCCTCCACATCATACCAACTTCCATATCAGGGTTTTTTATCTTATTTTGGGGAAAGGGTCTGGCCTTTTTTGAGGGGAAAAATAATCGTGCGAAATGCTGGATTCTGGGGAAACAATTCATGCGAAACGCCGGATTTTGGGGAAAATAAGGAAAGTCTTAAATAATCAATTTAACATACTTTGCTGTTTTTAAAACAAATTCAAGGCAACAGATAATTTAATTATGCAATATGTTATATTTTCTACACTGGATCAGGTTAACTTATGTATTTAAAGTGTTTTTTTCTTTTTAATTTTTTGTTTTTTTAGGGGAAAAAAACGAAGTCTGTGGAAAATTTACCTGCTAATGGGAAAAAAAATCCGAGGGGAAAGGGCTGTTTTTCGGCGGGTCCCAAAGAAGGAAAAAAAGCCCTGCATATTGTAGGTAAAAGTATTCCCTTGATTCAATGAAATGAATAGTCAACAGACCAACAAACTGTCAGGTGCAAAGCAATATAGCCCACCTTCTTTGAAACAAGAGATGTGTTTGTCAGAAACACAATGCCCCCAATTCGCCACTTTGATTTTTTTTTGGACCTTTGACCTTGAAGGATGACCTTGACCTTTCACCACTCAAAATGTGCAGCTCCATGAGATACACATGCATGCCAAATATCAAGTTGCTACGTTCAATATTGCATAAGTTATGAAGAAGATTAAAGATATGAAAAAAAATTGACCTTTGACCTTGAAGGATGATCTTGACCTTCCAACACTCAAAATGTGCAGCTCCATGAGATACACATGCATGCCAAATATCAAGTTGCTATCTTCAATATTGCAAAAGTTATGAAGAAGATTAAAGTTTTGAAAAAAAATGACCTTTGACCTTGAAGGATGACCTTGACCTTTCACTACTCAAAATGTGCAGCTCCATGAGATACACATGCATGCCAAATATCAAGTTGCTATCTTCAATATTGCAAAAGTAATGAAGAAGATTAAAGTTTAGAAAAATATTTGACCTTTGACCTTGACCTTACACCACTCAAAATGTGCAGCTTCATGAGATACACATGCATGACAAATATCAAGTTGCTACGTTCAATATTGCATAAGTTATGAAGAAGGTTAAAGTTTTGGGACACACACACACACGGACACATACAATGACAGACAGGCCAAAAACAATATATCCCCCATCTTTCGATCCGGGGGCATAAAAAGGCATAATGATCAGTTTCTAAGCAATATCTTAAAAAAAAAGATTTGAAAAATATACCCAATATGCAATCTTTCACCCAATATGCAATCTTTCCATTCATTTTACCTTCTGTTTGGCAAAGCCAGGATCAATCACAAACACAACTCCATCGATGGTAAGGGAGGTCTCTGCAATGTTTGTCGACACGACCACCTTCCGACCAATCGCCCCGCTGGCTTTATTAGGGGGTGGAGGCTCAAAGATGCGCTGTTGAAGGTTAGGGGGCAGTGTGGAGTAGAGGGGTATGCACTTCATGTCGCCCACATCGGGGCCCAGGTTTTCAACTTCTCTTGCAATCCTCTTGCAGGCTTCATCAATTTCCTGTATAAAAGCAATTAATAGTCATTGATGATATGGATTTCATTCTGGGAAAATTGGGCTTAATGAATGTGTGTAAAGTGTCGTCCCAGATGAGCATGTGTAGTCGACATGTGCTAATCTGGGACAACACTTTCTTCTTTTTATGTAATTTTTGTTTTAAGGAATTATCTTCTGAGCAAAGACTCAGTTAAGGACTTTAAGTAGAAAGTGTTGTTCCTGATTAGTCTGTGCAGACTGCACATTGGGACTGAGAAGACACTTTAAACATATGCATTAAACCCTGTTTTCCCAAAGGGAATGTCATATGATAAGTAATTAAGTATACGTATTTTCACTAATTTGTGGTCCCTTGGAAAGTTATATTTAAGACCTTTCTTACTAGATTCAAGTTTTAAAGGCCGAGTTTCAAACCTTAGATACTGATGAAAAGCAAACAACATAAAACCTGAACAGACAGAGTTACTCGCAGGCTGTTTTGGTTTTATGCTGTTTGGACATAGCCATTTTCAATTTGCTTCTAAGTGGGAAAGGGATGAGGAATTGAAATACTATTTGACTTGCTAACGATAAACCCTCGGTATCGAGCCTCGGTGTAAAGCCATGTCCCTGCCTCAATGTTTAATCAATGTTCCAGCTAAGAACCAGTTCAAAGCCTGGTCACAGGTAAGTCCACTGGTATATCATTTATATCTTATGCTCTGTTCAAACTAAGTGTGCATGTGTCAAGCCCAGTCACTGATAAGCCCGTACATAGATATCCAATGTTTTCTGCTTACGAATGGATACAATAACAAGAGCACCGCATAACTGGTGCCACGCTCAGCTGCGAAAGCTTGTCAGAATTTATTTTTTTAAGAGGTCACAGTGACCTTGACCTTTGACCTAGTGACCCAAATGGGTGTGGCGTGTAGAACTCATCAAGGTGCATCTACATATTAAGTTTCAAAGTTGTAGGTGGAAGCACTTTGATTTTAGAGCCAATGTAAAGGTTTTAGCACGACGCCTGCGGACCGCTGACGGCGAGCAGGCTATGACAATACCTAGGGTTTTCTCCGAAAACAGCCTCGTTAAAAATCACTTTATCAACACCATGCTGAATGTGTTTAACGTACTAAGTGACCCTGTGACCTAGTTTTTTATCTGGCATGGTCCATATTCGAACTTGGCCTTAAGATCATCTTGATTAAACTTCTGACCAACTTTGGTGAAGATCGGATGAAAACTACTTGAATTATAGAGCGGACACCTACTTGAATTATAGAGCGGACACCATGTTTAATGTTAAAAAATGCACTAAGTGACCCCGTGACCTAGTTTTTGGCCCAGCTTGGCCCATGTTCAAATTTGGCGTAGAGATCATCTTGAAACTTCTGACCAAGTTTGGTGAAGATATTGGATAAAAACTACTTGAATTAGAGAGCGGCACATGCTGAATGTTTAAAACGCACTAAGTGACCCAATGACCTAGTTTTTGACCCGGCATGCGCCATATTCAAACTTCACCTAGACATCATCTAGATACAACTTCTGACCAAGTTTGGTGAAGAATGGATGAAAACTACTTGAATCAGAGAGCGGACACCATGCTCAATGTTTAAAACGCACTTAGTGACCCCGTGACCTAGTTGTTGACCTGCCATGACCCATGTTTTAACTTAGCCTAGACATCATCTAGATACAACTTCTGGGCAAGTTTGGTGAAACTCAGAAGAAACTACTTGAATTTAGAGAGCGGACACCATGCTAAATGTTTAAACACACTAAGTTACCCCTTGACCAAGTTTTTGACCCGGTATGACCCATATTCGAACTTGACCTAGACATCATCTTGATACAACATCTGACCAAGTTTGGTGAAGATCGGATAAAAACAACTTGAATTAGAAAGGGGACACTAAATGCGGACCGACGGACAGACAGACAGACCGACCGACAGACAAGCTCACTCCTATATACCCCCTAAACTTCGTTTGTGGTGGTATAATAAAAACACCTAAACACAATATAGCCAGACACTTGATTAGAATTGTTTTTACAAATGCATTGAAAAATTTGTACCTGAGCGGGAAATGGGTAAAATTTGAACTGTAAAGCTGCTTACCTCCTGTCCCGTGAGAAAGAGCAGGATGTCACCGTCTATCTCCTCACACATGTGTATCTGCAGCACAGTCCTGATGGCCGCCTCCAGGTAGTCCCTCTCGGGCTCAGGGGTGTAGAATATCTCCACGGGATGGGTTCGCCCGGGAACGCTCATCAGCGGGGCGTTGTCGAAGTAGTTCTGATCATTAAGAAATATAGTTCTGAATATTCAGAAAAGTAGTTCTGCTCATAGAGAAAAGTTGTTCTGATCATAGAGAAAAGTAGTTTTGATTATAGAGAAAAGAAGTTCTGATCAAAGAGAAAAGAAGATATGATCATCGAGAGAACACCAGACATTAATATTGAGCACAAATATAGCTTGTTTTTCTGGGTAGAGAATACTAAAGGGTTGTTGGCTTATTACATTTATTTCTTTTAGATATGCATACAGCCTACATTTATTTCTTTTAGATATGCATACAACATGTACTTAATTGAGGATATTTGTGTACTTTCAGGGTAATAAATTCAATGTTGAGCATCAATATGGCTTGTTATTTTATGTATTTTGTACATCAACATTAGCCAATTGACCAAGAAACCCAAATGTCTTACCAAATGTCTTACCTGGAACTTGCCAGCATCCAGTGTGGCACTCATGATGTCTTACCTGGAACTTGCCAGCATCCAGAGTGGCACTCATGATGTCTTACCTGGAACTTGCCAGCATCCAGAGTGGCACTCATTGTCTTACCTGGAACTTGCCAGCATCCAGAGTGGCACTCATGTCTTACCTGGAACTTGCCAGCATCCAGAGTGGCACTCATGATGTCTTACCTGGAACTTGCCAGCATCCAGAGTGGCACTCATGTCTTACATGGAACTTGCCAGCATCCAGTGTGGCACTCATGATGTCTTACCTGGAACTTGCCAGCATCCAGAGTGGCACTCATTGTCTTACCTGGAACTTGCCAGCATCCAGTGTGGCACTCATGATGTCTAACCTGGAACTTGCCAGCATCCAGAGTGGCACTCATGTCTTACCTGGAACTTGCCAGCATCCAGAGTGGCACTCATGTCTTACCTGGAACTTGCCAGCATCCAGTGTGGCACTCATGATGTCTAACCTGGAACTTGCCAGCATCCAGTGTGGCACTCATGTCTTACCTGGAACTTGCCAGCATCCAGTGTGGCACTCATGTCTTACCTGGAACTTGCCAGCATCCAGTGTGGCACTCATGTCTTACCTGGAACTTGCCAGCATCCAGTGTGGCACTCATGTCTTACCTGGAACTTGCCAGCATCCAGTGTGGCACTCATGTCTTACCTGGAACTTGCCAGCATCCAGAGTGGCACTCATGATGTCTTACCTGGAACTTGCCAGCATCCAGTGTGGCACTCATGTCTTACCTGGAACTTGCCAGCATCCAGTGTGGCACTCATGTCTTACCTGGAACTTGCCAGCATCCAGTGTGGCACTCATGTCTTACCTGGAACTTGCCAGCATCCAGTGTGGCACTCATTATTATGATCTTAAGATCCGTCCTTTGCTTGGCCACCTCTTTCAGCAAGCCCATCAGAATGTCAGTAGCGAGCGTCCGTTCGTGGGCTTCGTCGAGCAGTACCACACCATAGTTCTCTAGCAGAGGGTCTGACATGGCCTCACGTAGCAACATACCGTCAGTCATGTACCTGGGGAGAGAAAGCATGAGGAGGTTGTTGGCTGATTACATTATTTCTGTTAGAAATGAATTAATTATCTTACAATAAATACAAGAATACCTTTAATCGTCAATTCCGATAATCATAACTGGTGCAAACATCACATGTTTCAATTGTGATACCCATTTTGAGGCATTACAGTTTGGTCTTAGACAACATGCAGGCCTTTAAACAAATGCTAAACAAGCAAATTCGTAGAATTGATATCCCCCGCCAATATGCTTCTGGACACAACAGTGTTATATTTGACACTAAAAAAAAACATTTTTTCAAGATACAAAGGGCCATAACTCCGTTATTTACAGATGGTGTACAATGCCATTGGGCGTGCATCATCCATATATATACTCATACCAAGTTTCAATGAAATCCGCCAAAGCACTTCCAAGATATGGCTCCGGACAGACGGAAAGACGGCCAACGCCAAAACAATATCCCTCCGCCGATGGCGGGGGATAATAAAACCACAGTTTGATTGTCATCTGGACTCACTTCAGTATGGTCTTGGTCGATGTGCAGTCCTCAAAGCGGATGCTATAGCCCACCTCCTGTCCCAGCCCCACGTCCATTTCCTCGGACACACGCTGCGCCACTGACATGGCTGCCACCCTGCGGGGCTGGGTACAGGCCACGCCCTTCTTCTGGTAGCGCACTCTCACCCAGTCCAGGCACCATTGAGGGATCTGCAGTTCAGTTAACCCTTTACAACTTATAAATGCATTTTGACACATTTGAAGTCCTTTAGAAAAATTAAAATCATTTAAAGCCCTCTCTTAATATATTTAAGTTGGAAAGGCTTTATTTCCAACTCTACGATAATGATGAGTAGCAAACAGCATAAAAAATGAACAGACTGCAAGCTATTCACAGGCTGTTCTGGTTTTATGCTGGTTGCTTAAGCCATTTTCACTTTGCTTCTGATGGGGAAAGGGTTAATAGTCACTTATTGGGTGCTAACTTTTAAAAGTATTTTTTTTACACTTTTTCTGGTAGATCACTCTTACCCAGCCCAGATACAATTGATGAATCCAAATTTCAGTTAATACCTACTAAATGTGTGGCTGCATGGTTAGATATTAACTGAAGTCACTGAGTAAATTTAAATTCTGGTGCTATTCACAATTCTTGCAACAATTCATTTCACTTAATGTGCAATTAGGTATTTTATTAACAATCATAGCCATATGGATAAATATAAACTGGAGACTTATTACAATTTGATAACCGATTTCCATTAAAAAGTGTCTAATTGAAGGTAACATGAAAATCTTATCAATGATCATTAAAACAAGAGCTGTCACCATAGGATGACTTATGCCCCCTATAAACGCTTGATAGAAGTTATGAGCTTTTTTCGAAACCTAAACACATTTCGAAACCTAAACGCGGACCCTAAGTTCAAGGTCAAGGTCACAGGGGTAAAAATTTGTGTGCGTATGGAAAGGCCTTGTCCGAATACACATGCATACCAAATATGAAGGTTATATCTCAAGGGACATATCAGTAATGAGCATGTTTCAAAACCTTAACGCAGATTTCAAAACCTAAACGCGGACCCTTACTTCAAGGTCAAGGTCACAGGGGTCAAAATTTTTGTGCGTATGGAAAGACCTTGTCCATATACACATGCATGCCAAATATGAAGGTTATATCTCAAGGGACATAGAAGTTATGAGCATTTTTCGAAACCTAAACGCAGATTTCGAAACCTAAACGCGGACCCTTAGTTCAAGGTCAAGGTCACAGGGGTAAAATATTTTGTGCGTATGGAAAGGCCTTGTCCATATACACACTCATACCAAATATGAAGGTTATATCTCAAGGGACATAGAAGTTATGAGCATTTTTCAAAACCTAAACGCAAAGTGTGACGGAAAGACGGACAGACAGACGGACAGTCCGATCTCTATATGCCCCCTTTTCTTCAAAAGGAGGCAAAAAAATATATTATCTATGCATTTATTCTTTAGGTAAAGAAATCCCATAATTTCGTTTCAAATCCAGACCTGTTTACCCTACCGATTGCTTCTCAGTAGTTTGGAGGGCATCTCTCAGTAGTTTTTGGCTGTTGTCAGTAGTTTTAACTGTTCAATCATTTAGAGCATTAAAACAGCATGACTGGGTCACACATCAGTTAAACGGTACATAAAGCATTAGATGAATTTAGTTTCTATAAATTGTATCTGTTAATCACGTTATACTTTTATTATTTAGTGGATGTGCACACTACCTTTCTAAACAACACTATAACAAAAGGTTTCATCTGTGTTTAGTTTTATAGTCCCACGGTTGTCAAAGGATCACTCTATCTCAATGATAGTAATAACCTTTTATAATTGTTGAAGAACTGTCTCAAATGAGTAGTTGATGAGATCAAATTGACTATTCCTCTTACATGTGTCAGCTTTCTCTGATTGGAAACAAGTTCAAACCATTACCACAACATACATTTTGACACCATTTTTGAGAGGCATTAAGATACCAAATTAATTGGTAGCAAAAAAAGACTTGGTACGACATGCACTTTGAAAATAGAGATCGAAGCTGTAGTTGGTTTCATATAGCTTATAAACAATTGTAAATAGAGCTGTACCTCATAAAATGAACTGTATGCATGCTTTTTAAACTATAACCTACTTTGAGCGATTTCTGAATCGGGCAATATAACTTTCAGTGTTTCAGTCAAGGCCGTTGATAGAGACAAGTTGATCTGTGCAATAAACTTGCACATAATAACCTCCGCATTGGTATTTTCAAGTCCTTCTCGAAGCTAGATCCTCGCATCATAGTGAAAATGTCTTTATTTGAAGATTTGATCTTCTTCCAATTCATGTGGCCCTGCGAGTCAATGTGTCTCTTAGTCATTATTGCCTCCATGACTCATGAGCACACGAAGTCAATGTTACATGTTGAACAGTGAACGTTCATTTTTCCTTTTAAGGACGGCCCGAAGCATGGCCAGTATTCTCTATAACTTTCTTTGTACTTTTGAGAGTTTGTTTAAGCAACTTCTTATTTTGAATGTCAATATCGGCGTTTGATTTTGTACCGCGCCGTTTGGAAGAACTCGCCATGTTTAAAATTCCAACATCCGGGTCACTGATATTCTGCATTGTCCCCGGAAGGCTTGAAATTTAACTATTTTTACTACGCAAGCGCCAAAATGATTATGATTGATAAATTACCCGCCATGACCGAAAATAAGCGAAAGTACGATTAAAAACCGAAATTTGACCATTTTAATGGACAGATCCGTAGTTTTTCAGTACAAATCCGTAGTGCGTAGTTAAGCCAAAGAATCCGTAGTAACTACGGCGAATCCGTAGAAGTAAACAGGTCTGCAAATCCACTAAAAAAAAAAATTCAAACAAATATCACAATTGACATACCTGTGTAGTTTTCCCAGAGCCTGTTTCACCAACAAGGACCAGGGTCTGATGTTTGTTTAAAATCTCAATAAACTTTTCCTTATACTCCCATACGGGCAGAGTTTTTCGTTTGACCAACAGTTGTAAGTATCTTGGAGTGTGCGGCAAACCTGTATGAAATGAACGCAAAAAAATCTTGTATTTTTAATCTTATATGAATAGTATATGTATGTGTCCCGCAAATGAAAGTGAAATATAACAAGAGCATCGCATAGCAGGTGCCAACGCTCAGCTGTGGGTGCAATTTTGAATAAATGAAACTTGCAAACTTGTCACCAATTATATCCGTTTAAAGGTCTGGGTAACATTGATCTGTAACGGATGTATTAATTTTAATATGTTGCAAAATTATTACACAGAAAATCATGGAGACAACAATAAACATGGCAATACTATGAATCCAGATATTCGAATATTTAGCATATTGATCTAATTTAAGACCGTTCCCCCAGGATTTTTTAATACAAAGCGTCTAAGCAATGCGAATGGTGCTTGATACAGAAGGGGAGCGCCCTATTGGCATGTTTAACAAGATGTGTTTGTGAAACACAATGTCCCCCTATATGACGTTTGACCTACAAGGATGACCTTGACCCTTCACCACTCAAAATGTGCAGCTCCATGAGATACACATGCATGTCAAATATAAAATTGCTAGCTTCAATATTGCAGAAGTTACATTACATGAGCAATTTTGACCCATATATTTGACCTTGAAGGATGACCTAGACCTTGACCTTTCACCACTCAAAATGTGCTGCTCCATGAGATACACATGCATGCCAAATATCAAGTTGCTATCTTCAATATTGCAAAAGTATTCATAAAATAAGCGATTTGGGCCACATATATTTGACCTCTGACCTTGAAGGATGACCTTGACCTTTCGCCACTCAAAATGTGCAGCTCCATGAGATACACATGCATGCCAAATATCAAGTTGCTATATTCAATATAGCAAAAGTTATTGCAAAATGTTAAAGTTGGCGCAAACCAACCAACAGACCAACCAACCAACAGACAGGGCAAAAAAAATATGTCCCCCACTACTACAGTGGGGGGCATAAAAAGGAAAATCTACAATACTTAAGAGCTATGTACTCAATAACAACACTTCCCTCTTTATCCTTATTTTTCTTCTACATATTTCACAAAATTTAAAATACTTAAGTCTGTCACATGAGAGTTACTTGCAGACTGTTCTGGTTTTATGCTGTTTGCACATAGTCATTTTCACTTTGCTTCTGATTGGGAAAGGGTTAACTTAAAATGAAGTTATTGAACGGAAACCACTAATCAGAGAGTAAACAAGAGATTGCCAAGCAATATGGTCCCCTACAGGTGAAACTCCACCCTTGTCAGTATTTTTTTTTACATTTGTTGCCATAGCAACCACAATTTTTGACGCAGGAACAAAAATGAATTGACGTGCATAATCTCCATATTGCCATCTGTCCATGTTTCAAGTTTCATGAAAAAATATGATGAACTTTTTAAGTTATCGCAGGATCCAGAAAAGTGTGACGGACTGACAGACTGACAGACAGACTGACACACGGAGCGTAAACCATAAGTCCCCTCCGGTTTCACTGGTAGGGGACAATTATGCTTCATGCAATTTGGCTGCTTATCAAACTTGGTTGAGTTGATATGCCCACAAACATTAACACAAAGTTTCAAGATAATCCGATGTAAACTCTTGAGTAAGAGAGAGGACAAGCAACTTAGGCTAGAAGGCTATTTAAGAGCCATAATTCATAATTGCTTCATGCATCTGGCTGGTTATTAAACTTGGCCATGATATTATGCCCATAACACTTTCCAAGTTTTCTTATGATCCAAGTTAAAATATCTCCTCAATACCACTGACTTGACGCAGATTTCTCATAATACACACAATTTTTTTTATTTTTCTTATACTGGCGTATAATAATTTGTATATTAAAAATTCTGAATACTCTGCAAAAATCAACAAAGTCTCACACTAACTTAAAGATATATCATAATAAAGAATCATGCTTATGAAATTATTATTTTGCATTACTACATACCTGTGAAAGTATATTTTGGAAATTACATATCTGTGAAATTAATTATTGTTTCACACCTGCGTAATGATAACATTTGATGTCTCATATCTGTTAACAGATTTCTATAATTCATACCTGTGAAAGGATTTATCTGCAGTTGGGGCTTAGGAATGTTGAACTGTTCGAATATTGACTGTGCCTTCTCTGGTTTCTTCTCATGGGGGGAACGGGACCTTTCACGCTTGTAATCCCCATCTTCCCTACAATGTCAAAGTAACAATAAATTTTGATTCTATTAAAGCTTGCAGACATGCTCCTTTTTTCTCATTTCCATTTGTACAATATGAAATCTAGCCATCAGTTTTTTCCCCATTTTGGGAATGGGGCCTGGTCCGTTTGGATTCGGAAATTTTGTGTACTTTTGCATAAAATTGGGAAATTAATGTTGTTGCTTTTATGCTAACAAATACTTTACAATTGATAATACATATGTGTTTTGTGTCACAATATATTCCATGTGAATTTCACACGACAATATCCAAACATTTACGAGCAAATGTGAGATTGACTTTGGGCAGCGTCTGAAGCATGACATAGTTCTCATGAGCTGCCTAAGGCCAACATTTTTTTAGAAATTGGTTAACGGGAGCGCCGACCGTATTTTATGTCAAAATGTAATAAAAATAAAAGTATCGTTCTCCAATTTTATTTTCACAACGTCCGCCGACAGTGTTTTAGTCCTGCATGAAAAAATAAAACTTTCGAAGACAACAATCAAAATTTATATTCGCAAGCGTTTTATCGCATCCGATTTTATATAATATTACTATCGGTACATTTTATTGGCTGTTTAAATTAGAATAAACCAATCGTAATCGAGTTTACGTAAAAGCTTCGTTTAGGCATGCAAAATGGCGTGCTCTAAAGTGTTCGTTGACGACAATAACAATGACCAGCGTCAACGGAATTATTTAAGAAAGAAATTATTGAGAATGATAAGGTTAAGTCACACATTATGAATATAACATTATCCATGTCAGTGGCGAATGTTGTGGCTGAGATGTTTGTCAACGGAGATGAGATAGTTCTCGTCAAAAACGCATTTGTAGAAAATCTGACACAGACTGACAAAACTATCACGTTCGGTGTCTTAAAGGATTTCGGGTTCGTCTGTTTTCGTACATTTTGCTCTGGTATTAATAATAAAATGAATGTAGTACGTCTATGGTTTTGTCTTTTTTGAAAAATATATCTTTTCACCTGTCAATTTTTTATTCTTACAATAGCAAACAAAGAGTACATTCAACAAAAATTAAGATTAAAAAGAAATGTTATTGAAAAAAGCATTTATATAAATAACACTGTTTCTATTGCTTCTAATGACTAACTGTTATCATAAATAAGATATAAATTACAAATAAGATATATATTACAAAAGTAACATAAAAAGTTGGTTTATAAAAATAAAAAAAATCGACAAGTTTAAACTTTTATTTTTATTTTTTTTGTAGACTCTGTGGTTTTTGTTCTTTTATTTTTATTTCGAGCCCCTACCCTATTTTTCTAAAAAAAAATCCCGTAAACCAATTTATAAAAAAATGTTGGCCTAAAGCCACTCTTGCGTTTGCCCCTGAATGTTCAGATATAGAAGTGGGAAATTAACATTAAATTTATTGTCACACAAACAATAAAAAGGAGCATTTTGTTTCTCGTTTTACCAGACCACATCTAGTGTTGAAATTTTGACTATTGCCATAAAGAACACTGAATTTTTATATTTGTTAACTTTATTTGTCTAAATATTGTAGGAAATATTATTTGATTTTGAGTGTTAATCGTCTTCTCTTAATATCCACCAATGCGAAGATGTAGGACCTCAGACATTGCTGATAAAAATGGCTCAGGTCCTGTATAATTTCCTAAATAGATGGTCCTTTGTCCCATACATAGAACGGAATAAACCTTATTAAATTCACATATAAAGATATAGCGAAATGTATGTATACATTATAAATTAAAAATAAAATTGAACATTTACTTCAAAATAGAACAATCCAGTTCTTAGGAACTGTCAGCACATTATACTATAATGGACTATATTTAATTGAGTATGCTAGTGACTTAACCGTGAAACTGTCACAGCCAAATTCAAACGTGAACAACTGAAATAACGTTGTAAACTTTGATAAAGCCCGTTTGGGCGAAATATTAATAAAAGAGTGTTTTTACTATGAAATATGTATATCTTTATCCCTACTGGATATAAAACTGAGTAACGTTTATAAGTCAATTCTTCTAAATGTCACATATATTCGCGATGTAGGTATCACAGAAACGTGCTGAGAAATGTAGCTACGTATGTTTTGCCATACAGTTTGTATATGTATTAATTTGCACGACAAGAAAACAGTTCTCGAATATGTCTCTTTTACATAAAATATCATTTAAAACCTTTTTCTATAGGAATCCCCGACGTCAATGCGGTGTCGCTTCGACATTTTATAAGGTCAGACAACACTATGGGTCCGAATGGGTCAGAACGGTCATATTTTCGGACAACAAAAGTAAATGTTTAAAAAAATGAACAAACAACGATAAAATTAAGACGATTTATTACATATACTATCAAAGATTTTATATTTGCACAGGTTCGGAATTATTAAACAATATTATATTGTTACGATCATCGTTGGTTGGAGAATATAAACAACCTATCTAAAATCAAAACAAACGTTGTTTAGTACCGAGCTCCACATGACAGGAACATAATGAACGACCTCAATGCGACGTTCTACTAAAGTTAATGTATTCGTTGTTGAACGTTCTCAATTTTGCGCAGCCTTTTAAAAACCCTTTACTAAACTTAAAGGTACCTTTTTCACAGATTTTGGTATGTATTGAAGTTTGTCATTATATGCTTTATATTGATTAATGTAAATATTGGATCGAAAAATCTCCAGTAAAAACAGGATACAAATTTACAAAGAAAAAAAGTAACTCAACTGAGCTCGAACCACTGATCCCTGAAGTAAAAGTCTATCGCTTAGACCACTCGGTAATCCGTGCTCATACAATGAGTGGTGAATTTTTACTTGATATAGGCAAACCTCGTTGTATCACAAAATATAAGGACAACAATTTGAGAAGTCCTTAAATCGAAACCACAAAATAAATATAATATCCTCAACAGACAATTCCAAGATGCCTCTTAAGTTATTCCTAACAAATGTCTCAGCCCTTATCTATCCATGCCAGACATGAACATCACAGAAAATGTAATTACTTAACAATAACGAAACTTTTATATCCATTAAGCCTCAGGCCCAGATAAAATACGCTGCAGAGTACTAAAGGAATGCAGTACAGGAATATCCCCAATCTTGACTTTTATCTTTAAACAGTCCCTGTCCCTTGAAAAAATCCCATCTGATTGGAAGCATTCAAATGTATGCCCAGTCTATAAAAAGGAGACAACCATAATGCTATAAATTACAGAACAATACCACTTACATGCATTTGCTGTAAAATACTTGTCATCGCTAGCTCTATCAATCCCCCCCCCCTGGATATAAATAATATTTTATATGACCTCCATCACGGGTTTAGACCTTCCCGTTCTAGTGAAACAAAACAGATAACATTCCTACACAACTTAACACAATAAAATAATCAAGATATACAAACTAACATAATTATTGTGGATTTTGCTAAAGCATTCGATATAATACCCCACCAGCACCTCTTATACAAACTAAAATACATGGAATTGCATGCAATTCAAATGCTTTCTTCTGAATATATATATGTGACTTCCTAACAAAAAGAACCCAAACTGTTTAACTGGAGAGAACCATGTCAGACAAGGTACCTTTAACCTCAGGAGTCCCATAGGGCACTGTCTTGGGGCCCATCTTATTTCTTATCTATATAAATGACTTTGCTGATTAAATAAAACATTGCACACTAAGACTTTTTTGCAGATGATAGCATCATCTACAAAAATCTCAACAATCTCTCAGACGCCCAGAACCGCGTGGGTGCGCTTGTGCGTAGGCGGCATGCTCTGCGCTCTGGGAACTGGAACGAGATACAGCCTTCCACGACTGACCGACGGACGTAAGCAACTGACAAACTCCTCCTCTTCCGCTCCAGACAAATGCACAACAATCACACACAACAAACTTTACATAAACATCTACATATAATCACCACAAGACCCAGAACACACCCACATAACACCCACATACACATCACTCACAAACAAACCACTCCACACAACATACCTATATAACACTCACATACACATCATTTACATACAAAACACTACACATGATCCACATCACATCATCAGCATACAGTACAGGGCACATTAAGGTCTCATTGGCCAGCGTGCCTGAACTTTACTAAAAATAAAAATTATTTGGCGAATACCCGGACATCCGGGGTAAATTTGACCTATCTGGCCCCAAATTAATCTATATCTCGTGAAAGCTCACAGGTGCAGGTCCATCCAAAATTACCCCGTGAAGGGGCTCGCATGGACCTGTAAATAAACTCTGAACAACACACACACACACACACACACACACACACTTGTAAAACCTTCCAACCGGGGAAATGTGTTCTAAACCTACCAACCGGGGACCACCATTTCCACATATTCTAGAAAGCTGAAAGTGATAAAGAACAGACAAGTTTCGAACCTAAAATACGATTTTGACATAAAAATTATGATAAATAGGGTAATAAATCAAAGAAAATTTTACATGCACACCGGGGAATTATGTGCGTACCAAATGAGGAACTGCGATGTGTGCCAACTGGGGAACGGTGTATACCAACAGGGGTACTAAGTGCGTACCAACTGTGGAACTTCAATGTATACCAACAGGGTAATGGTGTATACCAACAGGGGAACTTAGAGCGTTCCAACTGTGGCACTTCAATGTGTTCCAACTGGGGAACGGTGTATACCAACAGGGGTACTATGTGCGTACCAACCGTGGAACTTTATTGTGTGCCAACAGGGGAATTGTGTTAACCAAGAGAGGAACTTAAGCGCGCTATCACTGTAGAACTTCAATAATGTCCAACGGGGAACTTGCGTTTACCAACAGGGGTAATTGTGTGTAATCATGGTACCGTTGTTAATAGGACAATGGCGTGCACGTTCATGGATAATATTTAAGTTAGTACAAAAATTGAAAAGAATATGTATGAAACAATATTTAAATTAAATATGTTTATTATATGACCTTATATAAGTTCTACAAAAATGCCTCATTTGATTGACTCAAATATTATTCACATCAAAATAAGCATAAGAGACATAACGCAAATCAAACAATACATTTATGACTTTATTAGCTATAAGCCGACTACAAGCATGCAAGTGCTGCATTATACCATAACAATCATGGTGCAATTAATCAACAAATGAATACAATTCGTTCTTAAAACTAAAAAATAATGTTATTTTTTTTCAGGCCACGCTATTTGTTAAACCGAATGAAGGAGAGGGGGAGGCGGCTTATTTGTTTAATTCCTTGTTTCCATCAGAAAAAAATATTCACGATTTTCACGTACTATGAAGTTTTTTATCCTAAAAGTAGAACTGTCCATATGCATGTAGATTGAGTAGTGTAAATTTACTTTGTCCTTACTCTGACATTATAAAATAACTCATGCATTTAATCCCCTGAAACAGGTAAACATCAGATAATTCATTCACACGCATGGCAACTTCCACTTCACTTAAATTGTCTTAAATACATTAATTGCATTTTCAAAAATAATAAAATCTGTAACTTTAAACAATCATGAACGTTTCACAACGAATGTGGCGAGGCCTGAGAAACAAAATAGTTTAGTAAACTAGCAAAACGACTTGATAACAATGCATTTTGATGCGCCAGTGACTTAGTCTACGGCGGTAGGTCAATCTGAATAATGATCAGTATTTATTGTTATAATATATGATTTCCAATTCTACAACTGTGATACCATTACACATGTGCTGTATTAAAATAATACAGTATGTATGCACTTGTTTGAGTAGAGAATGCCAAAAACGGGTTAACGTTAATAATGAACTTACATTTAATTCTACCTGTCAAAATAACAGCTTATATTTTAAGGAAAATAGTCACTGGCAATCGCTTAGTTTTCCCTTGCAAACCAAACACCTTTTTTCAAGATTTGAATTCACGTATTTTGTTCAAACTACCTTTATGTAAACCAACTTATGTACCTAATTTTTGCATAAAATATAATAGAAAGAGTGTGTTTTAAGCACTGAAAATTTATGCCGATGTGTCAACCATATGTTATTATTTGAAAACCATATAAAAGTTATAATTAATGTTGTTATACACGTATAAGCACCGCTGACTTTGACAGCATTATCATTATATAAAAACACTAAAAATTAAATATGTACCAAAGCAAACACTTATCAAACATGTTATTACATATTATTTTAAATCACTTACATTATAGTATATATTCTTACTGGGGAGTGCACATGTGGATCAATTATTAGACCCTTGTTGGTGCCAACTTAAAAATAATATGTACCAACAGGAAAATAATAACAGTGTGACTCAATTCTAAATAGACCGCACCAAATCGAACAAGATCAATTTCGCATACATGTCAAAACAGTTAATTACATTCCAGCTGGCAGATAACATGGTTAACATAATGATTAATCACTTAAAACAACCGACATTATAGCATAATATCGCAAAGTGTATAAACATGATTAATTATTAGCTTTGTGCATGCATTTACATATCACATATAAATATATGTTTCAAATATGTTTTGCTCTAGGTAATCTACAGCTTGTTCAAGTGTGTGCATATGTAGAGTATTCGAAAAAACAAGTAAATAGCTTGTGTTAGAATGCATAAAAGAGGTCAGTCGCAAACGCGATACATTGTTTTAACAATATCTTAGCCTGGGAAATGGGTATGTGAATTGATAGTTAATGTGAATATCTACACGCAAAACAAATGCACAAAAGTCTGTGTAGGAAATTATTGTAATATTTAACAACTATTTAATCAATTCTAGTGCGATATTTACGCAATAATTTACATATTGGTAAATTTTTACTTTAAAATAACTATTAAGTACTCAGCTGCAAGTCAGGCACCTGTCATTCAAAACAAATTTTGTAAAATTGACAAAATATTCATTTGTATTCTTCACATTGAAGCAGTAATTTAGCAGTAGTTTTTTATGTTATTTACATTTATCTTATTATGTTATGCTTGAACAAAATGTTTGTTTCCATTTATCCGACTGAATTTTTTTATCCTTCTCTGAACGTTTAGCCTTCTAGATTGATTTGTTATCATGTTTGCTATATTCATTCATATTGACCAAGTTTGGGGTAAAAAAATAACTTGTATAGTGAATAAATCGTAGAAACTCGTAATAGAAAGTACAAAGAAACACACCGAACTATATACCAATCCTAATTTGTTCGGCGATATGATTATGAACAAATTTCGTTTTTGACTGAACCGTATTAATAAAACATTCAAATACAATAAGCACACATATATCGTTTTCGAAAAGAGTATATAGAACAAGAAAACACACAAAACACATGTGGCACCTTCATCCTTTAACGTATTCTCCTAAACGTGCATTATATGTGTAATATTTTTTTAAGTTAAAAGTCCCCGTCGCTTTTTTGTTTCAATTAAATTTCTGCAAAAGTCTTTGACATTTTTCCAACTTCTGTTGTGAAGGTCATTCTCACTTTCAATACATGCAAGTATTTCTTTTTTCCCTGGTAATTTACCCATTATCAAAAAACGATCTAAGTGTCTGTGAACAGCTCCTTTTTCGTTTTCACTCCATTTCTTTTTGGCTGCTTGTTTTGTTCTCCTGGTATTTGAAGTACCCTTTTCTGTACATGGATAATAAAACACCATATGACGTCGCTAACTGCCATGTGTAAGATATTCATAAAAAATATATATACTTCAGTACAATTTTTCATAGCAAAATTACGACAAAAGCGCCCAGGTACTTACGGCACCAGATAATGACATCGATGTCACACGACAAATTTTGAAACATTATTTTGCCTAATGAATCAAACAATTACATGTAAGCAAATCATGTTCTAAGAAACATAAGAAACCTGGAGTGACATAACTTAAATGCATTCACATGTGTATGCATACCTTTGTCTGTTATTTTTGGTTGACTGGTGCTGGGAAGCAGAGTTTCAATGTCTTCAGTATTTTCATTTTCTGATGATTCAGACGAATATTGTTAATCTGTCGTGTAAATCACAAGATCAAAAATTATATATAGTTTATAATATAACAATGATGGAAACAACCGAAGCACACCAAATAAATATGCAGTTAGTGCATTGAAATTGAAAAATTAGAAGTAGCCAATGTAAACCTTACTGAGCACAAAATGAGTGTAGACTTTACATTCCACCTTACTTGGTCGTCTATGATAAAAAAGAATTGCCTTGCATAACACAAGTATATTTCAGAAAATGTTTGTAATTCTTATTATCACTTCAGGTTATCAAGTTCGGTAATGAGCCCATTATTAACATTATACAAGTTGACTGTATGAATTTAACACTGAAAATGCGACATACCTTCAATACATTCGTCGTCATCATCAATATCGTCTAGCGAATTGACAGAATTTCTGGTAATTTGTCCACTTTCCATCATCATGAGCAGCTTGCTGACTTTGGCAACCTTCATGGTTCCATCTGGTAATCTGTAGAATTCTCTATGTACCCGAATGTCGTGACCAAGAAATTTAGCTAGAATGTCTAATTCATTTTCAGACAAGTTAAAAAGCTGAGTCATTGTGGCAATATGTTTCCTTAACTTTGTAGAACGAAGCCTTTCCGGATGTTCAGCTCCACAGTCAATTGCAATTGAACGTAATACATCTGTCCCACGATGATGCAGATTTTGTTGGGAAAAGATATTTACTATTGAAACAGTTTGTTAGAGAATTTCTGCTGCGTATGAGGAGGTCGATATTTTCTTTCATCTGTCTTGGAAACAGTACTGCAGCTATTCGACCTCGTTTTGCAATAATCTCTGTACGGTAAAAATAACGACACAGGTCTTTTTCCAGTTTTGTTAAACATCCATCTAATTCTCCATCGTCATTGGTCAATTTGTTTTTTGAATATTCTTCAACTGTCATTTTTGACACCTCGCCTGCTCGTCTTCGATTAAACAGAATAGTTTGGCACAAGCAGATTTCAGACAACTTATGCCATGCTTGCCTTTTCTCGCAATCACTTGCTGATCCTTGTAAGGTATTTGCATGTGTTTCTGCTTCATGTCGTAAGTATTCAGACATTACTTTGACATCATTTGCCAATGGCAACAGTCCTTTCTGACTGTTCTGCTTAGCCTCGTGAAGTGTTCTTAAGGCATTGGAAGACACGTCATCCGTCCAATTAATTTCAAATAGTTTGGAAAGCTCCTCAGCCCTTGTTTGCAGATCCCGATTGTTTGTTTCGATTCCTTTTGAAATTAGAATTTTTAGACATTTCTGAAGCGTTGTTCCAATCTTTAAGGCTAATGATGGTGTAGCATAAGTATTGGTGTTTCCGTCGAAGCCTGCAACGTTTTTGCAAGATTGTGTAATAAATTTGAAAGCATCTGGATACATGAAATTCTCCAAAGACTTTTCAACATTGCCTGAACAAGATCGCATGTCTTTCAGCAATCTACCAACTTCTCTTAACTTCTGTCTAATATAATTGTGTTGCTCTTCATCATGGCCCCTTTTTGTACAGAGATTTTCACCGAATGCAAGGATTGTATTATCACTTTTTACTAAGCGACTTATTTCGTCGTTTCTCATGGACTCGATTACTCGTCTTAAAATAGTGCTTTCATCTTTTGATTTTGGTAATAGCAGGCTGCTCTCTAAAGCGAGTCGTTTTCTTTATCACGCTGCATTTGTAAACTTACATTTTTTATTGTGCCTCCACAGGATTTTCTTCGGGTAATACCCGTAACAGTAAGGACAAGGTCCATACTCGTCTGCAGCTACGCGTTGATTGTGACGTTGTCTGTATGACACAAACAGCTGTCCTTGGCAATCTCGCAATACTTTAACACTATGGAGATGATTCCCAACGTTCCTTATTTTTTCATACATTTTTTTATTTTCTGCTGAATTTTCCGTATTTAATAGATCTTTTACATCTTGCTCATCTTTATGCTGCGAAAGCAAATGTTTTTTTAGTTTTGTTTGAGCCTTTTCGCAAAACATGCAATAAAATTTATTATCGTAATGTCTGTATTCACTGTTATTTGTTTGAGCGATGGTGATTTTGTTTTTGTGTGCCTCTGCAGATGAATCGTCACGTTCCCGAGATTGCACGGATTAAACAGGAGGTAGTGTTGACGCTGTCGTCTTTAGAAATCTTTGAATGTTTGGTATTAGGTCAACAGCTACCGACTCATCTGACGATGCATCGCCTTCTTCCGGAATATAATCTTTGTCATTGTCACTATCCTGTAAAATACATTTGTTTTCCTTTGTGTGAGATCATATACATAATATATAAATATGACAACATCATAATTTGTTGTTCGTGAACTACATCCATAAAAATATGTAAGTGTAACATAACACTTACCAGAATGCATGTCTTAATTACAGTTTGAAACTAGAGCTTGAAAACAAAATCTGAACTATTTGTAGTCTTAGATAAAAAGTTTAAATGTGTGTACTGTATTGCAATCACCAAATCGTAATAAGTTTACGTACATCGATATCCGATGATTCACTGTTCAACATATTTTCTGCTGCATCTTGTAAATTGTACTCTTGTGCAGTGTCGCTATGTGCTTTAGTTTCGGTACTCTGCAACACAATTCAATGAGACATTAATAGAGTAAGATTCATACATCCACGTTACTTAGTGTCAGTTGAAATTGCAATTCTTTATTAGCAGCATTTTCAATTGATATCATCACTCATGTGGCTTTTGATTATGATGTAGAAAATCTAAGTGACATGAGATTTTTGTGTAAATGTTTGCAACCGATGGTATAATACAAGTTTAATTCACCTTCGTCCAAAATAGTTTACTTTTGCTTATCTTACATCACATGTTTTATTTTTTGCCGTTCACTGTCATTGGGGAAGATTTGAAACAGATTGATAGCTTGTTTTGTCGACATAATAACAAACTGAAAAACACCCATAAAACATTTTTAAAGGTTGCATTTAAATGATCAATTTCAACAAAACGGTTTCAAATTTAACATATCTTTGATTATTCATCTTGAATGTATCAAGCTTTTTTAAAGATTGGCTAAATACACCGACGTAGCATATCTTAACATATACCAGGTTGTTCCAAACATGTTATCAAAGTTCGAAAAAGTATACAAGGAATATTTTTTACTGATACTAATACGACAAAATGTATGCACGGTTAAATGAAAGGTATTGTACTTCTCTGGACAAATGTGTTGAAAGAAAAAAGAACTGGTGAACGGACTGTGGTTCACGGTAAATCCTGTATGTATTGTGCGGTGGTTGGTGTAAAATGAACTATCTTTTCTTACCCATGTCAGAATGTATCGTATAGCAAAATAACGAGTAGACGCTATTGTTTTTTTGTCGTTAATATAAAATATCAACCAATGTCCATATGTAACACGCAAGTTAAATTTCCTAATGTCTCAGAGTTTCATACACAGTAATTGGCAGCGTATAAGTCTTACACTGAATATTAAAATTAATGATATAAAACTTCTTGGATAAGCGATAATTAACGTTTTTGTGATTATGATGAAGTCGATGTTTATAAACTACAGTGGTTAATACACATGCGCACCAGTTTCATTGACAGGTGTACATTTTAAATTCTTTTTGTATATGAAGATTTTGAAAGACAAGTAGTTCAAAGTCACTACAACTGGTAAACAATATTTTATTCTTTTAAAATTCGCATAACGTGTGCTATAATATAATGACCATTGACGAACGTGTTATGTTAAGCCCAAATACCAATTAGCATCACCCGGAATAAATATTGGCACAATATAATTTAAGGCAAAATTACGCCCATTTCACTGAAGACTAAACCAAACCAGAAAATACGCCTAAGTAGCTTCAACATAGTGAAATATTACAAACCGTCTCATCGACTTCTTCCGTGTGTACGGATGTTGTTTGTCATGGTTCCTGGCTGTCCGTATATCTAGTAGTCATTGTGTTGCCTATTTAAAACAACAATAAAAAATGGTATTACACATAAACTAGTCAGTGTTAAAGATTTCGTTAGTTATGAAACCATTAAGTACAACGCATTGACATTAATTCCTTGTACACCATTTACAATAATTTCATGATGTTCATAATATGTATTTAGGCATGTGTAGTAATAACAAAATCATTATGAAACATACCCTTTTTTGTTCCGTGCATTTCTGAAAATGCAAAAAACAAATACATAATATCAGACAGAACGCATTTCAAGTAGAGCTTGACGACGTTCAATGATAAAACATTTTAATTCACAGCTAAAAGGTATTTAACCAGAAAATACGCCTTAGTAAGGCAAATTTACGCCCATTTCACTGAAGACAAAACCAACCAGAACATACGCCTTAGTAGCTTCGACCTTGCGAAATATTACAAACCGTCTCATTGACTTCTTCCGTGTGTATGGATGTTGTTTGTCCTGGTTCCTGGCTGTCCGTAGATCTAGTAGTCATTGGGTTGCCTATTCAAAACAACAATAAAAATTGGTATTACACATAATCTAGTCAGTGTAAGAAAGTTCGTTAGTTATGAAACCATTGGGAACAACGCATTTGTATTAATGCATGTGTAGTGATAACAAAATCACTGTGAAACATACCCATTTTTTGCTTCGTGCATTTCTGAAAATTCAAATAACAAATACACATTATCAGACAGACCGCATTAAAGTAGAGCTTGACGACGTTCAATGATTAAACATTTTAATTCACGGCAACAAGATATATGAATATCTCTATTTAAAATGAATAACTCATGAATGAACATGAATGTAATCATACAACTGATTGGCTATGTTTATAAAAATAATAATTCAAAAGACATTTAAAGCTAATTTAAAATGTGATATTTGATAAATATCAGTGATAAATCCATCACAGATGACATCTTTACAATAGAATGTACCTTTCTCCATGGAAGTGTTGGTACTCCATAATCATATCGGAGTTCCTCGCCAATTGCAATGTCTCTGTCGGCGAAAGTGCATAGATGGGGAGTTTGGTTGACTTCAACTATTTTCATTACACAATTTTGTTTTGCGTCTCCATTTTCGGCATCATTTATCATTCGACCCTCATGAAATATATCGTTGGTAGCGTCAATGCTGAATAAGACATTTAAATAAACACTTCTGATGCTTTATACTAAAATAACGCGCATGCCATATTTAATTATTATGGTGAAAAAAATAAAGATAATTCTTCTTCTAATGGCGTGATTTAAACGTTTGATGTGCAAAATGAAGAAAATTTGTAGTTACCAGCAAGATTTGTCTCTGTATTTAAAAAAGTACATGAAGCTGCCTTGACCCTCCTTTTCATACTCCTTTTCTAATTGCCGTGCATGTTTTACTCGTGTTATCAGATCCCCTTTGTATTCGAGAAGAAAGTCTCCTTTTTTAAAAGGCTTAGTGGCAAAGACTCCTTCGCCTGAAATATTTATATTTGTAGACATTTTATATTAATAATCATTTTGGTCATATAATTGAAGGCTAGATATAGGCGCCAATAGTTTTTTATTAATAAATAATCAATTAATCTTTATGCTTCTTCCATACTTCTGCCCAGTATTAAGTAACCCAATAGTCCATGTTTGTTTTCTTCTTTTTAATGGAAAGGGGCTACGATATTCTTATATAATTTCTAAACGACCTTAAATATAACCATATACAAAAATAGTTGTACCTATGACATCATTGACGGTTTTTACTTCAAAACCTGGTGGATCAACGTAATTCTGGCAGTACGTTCTTGCGAGATCAAGGGGACTTGGACCCTTTTGGCTACTAAATGTTAAAATGGAAATGTCGATGAGAAAACAACAAGAGCTGTCAAAAGACAGTGCGCTCGACTATTCAAGTGCTTGACAGTGTAAAGTAAGCCATCATGGGGAAATTGTTCATATTCAATAAGGTCAAGGTACTATAGTCATATTCTAACTGAAAGAGGACCATAATTGAAACATATTGATCGCTTATGTTTTAAAGAAGTGGTACATTATAGACGATTCTGAGTTCAGGTATGTTTTCCACAATCTATTGAACATTTATAAAGACATAAAACAAACTAATCAGATTGTATTTCAAGTTTGATAGCAATAGCTTGGGTGGGATGGTTGGACGGTCTTAAAAAAAATGTTTATTTTAACATGTTTAAAAAATGAGGAAAAACAAAAAATTTTTTTTTGGGAGGGGGGGGGATTTCTAGGGTGGGGCATGTGGGATGGTTTGGGTGAAGTCCATTGTGGTTTATCAGATAAGTGTTGTTTTGTCAGAGTATGAATCAAATCTGATCCTAAATAAAGAAGTTATGGCAATTTAAGCAAAATTTATTAATTTGACCTTCAGATTCAAGGTCAAAGGTCAAGGTAAAATTCAACTTGCCAGGTACAGTACCCTCATGATAGTAAGAGAGTATTTGAAGTTTGAAAACAATAGCCTTGATACTTTAGAAGTAAAGTCGATGTAAACACAAACTTTAACAAAACATTCAAAGTTACTAAGTGGAAAAAGGGCCATAGTTCTTACAAAATGCTTGTTACAGTTGTCTGCTCTTGTTTATAGATTGGGGTCATGTTGGTCAAAAGGTATGCAAAATATGAAAGCAATATGTCAATGGAAAATTAAAATATTTGAGGTGGTACGCAAACTTTAACAAAGAATTATTAATAATATGCATATTCGAAGTGGAAAAAGGGGCCATAATTCTTACAAAATGCTGTTTACAGTAGTCTGCTCTTGTTTATAGATTGGGGTTATGTTGGTAAAGAAGTATGCAAAATATGAAAGCAATATGTCAAGGGACAAAGAAAATATTTAAGGTGATACCCAAACTTTAACATAGAATAACCAATAATATGCATATTCTTAGTGAAAAAAGGGGCCAGAATTCTTACAAAATGCTTGTTACAGTTGTCTGCTCTTGTTTATAGATTGGGGTCATGTTGGTAAAGAAGTATGCAAAATATAAAAGCAATATGTCAAGGGACGTAGAAAATATTTGAGGTGGTAAGTAAACTTTAACAAAGATTTATCAATAAAATGCATATTTTAAGTGGAAAAAAGGGGCCATAATTCTTACAAAATGCTTGTTACAGTTGTCTGCTCTTGTTTATAGATTGGGGTCATGTTAGTTAAGAAGTATGCAAAATATAAAAGCAATATGTCAAGGGACATAGAAAATATTTGAAGTGGTACGTAAACTTTAACAAAGATTTATCAATAATATGCATAATTCTTACCAGATGCTTGTTACAGTTGTCTGCTCTTGTTTATAGATTGGGGTCATGTTCGTAAAGAAGTATTTAAAATATAAAAGCAATATGTAAAGGGACATAGACATTATTTGAGGTGGTACGCAAACTTTAACATTCCAACACTCACGCTCACGCTAACGCTCACGCTAACGCCGACGCCGGGGTGAGTAGGATAGCTCCACTATATATATATATATATATATATATATATATATAGTTGAGCTAAAAACTGCCTAGAGCTCTACTTTGTTTAACGTATATTTATAAAATATATTCGTGAAATATGTACCGTAAAACAAGCTTTGTAATCAAATGATATTTATATAAATCGATCTTTAGAATTCGTCTTCCAGTATTACTTTAACGTTTACATAAAAGCGCTTTTTAATAGTAATTAAAAATTTTAAACATAATTAAAAAACTTACCTTAGTTTAATGCGTTTGTTCGGTCGAAACTCCATTTTTCCAACTTACTTTCACTAAATGATATAAATACCAGAGACGTAGATTATCTACGTCTCTGTAAATACCGAGTGTATGATTTTTAAACAGCGCAACCGGGGAACTGTTATAAGCCTGGATACACACTCGTTTGTAATATGGTCAAGATTTGTGTACATTTTGTGCATGCCACAAACCCGCTAATCGGGGAAGGCGTTGGATTTCTAATTTAAATTGACAGTTTGGTATTTCATACACGTAGATCAGAGATTTTCGCCTAAAACCAACCGGGGAATTCCCCGGTTGGTAGGTGTTCCCCGGTTTGTTGGTGTGTATTCATACGATTTTCCCCGGTTGGTAGGTTTTACAAACTCACACACACACACACACACACACACACACACACACACACACACACACACACACACACACACGCACTCACGCACGCACGCACGCACACACACACACACACACACACACACACACCGACGCCCAGAACCACCAACTAGATATTGAAGCTGCTTGTCGATGGGCGCAGGACTGGTTGATGAAATTTCACTATGAACTAGATGTGTTTGTGAAACACAATGTCCCCCTATATGACGTTTGACCTTGAATGATCACCTTGACCTTGACCCTTCACCACTCAAAATGTGCAGCTCCATGAGATACACATGCATTTCAAATATAAAATTGCTAGCTTCAATATTGCAGAAGTGACATTACATGAGCAATTTTGACCCATTTATTTGACCTTGAAGGATGACCTTGACCTTGACCTTTCACCACTCAAAATGTGCAGCTCAATGAGATACACATGCATGCCAAATATCAAGTTGCTATCTTCAATATTGCAAAAGTATTCATAAAATAAGCGATTTGGGCCACATATATTTGACCTCTGACCTTGAAGGATGACCTTGACCTTTCACCACTCAAAATGTGCAGCTCCTTGAGATACACATGCATGCCAAATATCAAGTTGCTATCTTCAATATTGCAAAAGTACTCATAAAATGAGCGATTTTGTCCACATAATTTTGACCTCTGACCTTGAAGGATGACCTTGACCTTGACCTTTCACCACTCAAAATGTGCAGCTCCATGAGATACACATGCATGCCAAATATCAAGTTGCTATCTTGAATATTGAAATACTGCAAAAGTGTACATTAAATGAGCAATTTTGACCCACATATTTGACCTTTGACCTTGAAGGATGACCTTGACCTTGACCTTTCACCACTAAAAATGTGCAGCTCCGTGACATACATGTGCATGCCAAATATCAAGTTGCTATCTTCAATATTGCAAAAGTTATTGCAAATGTTAAAGTTGGCGCAAACCAACCAACAGACCAACCAACCAACAGACCAACCAACAGACAGGGCAAAAACAATATGTCCCCAACTACTATAGTGGGGGACATAAAAATGCAAAATTCTCAGCATAACACAAAAAGAAACCCCATAACCTTCTCATATAAATTACATTATCACATCCTAGAAAAGAAAAATCATGCAAAATATCTAGGTCTCACACTCCAAAGTAACCTCCAATGGGATAAACATAATAACTCAATGACTAACAATGCAAACCAGGCATTAGTATTTCTTTGTCGTAACCTTAAAATTAGTTCATCAAAAGATAAAAATCATGCTTACAAAAGAATAGTTAGACTTAAACTAGAATATTCCTCCAGTGTCTGGGACCCACATAAAAAGCTCAAATAAATCAACTGAAAAAGTACAAAGGCAAGGCGTGCGGCCAGATTCGTAACAAACAGATATCACAACACCAGCTAAGTAACTAATATGATGACACCCTTAATAGGTCCACTCTTGAAACACGCAGAACAAAATTTCGTCTTATCATGTTATATAAAATTATCCACCACATAGTTGCCATCACTCCTCCAGATAATCTCCTTGTTCCTGTCGACCGCCGATCCAGACTCGGCAGTTACCATTGTTTTGCACACATACAAACTTCAAAAGACTCATAAATTCTCATTATACCCAAGATCAGTAATGCTATGGAAATTACTACCCCCCCCCCCCCCCCTCCCCCCCCCACATACATGAGGCAGCCACAGTAGAAGTATTCAAAACCCTTACTCATGTGGCCGCAATTGTCCCCCTCATCCGCCTGTAAACACTTACCTTGTAAATAATTTTAAACTAACACCCAACTGATCACCTTTGTACAGTTTTCACCCCTTAACTAATAGGCGCCGGCACAAAATCCTTTATTTAGAAGGAGTGCTGTACTAAAAGAAGAAGAAGAAGAATATCGATAAATAGTTTGCCGGATTGAAAGACGACCGGTTTGTTTACAAAAATATATTCTCTTCCGGTCAAAACAACGAGGATTACAAGATTTTTGTATAGTTCATCGATTTATTTTTAAATGGAAGACGATGATGACACTAAACAAGTTGAGTTTCATGAAATGGGTCTTGATGATCGCTTGCTTAAGGTATTTGCGATTTTAATATGATAAGTTTTTATGATTTATTTAAGTTTGCACTATAATTTCGCGACAAAAATAAATGTTGGTGCTGGCAGTCCTGTTGGCGCAGTGATTGGTACACGCGCCTCTCTCGCGCTTCAATCCATGTTCCCGGGCCATTGTGGGCTTGGCTTGTGGTCATTATACATGACATGTTGGGTTTCTTTCAGGTACTCTGGCATCCCCACACAATGTAAGACCTCACTAAAATTGAAATCTTCCACTAACAATTAAATATCTGGATATTAAATCAAAATTCAACCCAACATTCATGAGTCTTGTAAGATAATTTTGGTCAGAGTGTTTAAACACACTCTGTGTCAACATGTAATGCAGCATCAAGCACAGAAGTACCTAAAAACATTAAAATACACACTTTTAGGTGCCCAGCCATCTGCTTAGCAAGGAGTTAGTAGACTGTCTTCTCTTCTAGTTGACATGGTTTCAATCCCTACTTCCATAACCATTTGTGTTTTGTGAGTGGTCATTTTACTTTTATCATTTATAAAAAGGCAGTGGCTAGTCGTAAGGCCCCGTACTGCTAGACAAGAGGTTAGCCATACTGTCCCGTACGGCTAGACACAAGGCTAGCCGTACGGCTCTGTACATATAACCTTTCCTATGGAGATTGTCTAGCCGAACTGCTGTTATGACACATAAATATATATTGATTAATTATTGATCTACGTGCAGATTCCAAAATTTCTAGCTTTTAGACTAGCTCCTGTAGTCGTCGTCACAGAATTTACAGTCTGGTTTATGTTTTGTCGTGGTTGAAAATCTGATTCGTGCATAGTATATAAATGGTGTAAACAAGGGAGATAAGAAAATGTAAATTTATTGTGCCAAACAACAATTACAGCAATCAAAAGAAATCACAGCTATGGAGTATATAAATACGCATTGTACATGCAAATATCAAATGTATAAAATAATTATATAGTAAATAATCTTAACTAAGTAAATGAAAATTGCGACATCACAATGAGAAAAGTGTATAACAAAAGAAATGAAAGGAAACTTTATGTAAAAAGGATAAAACGATAAAAGAGAATGGGAAACGTAAATTGACAGAAATTTAAAAAAAAGTATTATAGAATGCAGGGCTTTCCTTTGACCCGAGCTCCCGGGTTTTGACCCTTGAAAATTACAGAAGACCCCTTTTTGACTCTTGAGAAAATTACGTCATGCGTCACATTTGACCCGGGGGAATATACCGACTTGCGTCAACGAGATCAAAAGTTGTTAAGACTAAGCGATAATTGGTTCGGGGCGGAGTATCTCATTTAGTACACGCTAATCGTTAACGCCCGTTTCCAATCATCGAAGCACAAGTCCAACCACAGTAGGCGGAGTTTGGTTAATTAAGAAATCTAGTATTGACCAATTAAAACACTGCTGGTTCGATGACGCGTGTATTAACTTTCCATTATTTATCATAGCGTTTGTTATCAGCTGTTTGCGGAAAAGACGTGTATTAAACCCACCTAGTTGCAATAATCCAACTCCCAGCTATTGACCCTCTGAGCTGTACGTATGTACTCATAAAAGCTCAGAGCATTTAAGAAGAACTATAAACCCACCAAAACAGAATGGACTCATCCGCGTCAGTTTTAATAATATTCAATATAAAATAATTACATCCATATCCACATAACACCGTAAAGCATATTTTGAGATATTTCCAGAGTATGGCAGAATGTGTTTCCAAAGCTGAATGCACCCATAACTGTTTCACTTCATGATTGCTCAGTTCAAAGACGCGCGAAAGTTATGCTGGCATATGTACTGTCTACAACGTCAAATTACACGCTTTGCATCAAAGTTGCTAAAAATAACTATAGAACCGATACAACTGGCCTTGTGGCAAAGTGACAATTTTTGCATGAGCTAATTGATTACAAAATACATGTAGGCGTTATTATTGACCATTTGAGAAGGCATAGAAAACGGCGTGTTTGTCGCACGTCTTCAGTGAAGATGGCACATGAAATAATTAAAGGGCGTCGGAATTTTTGATGGGATTAAATACGGAGGCACCTTTATCGGCGAGTAGAAATAATTTCCTTTTATAGTTTACCGATTTATATAGGCTTTTGTGTTAAGGTACCACCCGTATGGTTTTTAACCAGGTTTTCCGAAGGAAAAAACTGGTTATTAGATTGGCGAATGCGGGCGGGCTGGCTGGCTGGCTGGCTGGCGGGCTGGCTGGCTGGCTGGCGGGCTGGCGGGCTGGCGGAACAAGCTTGTCCGGGCCATAACTATGTCGTTCATTGTCAGATTTTAAAATCATTTGGCACATTTGTTCACCATCATTGGACGGTGTGTCGCGCGAAATAATTACGTCGATATCTCCAAGGTCAAGGTCACACTTTGAGTTCAAAGGTCCAAAATAGCCATCAATGAGCTTGTCCTGGCCATAACTATGTCATTCATTGTGAGATTTTAAAATCATTTGGCACATTTGTTCACCATCATGGGACGGTGTGTCGCACGAAAGAATCACGTCAATATCTCCAATGTCAAGGTCGCCACGACTAAAAATAGATTTAAAAAAAAAAAAACTTACAAAGGGGGTTAATTTTGTTTGTTCATTTAAAAGTTCAGTTTGAGTTTTCTCCCTTTATCAGATTTTTTTTCACAATGAAAACCTGGTTTTGTGACAATTTTGTCCCTTGTTTTTTTTTGTGATAGCCAGCGGAAATGTTGTTTTTTTTCACATTTTGTATTTCATTCTTAATTTAATAGCCACGCGAAACGACGGTCAAACAAAGTTATTGGATAAAGTGTAATTGTGCAAAGTGTAATTGTGCTTGTGCATTCGGAAAATGTCACAGAGAAACCTTTTCGAATTCGGAATCGGTAGTAACTCTGAAAGTGTGTGTAAGACGCCAACGACAAAGCGTACTTTAGATCTAAATGACAGTGCTCCTAACACCCCCAAACGTGCGAAAGAAGAACATATGGCATATTACTCTGCTGTATACATGAAGTTAATGTTGTATTAGAAAACATGTTTAGTATTTATTAATCATTGAAATATTGTGTTTAAATGCAAAGTGTTGTAGTGACAGTAAAATGTAAGAAATAAATGTTAACATACATGTATTTTTTTATTTGTTGCTTTTTAACCAGGTTTTCCGAAGGAAAAAACTGGTTATTAGATTGGCGAATGCGGGCGGGCTGGCTGGCTGGCGGGCTGGCGGAATAAGCTTGTCCGGGCCATAACTATGTCGTTCATTGTCAGATTTTAAAATCATTTGGCACATTTGTTCACCATCATTGGACGGTGTGTCGCGCGAAATAATTACGTCGATATCTCCAAGGTCAAGGTCACACTTTGAGTTCAAAGGTCAAAAATGGCCATAAATGAGCTTGTCCGAGCCATAACTATGTCGTTCATCGTCAGATTTTAAAATCATTTGGCACATTTGTTCACCATCATTGGACGGTGTGTCGCGCGAAATAATTACGTCGATATCTCCAAGGTCAAGGTCACACTTTGAGTTCAAAGGTCAAAAATGGCCATAAATGAGCTTGTCCTGGCCATAACTATGTCATTCATTGTGAGATTTTAAAATCATTTGGCACATTTGTTCACCATCATGGGACGGTGTGTCCCACGAAAGAATCACGTCAATATCTCCAATGTCAAGGTCGCCACGACTAAAAATAGATTAAAAAAAAAAAAAACTTACAAAGGGGGTTAATTTTTTTTGGTCATTTTAAAAGTTCAGTTTGAGTTTTCTCCCTTTATCAGATTTTTTTTTCACAATGAAAACCTGTTTTTGTGACAATTTTGTCCCTTGTTATATATTATATCTCAGTAATTTGCTAAAATTGCAAAAAATCATTGACTCTCCTGCGTTATCATTAGGACTCGCAGAAATTTGATTTTGACTCTTGAAAATATGGCCCCAAGAGTCCTTGACTCTTGAGATTTGAGGTCTAAGGAAAGCCCTGGAATGAAAATAATTAAATATGATTTTATTGCTTTCAGATAACACTAAAAGCACTTGACAAAAGCATATACAACACGAAGTTATATACCCTATTTTCACAATATGAGGCAGAATTTCTCGACATGTAATTTCGACTATGCAAACAAATAAATCATCGGAACGACAATGATTGCATGCTTTTTGATGTGTAATTTCTAGTAATGATGTAGCGGCAACAAAGACGCTGATTAGACAGTGTGAATACACGGGCTTATCCGTGTCTTTGTTGTTCGCATGTATGACAAATTAAGTTGCTTAAATCTTAAATCATGTCACTTTAAAGAACCGTCATGCGCGATGCACTAGAAATCACACCATACACAAACTTCATTAAATCCATCGATATATTCATTAATATGACACGGTTCGCTCAAACCGAAGGAGACAATGATAATTTTCAGTCAACTGATATATTGTTTGTATGAAACCATCTATTTATCAATTGTCTAAAGGATAATTAAATTATTTGTGTAACTCAATTTCTGAGAACTACCTTTGACGGCTGCCGTCATTGAATTTCATAATATCAATGCAGCAACTAATTAAAAAAATGTTTTCACGCCTTACATAGGAACGTCGACTAAATAAAGAATCAAATTAGAAACCGAATTAAATTATTTGTGTAACTCAATTTCTGAGAACTACCTTTGACGGCTGCCGTCATTGAATTTCACAATATCGATGCCGCAACTCATTAAAACTGTTTTTCACACATTACTTAGGAACGTCGACAAATTAAAGAATCAAATAAGCAACCGTATTACATGAAAGGAAGCTGTAACAGATGAAGAATTCATTAACTTTTATGAGCTTAAACAAACTTATTACTGATTAAAAGCGCTGAATGACAATTCTATACTTTATAAGCCGTACGGCTAGACAATCTCCATAGGAAATGTTATACGTACAGAGCCGTACGGCTAGCCTCGTGTCTAGCCGTACGGGGCCGTACGACTAGCCACTGCCTTATAAATATGTGTGCTACCTAAATTAAGTAACAAAATGTATGTTTATGTGTGTTATCATCACGATGTGGTCACACATAGTGTCATACAATACACATTTTTATTTTAAGTTCAAGTGTGTGAATATAAAATTCTTGCATATGTTTTTAATATAGAATTTTTTCTAAAGCTATTATTTTATGTTTTTGAATACATGCAATGTTATCACTTATATTGCCTAAATGTACCAAGACATTTACATTAAGTGTAATGTTTGACTCTTCTAGATGTTGTTACCACAAGTATTGTTTTGCTTTGGGAATTAGAAAAAGTTGTACTTATCAGTTGAGAATCTGAATTTCAGCATATATCAAAACTTAGTTGGTCAGTTTGCTTCCAAAAGTATGTTACTTTTTTTAAATAGTGTGACATGGTATGCTGTATTTAAGTTAAAGATCTGAAGTTGCACAAATCAGTTGTGAATTCAAATTTCAGGCAATATCAAAACTTGGTTGGTCATCACCTACACCCATACAGGAGAGGGCCATACCTCTCGCATTAGAAGGCAAAGACATTTTGGCACAAGCTAGAACAGGGTCTGGAAAGACTGGTGCATTCTCAGTGCCAATAATTCAGAAAGTATTGACATCCAAACAGGTGAGCAACTTATGCCATAAAACTTAATAGCACTGCCATTAATATCTATAGGTGGTTGTTTAAATGACTTCTGCAGTAAACTTGTAATAATTTTATAATTGTTTTTATACAAATTACTTCTAACAAGTTGAGTTACATTTTTTCTTAGCTTGCTTTCTTGGTAAAATGTGATATGACAATTATGTACATAGACATTATTAATCTACCGTTATATAGTGACATTTTTGTTTCAGACTGCAATTGAGCAATGTGTGAAAGCACTTATTCTGACCCCTACTAAAGAATTGTGCAGCCAGGCATACAAGAATATATTGGTAATATTTGTCAGTCACAAAAATGGGCTATTGTGGTACATAATTATTTATCCAGTAAGGAAATAAACTCATTTCTGGTAGTATTTATTTAATCGCTAAGCTGATATTCATGAAAAAAATAAATATTTTTATTCTATCCAACATTGAATATGAAAGATTGATTTGAACTAATAAACAGGAACTAACGTCCTGCTGTTCCCGTGAAGTGAAGTGTGTTGATGTCTCTCCTCAAGTGCCTCTACCAACACAAAGGTATTTGTGATTCAAGTTAATAATAATTATATAAATGTTATTATTCAACTTCAAATGCATTTAATACAAATCCTTTTTTATGCTAGAAAAGCTAACTGCACATGGAAATTGTCGTTAAATCTTCAAGGGAAGCATTGACTATTGATTGTCATATACAATTTGTGTAGCTCAGAAAACTGCATAAAAAGAAAAGTTGGCATCTTAAACGTAAAAGAAACAGTACTTAACAACATATCATGTCAATTGGGTGCACACCTTTCGATAATTACTAGTTTTCTACACATTGACAATTCAAATTAATGTTCTGGGAAAAGAAGACTGAGAGCAATATAAGTTGTAATCACAAAGAAAAGAACATAATGTTGAATGTCTCTGTTGCATAGAGGTTATAGTACCTGTCTAGCGATTCAGAGGTCGTACGTTTGATAACCACTGTTAGAGCCCTCTCATGATCTTCTCTTAAGGCACCAAGTACGGTCTCTACCCAGGAAAAGGAATCTAGATTATCTAATTGTAATATCCCTTGGTCTTTGGGTACACTTTATCTTAAACAAAGTTGTTTAAACTAAACAACCCAACATTTGTGTCTTGCTCAGGGAAAATGGGGTTAAATGCATGTGTACATCTGTCCCAGCATAGCTTGTTAAATCTGCATAGGCTAAGCAAGTACCATACTTCCGATGTTATGGACTTTTTTTGAAAAGGAAGTCTTTTTAAATGCACAATCCAGTTATGACGTAAAGTGCTGTCCCTGATAAGCCTGTGTGGACTTAACTGGCTTATCTGGGATGACACTTTGCAAACATGTATTTAACCTTGTTTTTCCAGAGTGAGGTGCTCATCAGACTTTCTACACCATATATCAGACAAATGTTCAGGCATAGTTATGGGCACGCCGAGTTGTGTGTAGGGGTTAAGTGTCATCCCTGATTATTAACTTGGGAGGACATTTTATGCACATCAGACATTCACACTACATTTCAGACCGATGCTATCTGAAAAGCCAGACATTGTTGTCGGCACACCGAGCCGAGTGCTTGCCCACCTACAGGCAGGGAACCTGAATATCCGTGAGTCCCTAGAGATGATAGTCATTGATGAAGCTGATCTCATGTTCTCATTTGGATACGAAGACAACGTGAAAGCAATACTTGGGTGAGTGAGAGTTTAGGTGGTGTAGTTCATTATTTCCCCCCAATTATTAGCGCACCTGAGCACAAGGTTCTCATGGTGAGCTTTTGTGATCGCCTTTTGTCCGTCGTCCGTCGTGCGGCGTCAACATTTTGCCTTGTGAACATTGATACCTCGACTGAATTCGAAACTGGGTCATGCTGGGTCAAAAACTAGGTAAAAAAAAAGATAAACCTTGTGAACACTGTAGAAGTCACATTTGATGCCCAATCTTCATGTAACTTTGTCAAAATGTTTGTCTAAATGATATGTTGGTTGAGTTCAAAAATGGATCCGGTCCGTTGAAAAACATGGCCGCCAGGGGGCGGGGCAGTATTCCTTATATGGCTATAGAGAAACCTTGTGAACACTCTAGAAGTCACAATTTTTGCCCAATCATCATGAAACTTGGTAAAAACATTGGTATCATTGATATCTCGAACGAGTTCCAAAATGGTCCAGATCGGTGAAAAAACATGGCCGCCAGGGGGCGGGGCAGTTTTCTCTTTATGTATATAGTGAAAACATGTGAACATTCTAGAAGTCACATTTTTGGTCCAATCTTCATGAAATTTGGTCAGAACATGTGTTTTCTGGATATGACGATTGAGTTCGAAAATGGTTATGTTTGCTTGAAAAACATGGCTGCAAAGGGGCGGGGCATTTTTCCTTATATGGCTATATATATGGCTATAGTAAAACCTTGTTAACACTCTAGAGGCCACATTTATTGTCTGATCTTCATGAAACTTGGTCAGAAGATTCATCCCAATAATATCTTGAACGAGCTCAAAAACGATGCCAGTTGGTTGAAAAACATGGCCGCCAGGGGGCGGGGCATATTTCCTTATATGGCTATAGTAAAACCTTGTTAACACGCTAGAGGCCATATTTATGTTCCGATCTTCATGAAACTTGCTCAGAAGATTTGTCTTAATGATATCTTGGATGAGTTCAAAAATGGTAATCTTTGCTTGAAAAACATGGCTGCCAAGGGGCGGGGCATTTTTCCTTATATGGCTATGTATGGCTATAGTAAAATCTTGTTAATACTCTAGAGGCCACATTAATTGTCCAATCTTCATGAAACTTGGTCAAAAGATTAATCCCAATAATATCTTGGATGAATTCGAATATGATGTCGGTTGGTTGAAAAACATGGCCACCACGGGGGCGGGGCATTTTTCCTTACATGTGTATATGGCTATAGTAAAACCTTGTTAACACTCTAGAGGCCACATTTATTTTCCGATCATCATGAAACTTGGTCAGAAGATTTGTCTTAATGATGTCTTGGATGATTTCGAAAATGGTTTTAGTTGCTTTAAAAACATGGCCACCAGGGGCGGGGCATTTTTCCTTATATGGCTATATTTGGCTTTAGTTAAACCTTGTTAACACTCAAGAGGCCACATTTATTGATCTTCATGAAATTTGGTCAGAAGATTGGTCCCAATGATATCTTGGATGAGTTCGAAAATAATAATTTTTGCTTGAAAAACATGGCTGCCAAGGGGCGGGGCATTTTTCCTTATATGGCTATAGTAAAATCTTGTTAACACTTTAGAGGCCACATTTACTGTCCGATCTTCATGAAACTTGGTCAGAAGATTCATTCTGACAATCCTCTTGGACGAATTTAAAAATGATGCCGGTTGGTTGAAAAACATGGCTGCCAGGGGGCAGGGCATTTTTCCTTATATGGCTATAGTAAAACCTTGTTAACACTCTAGAGGCCACATTTATTTTTCGATCTTCATAAATCTTGGTCAGAAGATTTGTCCCAATTATATCTTGTTTCTAAGGTGAGCGACTTAAGGCCTTTCAGGCCCTCTTGTTTCACAAGAAAGAAGATGGTGTATTTTACTGGATTCACAATTGCCATCTTTATGACAAACTACACATTGATTATATAACAAAAAACAATCAAACTTGATTCCTTGAAATAAATAAAGAACCAATTTGAATAGTAAGGTTTCACTCCTTTAGTTGCAGCTAAAAGTTCACTTTTGTGTATATTTTCCTCATGCATTATTCTCTATGATGTTAAGTTGTACATGTGAACTTGTTTATCATGCATGAAACAACACTTAACTTAGTTGTTCCCGAGTCTTTTTATATTTCAAATATGGTTCATATTTCCCTCACGAATAATAACATGTAAGCCACCATTCTTACATTCTCATGTTTGGCATCGTACATATATGTGCCTTAAGCTGTATGCATATACTTTTACCCTTTTCTGCTCTGATGCAAAATGAAAATGGCTATATGCTAGCAGCATTCAATTGAAACAGCCTGCGACTTACTTGCAGGCTGTTAAAGTTTTAAGCTGTTTGATGCTCATCAGAATCTTAGGTTTGGAAATTAAACATTTAAAACTTTATCTTTTTAAAAAGGTCATTAAGAGTATCTTAGTGGTTCCATTGGTAAAGAGTTAATTTGATTAAATTCGGCAATTGAAAATATGATATGAGTTGCAATCTGGGAAAAACAAACACTTGATGATCGTGAATCAAGTATTGTCCCAGATTTGCCTGTGCAGTCTGCGCTGGTTATTCAGGGACCACACTTTCTGCCTCAACTGATTTGTTTTGTTCCTTTAAACATTTTTTATATAAGCTGAAAGTGTCATCCCTAATTAGCCTGCGCAAACTTTACACACACGCATTAAGCCTGTTTTTTCCCGAATGCTACTTATATCAGTGTGTTTTTATGTCATAAATACTGACCTGTTATCGTATGCTTATACTTTCCAAGGGGAAATAACTCATCCGGAATTTTAACTGGGAATCCGCCACCTCAATACCGTAATACAGGCCAGGTTAAACATAGTGCAATGCAACCTAGCCAAAAATCGGTAACCAACCCTCAATATTCTTTCCGGATCAACCAGGTGTATACGTGTCTTTTACGGCTCTGAATTAGAATATTGTTTTTCACTTGGTTGATTGGGGTTTTGAATAGATAAATTGTGTTATTTATCTTTTTATTTCTCATTCGGATTAATTTGTGTGGATTTAATGGATTTTGTTTCATTTGTAAAAGGTAAGCCATGCTTGTTTTTATCGAACAATGGTTTATTTCTACCATGCTGGGTGTTTTCAGGCGCGAACGACCACGTGCAAAACGTGCTCTTCTAATACATTGCTAGAACGTGCAAAGCATGTTCTTCTAATGTGTTACGAGATCGTGCAAAGCGTGTTCTTCTATTGACAGATTGTTTATCATTTGCCATTGTGTGCAATAATGATTTTAACGTTCTGTATGACAATCTAATTGATCGTCATTTTATTTTTCATCTGTTTTGAATTAAACTTTTGTTTAACTTATGATCTACGGCAGTATTATTATAATTTTCATTATGGTCAAATAATGATTTTATGTGCCGTATGATAATCTGGTCTGTGACCAGTTTATGGTTGAATATGCTTTGCTCTTGTTTTTCATATATTCGACTACATGATGGTCGCAGAAACAAGAGTGGATAAATACCCGGTGACTTCGCAGATCATGGATGATAGTTGCAGTATCAGTCACCGGGTATCGGGCACGATCGCGACCGTACTATGCTAAGTCTCTTAGACAGTCGGTCAACATCAGACCATATGGCGACACCCGTCAGCTGGTCTTTGCCCGATGGCATTGGTCAAGGACATCGACCAATGCCGGACCATTTGGCATCCGCCATACGGTCATTATCCGGTGACAACACTGGTCATGATATGACCGGTACGTCACCAGGGACGTTGATCACGGACCATTGATCGACGTCTGACCGGCCGGTCCGGTCACCGGTCCGGTCATTGATCACCGGTCCGGTCCGGTCATCGGTCATGTCACCGGTCATGTCACCGGTCCGGTCCGGTCACCGGTCCGGTCATTGATCACCGGTCCGGTCACCGGTCATGTCACCGGTCATGTCACTGGTCCGGTCACTGGTAATGTCACCGGTCCGGTCACCGGTCCGGTTATTGATCACCGGTCATGTCACCGGTCATGTCACCGGTCCGGTCATGTCACCGGTCCGGTCATGTCAACGGTCCGGTCACCGGTCCGGTCATTGATCACCGCTCCGGTCACCGGTCAACAGTCATCAGTTAGGCCTGCCACCGATAACACCAGTCACCGGTCAAGAAGAAGAACTCGGTCTTCTTCATTGAATTATTCTCCTATTCTTCGTTGAATACATCGTCTACATCAAGGATTAGACATCGGACACGCTCTTCTTCGTCGAGCAGTTCTCATCGTCGCGGCTCTCGTAAGCGATCACGTCGTCACTCACAGAGGCGTTATTCTAGAAGATCTCGGTCTCATCGCAGCCGATCCACATCTCGGCCGATCCAGATCTCGACATCGCAGGAAACGAGGACGTCGTCAACCTTCACGTAGACATCAGCGGACTGCATTGAGCACCACTGGATAGTTATCGAACATACCTCTCCTTCATTGAGCAGTTCTCGCCGTTGATACGCTCGTAAGCGATCATGTCAATGCTCACGGAGACAATATTGTAGAAGACAATATTTCCAGCGTAGCCGAACAATATTTCGGCATCGAAGTTATATGGATGTCGCCACTTCTCACGTAGGCGTTAATGAACCTACTGGTCATATCAACGTTCTCCATTTTATTAGCTCATCTATTTTTTGAAAAAAAATTATGAGCTATTGTCATCACCTTGGCGTCGGCGTTGGCGTTGGCGTTGGCGTTGGCGTTGGCGTTGGCGTCGGCGTCCGGTTAAGTTTTGCGTTTAGGTCCACTTTTCTCAGAAAGTATCAATGCTATTGCATTCAAACTTGGTACACTTACTTACTATCATGAGGGGACTGGGCAGGCAAAGTTAGATAACTCTGGCGTGCATTTTGACAGAATTATGTGCCCTTTTTATACTTAAAAAATTGAAAATTTTGGTTAAGTTTTGCGTTTAGTTCCACTTTTCTCAGTAAGTATCAATGCTATTGCATTCAAACTTGGTACACTTACTTACTATCATGAGGGGACTGGGCAGGCAAAGTTAGATAACTCTGGCATGCATTTTGACAGAATTATGTGCCCTTTTTATACTTAGAAAATTGACAATTTTGGTTAAGTTTTGTGTTTAGGTCCATTTTATTCCTTAAGCATCAAAGCTATTGCTTTCATACTTGCAACACTTACTAACTATCATAAGGGGACTGTGCAGGCAAAGTAATGTAACTCTGACTGGCATTTTGACAGAATTATGTGCCCTTTTTATACTTAGAAAATTGAAAATTTGATTAAGTTTTGTGTTTAGGTCCACTTTATTCCTACAGTATCAAAGCTATTGCTTTCATACTTGCAAGATTTATGAACTATCATAAGGGGACCGTGCAGGCAAAGTTATGTAACTCTGACTGGCATTTGGACGGAATTATGGGCCCTTTATACTTAGAAAATTGAAAATTTGGTTAAGATTTATGTTTTGGTCCACTTTACCCCTAAAGTATTATAGATATTGCTTTCATACTTGGAACACTCACAAACTATCATAAGGGTACAGTAAAAGGACAAGTTGCATAACTCTGGTTGTCATTGTTACGGAATTATGGCCCTTTTTTGACTTAGTAACTTTTAATATATGGTTAAATTTTGTGTTTCGATCCACTTTACTTCTTAAGTATCAAGGCTATTGCTTTCAAACTTCAAATACATACATGCTATCATGAGGTTACTGTACCTGGCAACTTGAATTTTACTTTGACCTTTGAATGACCTTGACTCTCAAGGTCAAATTATTAAATTTTGCTAAAATTGCCATAACTTCTTTATTTATGATTAGATTTGATGAAACTACTCTTACCTGACATACCACAATAGACTCCACCCAAACCATCCCCCGTGCCCTCCCCCCCCTCCCCCCTCCCCCCCCCCCCTATTTTTTTTTTTTTTTTTTTTTTTTTAAGATCATCTCACAAATGACCACCACACCCTCACACTATACCCCCACCCCCCCCCCCCACCCCACACCCCCCCACCCCACCCCCCCCCCCAATTTTTTTTTTTGATTTTTTTTTTTTTTTTTTTTTTTTTTTTTTTAAGATCATCTCACAAATTACCACCACACCCTCACACTATACCCCCCCACCCCCATTTTTTTTTAAAACGGTTATGTTTGAAATACAGTCCAACCATCGCACCCAAACCCCCCCCCCCCCATCGCCCCCCCCCCCCCCTCTCCCCCCCGATTTTTTTAATGTATATAAATGTCGACAACCCCACACTATACACCCCTCTTCACTCCACTCCTCCCTCCTTTGTGATTGAAAATGAGAGTCCCTTTACCTTTAAAAAGAAAATAGATGAGCGGTCTGCACCCGCAAGGCGGTGCTCTTGTTCCTTTAGGAATATCATGTCTCCATTCCACGTGTGATGGTTCTTCTTATGGCATCCACACATGTTGCAGTCACCGAGCCGTAGTTGTATACGAACACTAGTTCGTTTAACATTCAGGCTTCGGGATAAGCTGTTCTTTTCTCCACTACGACTACAAGGACACTTATGCCTATTAATACTGATAATCTACCGTTGTTTTCCGGTTAACATTATCAGATGACTTCGTGGATGGTCATTCTTCTGCACCAGATATTTCCATTCTGACGCAGTTATATTATACCGGTCCCGATCACCGGACATCGGTCACCATTCATCGGTCATATCACCGATCACTGATCACCGGTCAGAATAAGTGATGTCTCATCGCCATCGGATTGGATTTTTTGGCATGATCTTCTTTTCCGAGCAGTGCTTGACATTGATTACAGACCATATGGATTCCACCATTTTTCGGTCTTTAACTGGTAACGTCACCGGTCATATTATGACTGGTCCGTTCACCGGGCTACAGTTACCGGTCATTGACCGGTCCGGTTCGGTCACCACTTACCAATTACCGGTATTCCACTGTGTTTTCATCGGTCAATTTTTAGTATCACGGGTATCGTCTACATTACATAGTTGTATACCCCTGGCTATGATTGTATTGAATACTCTATTTTATGGATTCAACAATCTACATGACTTTTTGTGTTTTTCAATACTGATGTTCTACTGGCGACGGTTACCAAATCATGCTATATCTGTTATTTGTACTTCTATCTCAACCGGCTACATGCAGACTACTGGTCTTGCAGATAGATCGGCTGAAGTGGGCTCGGAGACTAGCATTGAGGTCGAACATTACTATTTGACCTCTATTAATTTATGTTCGAGACCCGAAGGATGAATTGTTTTAACCGCCTTTACCTGTCGGCTACAGACTTTGCAGTCAGTGTCATGGAACAGTTGGGACACATTAATGACGCTAGCAGGATTAGCAAGACGACATTTGTATCGACTTCTGCTTTTCTATTGCTCCTACGGCAGTGCATATTTTCAAGCTACTGGAATCAACAAGAGTTCTGATACATAGGATTGCCTATCAGATTGACCGCATAGCGGCTACAGTCTTGTAGATGGCTTAGGACCTATTGAACTCAGATCTTAGATCCTAGGATCTGGAGGGACCTCATCTTAAAGTTATTCTTCTATTACACTTCTGGCCATAACAGGCCGTCTTCCTATAACTGGTCGTATTCCTTTCGGAATTCGTCCTGGTTAGAAGTCTTGAAGTAAATGGATTAATCAAGTCAGAATTTAAGACTTCCATGCATTCTACCGGCAAGCGTGGACCCGCTTAAGGTTACCCCTAGGGTTTTCACCTTTTTCTGCCATCACACCTCCGATTCCGGAGGTACCACTATCAATCATATTTCCGTACTTCGCAAATCGATGACTTCGCGACCTGTATTATCCAGGATTTTAAAGGCGCCTGTTATTGGTTCAAGAAGAGGCTATATTCTGTAGATAGGTCATAAACTTATAAGTGACACTGTCCTATTCTACCAATTTTCAAGTGTGTTTGGAGTGGGAAAGTTCGGCTTGCCGTGGTTTCTTTGCCCACCCATCCTTGACAAATGGTTCCGGTCACCGGTCGGTATTTACCGGTCCGGTCACCGGTCCTTCTGCTGAGACGTCTTTTCTTACGTCCGTTTCAGCTTTATTTTTAAGATAATTGTATTAATCTCGGGATTATTTAATGACACAGATTTCCATCTTTTTGTCATTATTTACCACTATTCAGTGGTGTCTAGACTAGAAGATTATCTTGGCAAGAATATAGTTTATTGTACCACAACCTTCCTTACATCTTATACAGATGTGAGCAGATACGGTTATGGACGATCACATAGAACAACGTATCTTGATTTTCTCAATTATGTGGTATCGTAACGAATATCACCTGCACATCTAAATCTTGAAAAGCAAAAATTCTTTTTAGCTGTTTTTCATTTACAACACATTTTCACGATTCCTTTGTGATGGTTTCAACTATCACACGTCGGTCGTGGTTTACTTACAGACACAGAGGTGATCATATTATCACTCCTTGTAACTGGAAATCAGGAACTTATTCGTTCTTTGCAAGAACAACAAATTTTCTCTATCGTCTTTCTCATACCAGTTCGTCTCAACGCCCTGTTGGACGTTTTGTCCTGCAGTTCTTTCTTTCGAATTATTTTTCCGTTGGGTTCAATAATGTAATTGCGCATGCGCGGCAGTGAAGTTGCAGACGAGTTGCATGGTGTACATAGTATATCAAAGAATGTTGTTTATCATCAAACACTAGTTATTAGCGTTATGCGATCGTATATCGCAGTGTATACCGGTATGCTGAACAACGTCAACAATGCAGTTCACAGAAATCGATCCAGCAGGGTGTGCGATTGTTATACATTCGTCCATTGACATAAACTGGAATATCTTGCCTTCTTGGTGAGTTTTTGCCATAATTTCATGAAATATACTTAATGAACCATGGGATTATGGTTCTACGACCTTTTAAGTCTCCTGTACAATTATTTTCAGGAAACTTCTTTACAGGTCAAATATCATATCTCACTGAGACATATTTTTACTGATCCAAACATGTGCCACTTCATGTCTGGCCATTAATAACTTTTAGTTATCTCTACAGAAGAACGTTTTTCTGTTAGAGTTTCAATCCTTGTTACTTGTGCAAGGATAATTCCATCAGAACTGTATAAAGGTTCTATGGAAATTCATTTTTTACTGGGTAATTGAGAGCATAGTTATTACCTTAATCACTCTGCTAGATACATAGAGGTTTTTCTCATCTTTTTCTTGATGATAAGAAATGTGTTCTTTTCTTCATCAAAGGATAGAGATTATGCTTTCGTATACCTTGTTTTGTGTAAGTTATCGCAACTCTGTGCTGTCTTACCTATTTTGGAACTGATCCAAACTATGGAACGTCAACACTATGTTTTTCGTTCCTTTACCTTCTTAAGCGGTTTTGACTTGTGTAACATGTTGGGATGCTTAATGAGCTCCCTATGAACCTTTTTTCATCAGGCTTATTAACAGTTCCAATATAATTTTAAGACGGTTTTCCTTCTTATTATGGCTTTTACCATACGGAGAAGTGAAATTCATGCTTTTTCTGTTGAATACGACCAATTCCAGTTGGATCTATTGTCGTTTTCACTTTGTTGTGTCAGCCAGGATTCCTTGCTTAATATCAAGTCCTCTATATGGCTTCTACCTTCAAGTTTCCAAGTTTTCTTAAACTGGTAGTCATGAAGATGAGGATAAACTTCTTTGGGCAATCAGGGCTTTGAAGTTCTATCTCAGCAGTGTTAGTCAGAAGTCCATTCGAGGTTCTCAAAGACACTCTTCATTTCCCCAAAAAAGGGGGGGGGAGATGTGTCTGCGGCTTCTATTTCTCGGGGTTAGACCTCCACTAAGGAAAGTTAATCTTATCCTATCTAAGGATTCATTCCTTTTTAGGATCTGACCGCATGAATTAAGAGCTCTGTCTGTTTTGTGGGCACTTTTTGACGTGCTCTAAGCTGTTTACTGGAGAAATCCGACCACCTTGTCATCTTTTTATCTTCGTTTTCTGAAGTGCCAACAATACAATTTGTATACGTTTGGGCTTGTTGTGGTTTCACTAACGGTAGTGTCTTCTTTACGACATAGACATATTACTCTGTCCGAGAAGTCATAATTAATACCGTTTTAACGAAGATTACTTGATATCATTAGCTGATAACCCTGTTTATGGGTTCTACTGTGTTGGGAAAATATATATGAACCTTCCCACCGCAGCTGCAAAATCAGCATACGATAACAGGTCAGTATTTATGACATTAAAACAAATTTTTTAAATAAAATTCATTTTAATTATTAAATACTTACCTGTTATCGGTAAGTCCCACCTCCCACCCCGCTATTCGATTAATATTTTTGTATATATATTGAAAGAATATTGAGGGTTGGTTACCGATTTTTGGCTAGGTTGCATTGCACTATATTTAACCTGGCCTGTATTACGGTATTGAGGTGGCGGATTCCCAGTTAAAATTCCGGATGAGTTATTTCCCCTTGGAAAGTATAAGCATACGATAACAGGTAAGTATTTAATAATTAAAATGAATTTTATTTAAAAAAATTGTTTTTTTTCATTCAAATTTGGGTCGTTACGGGGACCCATTTCCAACGGAAAAAAAGTATAAAATATTTCCAAATGGGACTAAACAGTTTTTGTCAAGTAAGTCTCAACATATAGGTCATCTCCTATCCAGTTCTATCATTTAAACCTGAATAAATGTTCTATTGAAATCACTTCTATTCTCAACTTTTAAGTATTTTTTAGCAAAAAAAAACACCAGAACACTAATTTCCCAAATTTAGTCGAGATGACGCGATTTTTAGCTCACCTGATTGCTCAGGTGAGCTTTTGTGATCGGTCTTTGTCCATCGTACGTCGGTCCGTCCGTCGTCCGTCCTTCCACATTTGGTTGTAAACACTCTTAAGGCCACATTTCTTGTCGATCTTCATGAAACTTGGTCAGAAGATTTGTCCCAATGATACCTCGATCAAGTTCGAAACTGGGTCATGCTGGGTCAAAAACTAGGTCTCAAAGTCAAAAAAAAAGAAAAACCTTGTAAACACTGTAGAAGTCACATTTTATGCCCAATCTTCATGTAACTTTGTTAAAATGTTTTTCTTAATAATAAGTTGGTTGAGTGCAAAAGTGGTTCTGGTCCATTGAAAAACATGACTGCCAGTGGGCGGGGCAGTTTTCCTTATTTGGCTATAGGGAAACCTTGTAAACACCCTAGAAGTCAAAATTTTTGCCCAATCATCATGAAACTTGGTCAAAACATTGGTTTTATTGATATCTCGAGTTCGAGTATGGTCCAGATCGGTGAAAAAACATGGCCGCCAGTGGGTGGGGAAGTTTTCGCTATATGCATATAGTGAAAACATGTGAACACTCTAGAAGTCACATTTTTGGTCCAATCTTCATGAAATTTGGTCAGAACATTTGTTTTCTAGGTACGTGACTTAAGTTCAAAAATGGTTCTGGTCCGGTGAAAAACATGGCTGCCAGGGGGGGGGGGGGGCAATTTTCCATATATTTATTTAGTAAAAAAGGCTTGTGAACAGTCAAGTCACATTTTTTGCCCAATCATCATGAAACTTGGTCAAAATATGGGTTCTATTGATACCTCGGACAAGAAAAACATGGCTGCCAGGGGGGGCGCGCATTTTTCTTATATTTATATAGTAAAAAAGCTTGTGAACACTCTAGAAGTCACATTTTGTGCCCAATCATCATGAAACTTGGTGAAAAGATTGGTTTTAATTATATCTCAGATGAGTTCTAAAATGGTCTAGATCGCTCAAAAACATGGCCGCCAGGGGGGATGGGGAAGTTTTCCTTATATGACTATAGAGAAACCTTGTGAACACTCGAGAAGTCACATTTTTTGCCTTATCATCGTGAAACTTAGTCAATACATTGTTTTTATTGATATCTCGGACAAGTTGGAAAACGGCTCAGATCGTAAAAAAACACACACTTTTTAGCTCACCTGATTGCTCAGGTGAGATTTTAGGATTGGTCTTTGTCCTTCGTCCGTCCGTCCGTCCACATTTGATTTGTTAATACTATAGCATTCACATTTCTCAAGAATTCTTTATCAAAGTTGCTGAGAAGCTATAATATTGCCACAAGATCTCAGTCAAGTTTGATAATGAGCAAAATCACATAACAAAAGCAGTCTCAGCCAAACGTGGCCGGACCGACGGACATGTCCTGTAAAATTATGTAAGGTCTGGCCTGTCGGTCAAATTTACAGGACGGATATTGTCCGTAAAAAAAAAGAGAATGAATTTGTTGGTTTGTATAGGTTTGTTTACGGCTCTGAAAGTTTTCTGAGTTGCAAAAATAGCGATAGCGTCTTTAAACACGTGCTTTTCCGTGTTAATGCTCTTTCTGCTGACAGAATTTTCGGAGGGCACCTGATTGGTCCATTTTTGTGCATCTTACAAATGCCGGTCAGGACGGTCCAAATCCATGGCGGCCTAGTCGCTTAACAAGATAATCATAAATCTGATTATTAAATGATACAGGTATCAATTTGTGTGGTTGTAATAGCAAAAGTAATGTATAATAATGATCATTGTCATTCGAACCGTTATTATCTTGGCTGTCAATGTCCATGCGTGCAAAAAAGCTGGTTTTCATTTATCGAAGCCGTCGTCGGATTAGGCCGTATTGACCAGACTCCTATCTGACATGCGCTCTAAGTGTAGCTTAGGTAAACAAGTATCGACTACTTTCATTTTGGCAAATGTTCTTATATCATAAACACCTTGATCCCAGCAATGAAAATTTATTTTACATTTATATTCTGTAGCCGGTAGGTCTTGTTAAAACAGAGAAGGTCCTGTATTTTTTCCAATTTTACAGGACCTACCGTCCTGTACAAATATGCCTAGTTTGGATTTGACTGTAAATGCCATAATTATTGCCCTTAGATTGTCTAAATTGTCCTTATATTATACAAAATCCTTGTAAACACTCTAGAGGTCACATTTTTTTCCAGATTTTATGAATCTTGGTCATAATATTTATTTTTGTAAGCAAAGTTTGATGTTTGGTCATGAGGGGTCAAAATATAGGTCACCAGGTCAAATCTTACAAAAACCTCGTAAACACTCCATACACCAGAGTTTTGATTCAATGATGATGAAACTTGACCAGGATGTTTGTCTGGACAATATCTAGGTCAAGTTTAACGTTTGGTAAAGATTGCATGAACCGACTCCTCTGAGGTGAGCGAACTAGGGCCATCTTGGCCCTCTTGTTCCCTATTCAGAGGAACCTGACCCATGCCCAAAGTTGTGGAAAAATCACTGCATATCTAACTGAAAATTCCTAAGCATGCCTTGTTCTTTTTACTGCAGTCAGATGCCAAAGATCTACCAGGCTTTTCTGATGTCAGCCACTCTCGGGGATGATGTTCGTGCACTGAAGAAGATGGTCCTTCATAATGCTGTAAGTGTCATACTTATACCCTAACCCTTTCCCCCATAAGAGCAAAGTGAAAATGGCTTTTGCAACCAGCATAAAACCAGAACAGCCTGCGAGCAACTCGCAGTCTGTTCAGGTTTTATACTGTTTGCTGCTCATCACTAACTAAGGGTTGGAAATTAAGTCTTTAGAACTTGAATTTAGTAAGAAAGGTTTTTACTTAAATGTCTCACTTTCTAAAGGATTACGAATGCAGAAAATAGGTATCTAAGTGGTAAAGGGTTAATGTATATGAATGAGTCTAGCTCTGGGAGACTGGCATGTGCTGAAAGTGTCGTCCCAGATAAGCCTGCGCACTCCGTATGGTATTTTGTATTTAAAGAACGTCTATTCTTTTCGTAAGTTAAGTTAGCTGGAATGTTAGGTCTCTGATTAGCCTGTGCTTTATGCACTTGCATTAAGCCCCGTTTTATCAGAGTGCAGCTCATATTTAATCATTGTGCTAAATATGTTATTGACATTTTGAAATTAATTATTTTTGTTGTTGTTTTTAGCGATTTAAAACAGTAACTAAAATATCTGACTCAAAACTTTGAAGTAATGGCGTTAATTTTTGGTCAGGTCATCATGTAATAAAAAAGTGCCTGAAACTTTTCCAAGTGATTTTAATTCCATTGTAAAAATAGTGGAAAGAATGATAAAACTGTATGTTATCGTACCCAAATAAATAGCAAACAATTTCTTGAGATACTTGGTAAGCGACATATGATATGTCACTTAAATCAATAGGTATTCTTTATGTATCATACAATACTAAATATCTTTATTTAAGTATTTTTTAGATTCTTTGGAAAGCATGATAAATTGTCTGGATGCCTTGGCAGTAACACTTTAGTCAATCAGGCATTGACTTGTTCGAAGACTGACTGTAAGATGGTTTTAAGATTTCTTTTCCATACAAACTAGGTTTCTTATTTTTTCTTGTTATGCTTTCAAGTTATAATAGGAAACATGATGAAGCGAATCAATGTTTTCTGTACTTAAAAGTATCACACACATACATGTGTATAACTAAATTAATAGAAATCAACAACATTGTTGTACTATTAGATATAATGTATATATTGTAGGTGATATTAAAACTGACAGAGAGTCAGTTGCCCCAGACATCTCAACTCACGCAGTACCACATAAAGTAAGTTTTAGTGTAATTTAACCCTTTCCCACAAAGAGAAAAAAGGCTATGAGCAAACTGATAAAACCAGAACAGCCTGTGAGTAACTCGCAGTCTGTCCAGGTTTAATGCTGTTTGCTGTTACTCACTTTCAGTATATAACAGTTGCAAAATGAAACCTTTATAACTAGAATCTAGTAAGAAAGGTCTTTAATGAAATTTAACTTTCTATGGGACTACAAATGCACCAAAGTACGTATCTAAGTGGTAAAGGGTTACAATTATTATTATAGCCTAAGTGCTTCAAAAGCTTTGGGCTAAATGGTTGACAAGTACATTCTTGGATTTCTGATTTTCGAAGAAAAAGGAAGATGGTTGGTCAGTTACAGATGAGATATTAAAAAGAATGTGCATTGGTCTGTTTCCAATGTGTTTGTAACATATGACTGCGACAATTTGCCAACAAATCAGGGTTGGGTAGTCAGAACAGAAGGTGGGCCCTGTTTATCACATGCCCATTAACCAGTTCAGATATGACAAAGCAACCAAATATCTTGTTATTGTCTCTATTAAAAGCAAAGAAATTCTTTAAGTAGTTTATCACATGTCATTATTAATTGTATTCAATCTGTCCTGTGTTGGCTCATGAAAATACATCACTGAAAAAAACAATGCAGACACTGGGCATGAAGGGTATAAATAATTTGATGTAATCCTTCCTAAATTACCTAAAGGAAGTTAACGGCCTCGATTTAGCTTAACGTCATCAGCATTTTACAGGCAATGTCAAGAGTCAGCCCTGTACACAGTGTAATGCACTTTCAGTAGGGGAGTATTTTGATATCAAACACAAAGGCATTATGTTAGTGTGGATTACCTTGGATATAATTGTCTTTCATATCGATGGTTGTTTTTTCTTTAAATTATTAATCACTGTGAATATTATTTTGGCAAGATCTTAATTTCATGGAGTGGCCTTCTAACAAACACAACAAGTGCCAGGTAAAGTGTTTCATCTGATTTTAGATGCCCAGATGAAGACAAGTTTGCATTGATCTACGCTTTGTTCAAGCTTAGACTGGTCAGAGGCAAAACTCTCCTCTTTGTGAATAATGTTGACAGATGCTACAAGTAAGTTTTTGAAAAATAAAAATTGAATAATAATAATGACATAAGAAAGTAAAAATATGCCTGGTATATAGATTTACATGTACTGTTGATATAGTTAAAACTGAGTATGTCTTACGTTAAAGCTTCCGGTGTTATGAACAAATGAGTTAAAAAGTCAGCTGATTTAGTTTGTGTAATGTACATTTATTTGTTATTTTTGCAGGTTACGGCTATTTTTAGAACAGTTTGGAATACCGGCCTGTGTTTTGAACTCTGAACTTCCTGTTAATTCAAGGTATTTTTAACTCAGTCTTTACATAGAGAGGTTGTATTTATCAAACTCGGTTCAGTAAAGAATTTTGAGCCGGATGTGGATCATAAATTTGAGATGGTTTTCAAAAGAAGAAAGTGTAAGTTTAGCCAACATGTTAGCTCAGAAAGTGTGATCATCTTCTTTATTCTAAATAAATAACATAGATTTTACAGGGTGCATGATCAATGGTGTTCCCTGCTGTTTTAACGTGGGCTGGACAGAATGTAAACACACCGTTAAGAACTGCACTTAGCAAATATCTCAAGTTATTGGAATAGATTTGCAAAAATCTTTAGTGCATAAAAGACAGTTTTTCTTGCAGATTGTGTTGAATTGATATCTTAAGATTTAAGAATCAATCCTTGAATACATCTTACATCAGTGCCAAAATTTCACGTTGCATGCAACATAACTGTGTAAATGAATCAGGTACACTTGCATGCAACATAACGGTGTAAATGAATCAGGTACACGTTGCATGCAACATAACAGTGTAAATGAATCAGGTACACGTTGCATGCAACATAACGGTGTAAATGAATCAGGTACACGTTGCATGCAACATAACGGTGTAAATGAATCAGGTACACTTGCATGCAACATAACGGTGTAAATGAATCAGGTACACGTTGCATGCAACATAACGGTGTAAATGAATCAGGTACACTTGCATGCAACATAACGGTGTAAATGAATCAGGTACACTTCAAAATTTTGGCCAAACACAGGCTTATTAAATAAAGTAATACTTATGTACTTGATATTGCCATAAACAGCTTTAAAATTTAACTAGTTGAAATTCTTAAAAAAATAAAGTTATTAAAAAAAAAAAAGCTGCACTTACCGGTGTGTTTACATCCATTAACGTTCAAATGTGAACCCCACAAAGTCACTTTATCCTGCACCCTGTTTTAGTAAACGATTTGAGAATTTAGAAGCCATTCAAAGAATTAAGTAGCAAATGGCTATTTTTGCTCTTTGTAACGCTAACAAATCACATCTGGTTAGCGCAGTAATAGTAAACGCAGACTCTTCGTTTGCAGGTGCCATATTGTAAGCCAGTTCAACGATGGTCTGTATGAGTACATCATTGCCAGTGATGAGAACTTGCTGATCGACCCTCAAAACAGGCCCCAAGATGACACGCAGAAGCGGTGAGGGTTTTAAACGACAATACACTGCTTGGTGTTACTAAGTATTTACGTCCTCCAGTCTACATATTGTTTTTGCCCTGTTTGTTTGTTGGTTCGTTTGCGTCAAACTTTAACATTTGCCATTACTTTTGCAATATTGAAGATTGCAACTTGATATTTGGCATGCATGTGTATCTCATGGAGCTGCACATTTTGAGTCTTGAAAGGTCAAGGTAATCCTTCAAGGTCAAATATATACGGGCACATAGTGTTTCACAAACACATCTTGATTTATTTGAGAAACATATTGATCATTATTGTCAGTTTGTTGTGATCTATAAATTTAGTCATAACTTACATATGTTGTGAGATCTTTGAGATGACAGGGCCCTAGAGGGGTTAATAACGTGACAAACAAGATGGCAACATCCGTGCAGAGGCAGATACTTTTTGCTGTTGTGTACCGTTTATTACATGTATAAATAGTCATAAAGCGTAAAGTGTCGTCCCTGATTAGACTGTGCAGACTGCACAGGCTAATCTGGGATGACACTACGCACATGCATTAAGCCCAGTTTTCTCAGAACGTGGCTCAATTGTTGAAATGCTGCTTCCTTTCCAGCCATATCAGCAAAACAGTGATAGGCGTTTATTTTGTATTTATATTGGCTCTTAATCTTAATTAACTTGCCGCAAATATTCTTAGCAGAAGCTGTTTTGTGACAGTCTAAGAAATTTCACAGGGCGTAAAGTTGACATACAGAGCGAATATTTTAACCATATAAACGCTAATCAATCGCTTGCCGATATGACTGGAAAGTGAGCAGCATTTTAACCATAAATGCAAGTAATAAAGGGTATAAAACAGCAAAAAATACCTGTCACTTCATAGACGTTGACATCTTGTTTGTCACATGATTGTGTCTAGGGTCTGGTTGTCATTTTTTTACAAAATCAAAATTAAAAATATCCAAATTGTTTTAAACAAGATTTCAGTTTCAATAAAGTGTGTTTAACCAAATACCAGTTGTCCAAACTTGAAAGTAATGATGATCAAAAGGACATGGATGATATGGAGCTAAATTGTTGATTTTAGTGTAATTACCCTTCTATGGGTGGTCATTTTAATGATATTTTCACTAGTGATGGAACATCAAATAATCTATGAAGATGTTTTTTTTTAAGACAACGGAAGAAGGACCAGGAATTTGGGGTGTCAAGAGGGCTAGATTTTCAGAACGTGTCCAATGTGATCAACTTTGACTTCCCTACCAGTGTACAAGCCTACATACACAGGGTGGGCAGGTATGGTTGATGCACGAGATAAATTGACTGGCTGCTGATTTTAGCTCCAACTGAAGAATACAATATTTTCTTTTACTAAAGTTTGGCTTGTATAAATGTTGAAGTCTGACAGATTTATTTCAAATCCCTTAAATCCACTCTATTTTAAACAACTGATGTTAATGATTGAATGTACATGGTGTTAGGTACAAATGTAAATGGTGGAACCTAAAATGGGGCCATTACCTTTGTTAATGATTGAATTTTCATTGTGCCATTTGGTCACTAAATTTGGAAATATTCAATTTAAATTGCAGTCTCTACCTTGGTAAATGATTAAATATAGATGGTAGTAACTACCTTTGTAAATTACTGAAAACAAATTGCAGTCACTAATTTTTTTTATGATCTAAGTTATATAGTAAATTTGTATGCCCCCGGTAGGGTGGCATATAGCACTTGAACTTTCCGTCAGTGTGTCAGTCAGTATGTCAGTCTGTCCGTCAGTACGAAAAAAAAACTTTAATGTTGGCCATAACTTTTGCAATATTGAAGATAGCAACTTGATATTTGGCATGCATGTGTATCTCATGAAGCTGCACATTTTGAGTGGTGGAAGGTCAAGGTCATCCTTCAAGGTCAAAGGTAAAAAAAATAAATATTTCAAAGCGGCGTTCTCATGAAGCTGCACATTTTGAGTGGTGGAAGGTCAAGGTCAAAGGTCAAAAAAAAAAAATCAAAAAAAAAATCAAAGCAGCGCAATAGGGGGGCATTGTGTTTCTGACGAACACATCTCTTGTTAATGATTTATTTCAAATTCTGGTGCTGATTAATAATTCATATTCTTTCATGTTTACTATATTTCTTCTTGCACGACAACCATTCAGAACTGCAAGAGGGGATAACAAAGGCACTGCCCTGTCGTTCATCTCGCTGAAAGAAATGCCACTTCTGGAGAGGGTGGAGGCAGAATTAGCCGGAAAAGATGGTAAAAGCAGACCAGATGGGCGCTTCCACAAACCTTAATCACATGTGTCTTGTTGTGAGAAAACTGGGCATAATGCATGTGCGTAAAGTGTCATCCCAGATTAGCCTGTGCAATCCGCACAGGCTAATCTGGGACAACCCTTTCCGCTTAAACTAGATTTTCGGTTAAAAGGGACTTTCTTTAAACAAAAAATACCATAATAGCGGAAAGTGTTGTCCCCGATAAGCCTGTGCGGACCGCACAGGCTAATCTGGGACGACACTTTTCGCACATGCATTATGCCCAGTTTTCTCAGAACACAACACATATTTAAAGTAATATGTAATGTAATCCTATCTTTGCACTATGATGTGTTCAGTGCTCAAACCATTTTATTCAAAAGAGCGTATGCATTTTGTTTGATTTGGCAATGACCGCATGGTTGTGGTTTGAATGAATGGAGAATGCTTTTGTCCACTACAAATTGATCAGTTGTTAGATAGAATTTAACCTCAAATATCTTGAGCAAGAAACAAAACAAAAAAGGCAAAAAGGGCATATTACAAAACTTTTTTGCCCATATTTGTTAAACATTTCTGTCTGCCAAATACATTCAAAGGTTTATATATCTGGTCAAGAATTTGTCTATAAGTTGTATTAAATAGTGTTAAAATACAAAATATCCATACTCTTTGTGGCAAAATATGTAGACTTCACCAAAATGAATCAAAATTTTTATGCCCCCGGTAGGGTGGCATATAGCAGTTGAACTGTCCGTCAGTCAGTCAGTCTGTCCGTCTGTCCGAAAACTTTAACATTGGCCATAACTTTTTCAATATTCAAGATAGCAACTTGATATTTGGCATGCATGTGTATCTCAAGAGCTGAACATTTTGAGTGGTGAAAAGTGAAGGTCAAGGTCATCCTTCAAGGTCAAATGTCAAATATATGGCGTATGTCATCTGTCCGAAAACTTTAACATTGGCAATCACTTTTTCAATATTGAAGATAGCAACTTGATATTTGGCATGCATGTGTATCTCATGGAGCTGCACATTTTGAAAGATGGAAGGTCAAGGTCATCCTTCAAGGTCAAAGGTCAAATATATGGTATCTGTCTGTCTATCCGTCTGAAAACTTTAACTTTTGCCATAACCTTTTTATGCCTCTGAAGGGTGGCATATAGTTTGTGAACTGTCCGTCTGTCTGTTCGTCAGTCAGTCTGTTCGTCCGTCTGTCCGTTTGTTTGTCTGTCCGAAAACTTTAACATTGCCCATAACTTTTGGAATATTGAAGATAGCAACTTGATATTTGGCATGCATGTGTATCTCATGGAGCTGCACATTTTGAGTGGTGAAAGGTTAGGGTCATGGTCATCCTTCAAAGTGAAAGGTCAAAGGTCAAATTTTGCAATATTGAAGATAGTAACTTGATGTTTGGCATGCATGTGTATCTCATTGAGCGACACATTTTGAGTGGTGAAAGGTCAAGGTCATCCTTCAAGGTCAAAGGTCAAATTTTGCAATATTGAATATAGCAACTTGATATTCGGCATTCATGCATATCTCATGGAGCTGCACATTTTTAGTGGTGAAAGGTCAAGGTCATCCTTCAAGGTCAAAGGTCAAATTTTGCAATATTGAAGATAGCAACTCGATATTTGGCATGCATGGGTATCTCATGGAGCTGCACATTTTGAGTGGTGAAAGGTCAAGGTCATCCTTTAAGGTCAAGGTCAAAGGTCAAATTTTGCAATATTGAAGATAGCAACTCGATATTTGGCATGCATGTGTATCACATAGAGCTGCAGATTTTGAGTGGTGAAAGGTCAAAGTCAAGGTCATCCTTCAAGGTCAAGGTCAAAATTTTGCAATATTGAAGATAGCAACTTGATATTTGGCATGCATGTGTATCTCATGGAGCTGCACATTTTGAGTGGTGAAAGGTTAAGGTCATCCTTCAAGGTCAAGGGTCAAATTTTGCAATATTAAAGATAGCAACTCGATATTTGGCATGCATGCGTATCTCATGGAGCTGCACATTTTGAGTGGTGAAAGGTCAAGGTCATCCTTCAAGGTCAAAGGTAAAATATATGGCTTCAAAGCGGCACAGTAGGAGGCATTGTGTTTCACGAACACAGCTCTTGTTTTTAATTAAGATGCACTGCAATTAAGATCCTCTGGGTGCAGTGTATTGTAAATTGTTTTACTTATTTTATTTTTTGATTTTTATTAGCTAACCTGATTGCTCAGGTGAGCTTTTGTGACCGGTCTTTGTCCGCCGTTTGTCGTCCGTCGTCCACATGTGGTTTGTTAACACTCTAGAGGCCACATTTTTTGTCACATCTTCATGAAACTTGGTCATAAGCTTTGTTCCAATTAAATCTCGGTCGAGTTTGAAACTGGGTCGTGCCGGGTCAAAAACTAGGTCACTAGGTCAAAAAAAAGAAAAAACTTGTAAACACTGTAGAAGTCACATTTCATGCCCAATCTTCATGTAACTTTGTCAAAATGTTTGTCTTAATGATATGTTGGTTAAGTTCAAAAGTGGTTCCAGTCTGTTGAAAAACAATGCCGCCAGTGGGCGGGGCAGTTTTCCTTATTTGGCTATAGAGAAACCTTGTAAACACTCTAGAAGTCACAATTTTTGCCCAATCATCATGAAAAATGGTCAAAACATTGATTTTATTGATATCTCGGACGAGTTCGACAATGATCCAGATCGGTGAAAAAACATGGCCACCAGTGGGCGGGGAATTTTTTGCTATATGTATATAGTGAAATCATGTGAACACTCTAGAAGTCATATTTTTGGCCCAATTTTCATGAAATTTGGTCAGAACATTTGTTTCCTTGATATGAGAGTTGAGTTTGAAAATGGTTCCGGTCAGTTAAAAAACATGGCTGCCAGGGGGGGGGGGGGGCATTTTTGTTATATTTATATAGTAAAAAAAGCTTTTGAACACTATAGAAGTCACATTTTTTGCCCAATCATCATGAAACTTGGTGAAAAGATTGGTTTTATATATATCACATAATTAATGCCATAATTATTGCCCTAAGATTGTCCAAATTTTCATTATATTATACAAAATCATTGTAAACACTCTAGAGTTCACAATTTTGTTTTGGATTTTATGAATCTTGGTCATAATATATATTTGTGTAAGCAAAGTTTGATGTTTGGTAAGGGGGGTCTACTCAAAATATAGGTCACCAGGTCAAATCTTACAAAAACAAAATCACTCCATATGCCAGAGTTTTGGTTCAATAATGATGAAACTTGACCAGGTTTGACGTTTGGTAACGATTGAACGAACCGACTCCTCTCAGGTGAGCGAACTAGGGCCATCTTGGCCCTCTTGTTTCATTTTATGATTTTACTTCTTTTCCTACCCAGTCCTGGTGCACTTAATGGTTATATATATATATGCCGTGCTCTGTGAAAAGGGGGTTTAATGCCTGTGCGTAAAGTGTCGTCCCAGATTAGTCTGTGCAGACTGCGCAGGATAATCAGGGACGACACTTTCCGCTTTTATGATATTTTTGTTTAAAGAAAGTTTTTTCTTAGCAAAAATCTAGTTAAGGCGGAAAGTATTTCTCTGATTACCCTGCGCGGACTGCCTACCTACTAAAAACTCTGACAATCACTGTTAACAGTAGAGGATTTTTTTAAAGACTTGTTCATCAAACAATACATTGCTAGCTTTCTAAATGGATAAAACATTGTCAATCATCTTCTTTTTTTTCGTTATCTGTCATACAATACAGTTTATTTAAATTGTATCCAGTTGACACACTTATGTATTTCATGTTAAAACTTGCCTAATAAGACAGGTAATTTGTGCACAATTGTAAGTTTCTTATTATGTGCTAACTAATTTATTAATCCATCTATTAAATTAATTTACGTGGACATCAAGTGATTGTTTACCTATGATATTTTACATAGAAAAGCATTTTAATACCTTTTAACTGATAGCCAAAATAAGATCACATTCTTTCTCATGATTTGATGTGCTAATATTCACCATTGCTTTTTTCTATACATCATCAGGTCAGGACACAGCAGTGTTCAAACCATACCAGTTTAAAATGGATGAAATTGAAGGATTCCGGTATAGAGCAAAGGTAAGAAGCTGTATACAAATTGTGTCTAAAAATGTTAAAATATCATAAAAATATTAATTGTGCTCATCGACTGGCCTGTTATGTGTTGTGGTTCTACTTCAATTAAGTTAACTCACTTTCATAGTTTTTCCATTATCTACTGAGCTATTCACATTACTTGATAGGCATTCCAATTATTGAATCAAACTTATTTATTTATTAACCCTGTATTATGTTAGTTAACATATAGTATATATGCTCTTTACTCTCTTATATAATAAATTGCTTAATGTAAAATCCATGGCCAAATAACCCCATGCCCCCTGCACAGATACTCTTTATATTGTGACGATACTTTAAAATGCATTACTCATAAATAAGATGGTTCCCCTTTATATTGTGACTATACTATAAAATGCATTACTCATAAACAGGATGGTTCCCTTTTATATTGTGACTATACTATAAAATGCATTACTCATAAACAGGATGGTTCCCCTTTATATTGTGACTATACTATAAAAATGCATTACTCATAAACAGGATGGTTCCCTTTTATATTGTGACTATACTATAAAATGCATTACTCATAAACAGGATGGTGCCCCTTTATATTGTGACTATACTATAAAATGCATTACTCATAAACAGGATGGTTCCCTTTTATATTGTGACTATACTATAAAATGCATTACTCATAAACAGGATGGTTCCCCTTTATATTTTGACTATACTATAAATGCATTACTCATAAACAGGATATTGCCCCTTTATATTGTGACTATACTATAAAATGCATTACTCATAAATAGAATCATCTAGATGGTTCCCCTTTATATTGTGACTATACCGGTACTTTAAAATGCATTACTGGTAAACAGGATGGTTCTCCTTATTTAAAGATCCGTAGACACTGCACAAAAAAGAATATTATGCTATATAAAAACTTACAACAAAAAGTGCCATATGAAGGTTAATAACAATAGGAAGACCCTAAACAAATAACATTGATGTAAAAATGTTAAATACAAACATTAGCAACTTTTTAGCATCTTAAAATTGTTTCATGATGTAATCTTTTAAGTATCGTTTTACCAATGCTCTCGAATCAGGATCAGATTCATTTGGTTTGCATTAATTTGCATAATTTATGCAAGCCATCCCAGAAATCTGCAGCTGCCATCATCAAAGTCTGAAATTCAACTGTGTTTATAAGAAAAACGAGCATATTGTATCTCGTTAAATCAATGTTACCAGACCAAATCTTGTGTTGACATTTTGGCTATTGCTGTAGGGAACCATGATTTTTATGGGTTAACTTTATTTTACTAAGTATTTGTTTATTTTGAGCTAGGGAGCTTTAATAAAATAATGTTTATTCATGAGAACAACATCATGCTTCTGACGAAGACATAACAAATCTCACGCTTGCAAGTAAATGTTTGGATATCGTAGCAGGAAATTGACATGGAATATATTGTCCCTAAAAAAATATACACAAGCATTTTGAATCATGTTAAATCAATGTTACCAGACCAAATCTAGCATTGAAAATTTGGCTATTGGTACAAGCAACACTGATATTTTTATGGTTCAACTTTATTTTACAGTATTCATTGACTTTTTGCATTTTATTTTACAGAGTATTCGTTGATTGTTAGCATTTACAGATATTAATTATAATATAGTGCTGTGTAATTTATTTTCAGGATGCCATGGCAGCTGTGACTCGAGTCGCAATCAGAGAGGCCCGACTGAAGGAGATCAAGCAAGAGATGCTCAACTCACAGAAACTCAAGGTCAGTTAGAAATGTGACTGAAAGTCAAGGTCAGTAAAAAAAATATTCTTTTGCCCCAACCTAATCTTAGACCTAAGTCTAAGAATCAAGGATGTTCTCAAAACTGCAATTGGTAAGATTTTTAAGAAGTGAAGTCTAGCCTGTTATTTAATACACATAATTGCAACATTCTTTAATTAGAATAATGTGTTTATGACTTAAGAACCATTTTTCCAATAGATATATTCACAGTCTGAGGTATGTATTTGTAGGACTAAGTCTATTCTTTATTCCTAAGTCTAAGAATTGGTTGGTTAATGCAGGCTCAGAATTTAAAGGTCAGTTAGATATTTTGGAGAAACTCAAAGTAACTAAGAGATATTGCTCAAAGAGAATGTCAGAGATATTGCTCAAAGAGAATGTCAGAGATATTTCTGAAAGTCAATGCAGTTAGAGATATTGCTGAACGTTCAGATCAGTTAGAAATATTTCTGTAAGTCAAAGACCTATAGATTACAATAGTAATTGTAATCTATAGGTCTTTGTGTAAGTCAAGTTCAGTAAGAGATATTGCTGAAAGTCAGGGACTGTCAAATATATTGCTGAACGTTCAGATCAGTTAGAGATATTTCTGTAAGTCAAGGTCAGTAAGAGATATTGCTGAAAGTCAGGGACTGTCAAATATATTGCTGAACGTTCAGATCAGTTAGAGATATTTCTGTAAGTCAAGGTCAGTAAGAGATATTGCTGAAAGTCAGGGACTGTCAAATATATTGCTGAACGTTCAGATCAGTTAGAGACATTTCTTTAAGTCAAGGTCAGTAAGAGATATTGCTGAAAGTCAGGGACTGTCAAATATATAGCTGAACATCAAGGTCAGTTGGAGATAATATTTAAAGAGAATGTCAGAGATGTTGATGAAACTTAAGGTCAGTAAGAAAAATTACAGAAACCCATGGTCAGTTAGAGATTTAACAAAGAGTCAAGGTCAGTAAGAGATATTGCTTTAAGACAAGGTCAGTTAGAGATATTTTTGAAAGAAAAGGTCAGTAAGAGATAATTCTGTGTAGATATCAATGAGGTGAATTGCAATTCATAAAAACAATTACCCTTCACTTAATGATCACCTATTAATTATTACCCTACACTTAATGATTCTACAGTATATCAAGGGAATTGAACTGATCCATAAACAAGCTTTATTTGGCGGGGTTTATCAATTCAAAGAACTTGATTGTTTAGTTCATACAATTTATGCCATTTTTTATATAGGAAAAACAGCAACAACAAATAATCTGTGAACTAGTCCCCGACAATCCATTTTAGGCTACAAGTGTTATAGAAACTTGTGCACCATAAGAACTATCAAAGAAATGTGAAGTCCATTGATAATATCGCAAAATCAGTCAAAGTTATAATCTATTAAAGTCCTCGTTCGCGGAATAGATCATTGTTTTGCATATAAATCATAAAGCGAAAAATAAACTTTACATAAATTCATTGAAATATATTTTTATCGAGGTTGACATAGAAAACCTGGTCAAAATTGGTTTTGAATCGATAAAATAATATATAAATGATCATGAATACATGCAATAGGCGAAAATCATTGCAGCGTCTCTTATATGCAAATTATATCTATATTTAGCTTTCACTAAACATTATTAGCATATGGAAGATACATACATAGATTTAGCAAAAACGTAGCGTTCCAACTCAGTTTCCATCTGTAACAGATGTATTTGCATTTGTTCTTACCTTTTCTCCGCTAAATTCGCCCGTACCAGCAATTTTGTTTGTTTATGTTTGAATTAATGTGTCAAATCATGAATATTAATTGGGTCGTTTTTGTACATTACTGTACTCGACCCAAAATAAAAATCACTATATTGTTTGTTTTCAACCGATTTCAACCTGATTTTCAGTGATATCCTCAATAAAAACACGTTTTCTTACGATTCTGCCCATGTATATCTACGGGAATGGGGTCTTGAATATCATTTACAGATTTGTTTAAAATATTTTTGCAAAAACAAAATGCCTGTGCTGAAAATTGCTAACATAACTTGCCGTAAATATTTGCAGAAATAATGTTGTCATAATAATTGTCAAATTGAACTTACATTTACATATAGCATTGAACAGAAATGTTTGTAAATATTTTATGAATTGTTATTAGAACATGTATACTGCAGATGCGCATGTTTTTAGCAGTATTGATTACCAAATATACTTCATAATGAAGTTCATACAAATATATGGGAATAGGTGACAAAAAGCTTAAAGCAAGATTTGATGGTAAACAAATATCAGAAATAAGGTTCCTTAGTAATTTTCACTAATTTTGAGAGCTTATTAGAGTTGTCTCCCATAGACAACTATATTTTGCAGACACTTCATTTAAGTACATAAGTATCTCTGCTTCACTTGAAAAGAGTAGCATATATATTCTAGAATTATGTTACTGTGTAATAATTATCGGTATATATTTGAAGGATTTGTGGTACTTTTACACTATTCAGTTACGGTAATCATATTTTGTTCACATTATTATTCTTTGCCAGGGCAGAGGGACATAGATTTGGCATTGCCTGTCCTTCCGTCTGTCACAAATATTTTAGGGCAATAACTCAGAAACTATATAAGATGGCAACATGAAACTTCAAAGGTGTATAGATATAAATGAGGAGAATGCAGGGGATATTAATTCAATTTGCTTCTTTCATTTTTGTGTCTGTTACACAGGATCAATTATTGTTTGTATGAACAATGGAGCATGGACTGGTTTTGCAGCCTCCTTCAAACTAAACAAAATGCACAAAAGATGGTTGTTGGACCTTATTTTTACTCAATGTGTACAGAAATGAATTCATTTTTTTAAATAATGACCAGCAAGATGCATAATGGATCTTATGCCATAGGCTGCAGGTGTTGCTCCAGACCAGTGTGGGCATCCACGTTGATCTCCAGGATACAGGATATGGCATGATGCTTCTCTTTTGATCTTGCCTTGAGGATGTATACCTGTTTTTTATACAGCCCTTGCTTCCTGTTGTTTTCAGTCCCATTTTGATGAGAATCCTCGTGACCTGCAGATACTACGACACGACAAGAATCTTCACACAGTGAAATCACAGCCTCACATGAAAAATGTGCCAGACTATTTGAGTAAGTGTCGTTCTTTAAGACTGTTTTAGAGTGGTCCAAATGAGCTTAAATCTTGAAGTTAAGGGCTCATTTTACCTCCTGGTACCTATTAATGCCAGCATTTTTATTTTATTTGTTTTACGGGAAATTTTTCAAAAAAATTGAGTCAGGGGGGGATAAATAAAGATAAAAGCATGAAAAGTGAGCAGTCTACCAAAAAAATAAAAATAAAACTGTCTATACCAATAAAAAAAAAATATTTTTGAAAATTTAAAATTCAGCCAATTTAACCTTATGTATACTTGCATTAACCTTTACGTGTTTTATATATATCTCATTACACTGTTGTAGAAGCTTTTTATAATAATACATGTAGTAAACATATTTATGCCCCCCTTAGAAGAAGAGGGGATATATTGCTTTGCTCATGTCTGTCTGTCTGTCTGTCGGTCGGTCGGTCCGTCCACCAGGTGGTTGTCAGACGATAACTGAAGAACGCTTGGGCCTAGGATCATGAAACTTCATAGGTACATTGATCATGACTCGCAGATGACCCCTATTGATTTTGAGGTCACTAGGTCGAAGGTCAAGGTCACAGGTGAAGGTCATAGTTACTGGAAATAGGCATTTTAAGGATTTAGCATGGTTCAAACAAGGGAAACAACTACCGTTTATGCATGTTCTTTTTGTTACAGCATTTGCCTCCCTTAAATTCATTTAAAATCTCATTTTACAGCAGAGATTCCAAATATGACCTGTAAATGAGCCCCATATTTACTGCCAGTGCTAGGTTACCTTTTCCCATTTGATCATTTTTAAGTATTGTTATTGTAATGCTACGTTAGCGTCACCACCACCAACACCACCACCACCACCTTCACCACCACCATTGTTCACAGTGACAAAAAACGTATTCACACAATGGCTGCTACTACAACTTATAGCCCATATAGGGGGGCATGCATGTTTTACAAACAGCCCTTGTTTTATATATATTTATAGGTAAAAGCACCTTTCGCATTTATTATACTATATTGCTTCAATAGAGACTATTAAACACGCCAGGTGTGTAGTGTATTCTAGTGATCGTTGAACTTTTGTTGAGTGTATATCATATGTATGTTTATAACAAATATAGCATGCATTTGACTTTAATAAAAAAGACTTGAAAACTTTTTACATTGTTTAATAGCTTTAAATAACAACCAACTTTGTAACTTTCATCCATGGGTGTAATATGCACACTAAAAAAACTCTTTAATATACAACAGACTTGCTTTATATCATGATAATTCTCAATCATGAGAAAAAAATGAGCCACATAACAGGAAATTGGACCTTAGGGCGATTGCGACCATTTTGGCTCCAAAAGAGCAGTCTGATCAGAATCCAAAATGTTAAACATAATTGTCATTCAGTCAGTACTTCTAAAGATGTTAAGCGAACACTTTGGATCCTGATCAGACTGCACTTGAATTGATCTTGATCCAAACTTCGTGTAGTGAAAGTTCTAGTACATAAAATGTGAATATTTCATTTAAGAAATTGAGAGCTATAGACTTATAAAAACATGTGCTGCATTTAATTTTATATTTAGAGAGAGTTATAGTGTTTATATATGTAAAGTGAATACAAGGGGCATGACTACAATATTTGGTGTGTAACATCGTTATGAGGTTCTCTTTGAAGTTTGTTCAAGTCATGCAGAAAATTTGCCCTCCCTAGGGGTTACTGTTTTGCTTATAAATATAAATCATATGATCATTCTCTGAAACCGCAAGGCCCATTCGTTTGTTACGTTGCATGCCAACCATATAGTGGTTCTTTGCTAAGTTTCCTCAAAGCATGTCTCCGTGGTCAAAACTGTTTGCGATTCAGGGGTCAACTGATTTATATAGATTAATGTATTTGATAATCCCTAACAACGCAGAAACCGCAAGGGTCAGGGTTCAATATTTGGTGTGTAACATGTTAGTGTTTTCTTCTTCTAGGTGTGATCAAATCATTCATTTGGAGTAAACAATAACCCGTCCTTGTTTCACATGATTAATATTTACTTATATAATAAAGAGCTTAAACAATCTTATTCTCTCAAAAGGCATGGGTTAGGTGATAATTATTTTGTATGTGACATTGTATGGTGGTAATCTCCTTAGTTTTTGTATCATGTCCATTGGCTTCACATTAGCCCCAACAAAATATTGAGGTAAAAGACACAATATACCTACAAACCTTGATTTATTTCATTGAACATTTTCTTAAGTGAAAGCCGTATAAAGAATTAAATAGTACATGTAGCAAGGATTTAAATTGTTCTAGTAGAATTACTCTGCTGACTGTATATACTTTACTCGCAACATTTAATTATATATAGAAAACAACTTTTGAGCTATGTAATTGTATATTTTTAAAATAGTATTTTATTTTAATAATTTCGTAAAAGACTCACAGTATTGTCAAAATAAAATGGTGTAAACTTTTGCACATATTATTTTGTTCCTCTCTTATTCACAGTTTAAGTTCTAATGAAAAAATTACTATGGAATGTGTTGTCTGTATTATTTTAAGGAGAATCGGCAATGACATTTTCTTGGATATATAATTAACAGAGAGAGCTATATAAATGTGAAGATAATTATAACCCTTGGAACACATACATAGAGCCAATTGAGCACATTTATCAACAGAGCCTGAAGTGTGATAAATTTTAATACTTGCCTTCCTTGCAATACAAATCCTGCAGTATGAAAACATTATGTACAGTTGATAGAACATCATATTTCGGCTAAATAATAACTCATTTTTGAAAAATACATTAAGATGTATTTCTGATTTACAAAAATGATCAAATAATTAAGAAATAAATTCCATTTACTTTTTCATGACATTTTGAAAGTCAAAACTTTGGTTTCTCTGGAGAAATTCAATAAAATGAACTGATCCAAACAAAGGGACGTAACTTGGTCAAAGTTACCTGAAAAATGGTTAAACTGTTGATATAAAAAAAGTTATACAGTTTAATACATGGAAAAAATGTTTTGTTTTAAGTTAATGAAGAAAAATAAGCATGTTAATTTGCTACTGTGTCAAGAAAAATAATTAAAACTTTCTTGTGACTTTGACGGACATACGAACATCCGGACCCAATGTTATTTTCTTCAGAAGCTGTGTTGCATACTTTTTTTTCTAAATAAAGAATATATATGGGTGGGTGGGGAATGGGAATATTGATGCATGTACTTGTTGTTCGGTCCTCATGTTCATTATAAAGAAACGTAAAGTAGTACTTCTTGGACATTTTCAGGATGTTGATTTTTATCTATAAAAATATTACAGGATCTACATTTTAATAAATATGCATATTTATTAAACCTACCCAAAACTTTTTAACACACTGAAAGTTATCGATTGTGACACCTCTTCATCATTTGCAAAAACTCTAATTATTTTTGATTTCGTATCACATAATATGGGCATGATTTCAACAATGGTGTTCTGAAGATTAACTTTTCTAATTGAAATTGTTTCTGCTCCGTTTTTAATTAATTTGATTTTAAAATATGCTACATTTGTCTCATTGTTGTTAATGTCCGCCATTTCGGAAATGCAATATGAAAATCATTTGTTTAATACTCACTGATTGGCTAATAGCGTGTGGTATTGGCTGCAATAGCCAATGAAAATCGCTGACGCTTTACAAGTTGACTTGGCACAACGAAACAACCCGTATTATAACAAATTTTGAACAACACTTTCGGCAATCTGCGCAATTTTTTTTTCTAGTTTTGGATAAAATTCCAAGTCGGCGGGTGAAATGTACATAAAAAAACGAAAGTGACTTTAATTTTTATTTGTATTTGTCGAAAAATAGGGTCAGGCGCTCCCGTAAAACAAATAATAAAAAAATGCTGGCCTAAAGGGACTACTTGTGGAATTTCCATAGACTTCTGTCCATCTTTCTGCCTGTCTGTTTATCAAAACTTATCTGTAGGAGTTCCCTTTCTATTTTTAATGTTGAACATGAAAACTTGCAGGCACTGTTCCTCATAAAAGTAAAAATCATTTAACGTTTAAAATAACAAATCTTTGCCATTGTTTAATTTACACTTTCTATAACTTCATGTCTTTTTATGCCCCCGGTAGGGTGGCATATAGCAGTTGAACTGTCCGTCAGTCTGTCCATCTGTGCGCCCGTCCAAAAAACTTTGATATTGGCCATAACTTTTGCAATATTGAAGATAGCAACTTGATATTTGGCATGCATGTGTATCTCATGAAGCTGCACATTTTTAGTGGTGAAAGGTCAAGGTCATCCTTCAAGGTCACAAGTAAAAAAATACCATCCAAGGGAAGTAATAAGCTTTAAAAGGGAGATAATTTTTAAACCTGCCATATGATATATTGAAATTTTATTTCAAAGCGGCGTAATAGACTGTTGCCGGGAAAGCATGAGTTTAGAAAAACCCACTAATCACCCCCTGTACAAACAACGCTGGTCCATTAAATCAACCAATGATAGCTTACTTTAAATAATAACGGTTGATAAGGTGTGTGATTTTGAAAGGAATATAAATGGGTCATTTTTATTTGTACCAGCAGATTAGTGGGGTTTTCCAAAAAGTTGCTTATTCCAGATATACATATATAGGGGGCATTGTGTTTCTCACAAACACATCTGTTTGTTTGTTTTTTTCAATTTTGTCTGTACTGTAAAGCTGCTGAGATTTGCCAATCTTGCAGAGAAGGTGTGTGAGTTCTCATTTGTTTACTGAGAGTTGTTTTGTGGTAAGTAAAAGTAATGTGAAATCTGAACAGACAGACTATTTTTTGTGATGATTAAAGATGAATGTTTTTTTACAATCAAGTTATTCATCATAACATTCAAGTACACAAACAGGTAACATCTGTTATTCAAGATATTCATCTTCTCAGTACACAAACATGTAACATCTGTTATTTTATAAATATTTTGCCATTGAAGACAATCAAATTGAGATTGAATTTCATTTGTTTCTAATAACTTCACTTACTAGTGTCTATTTACTATAAGAAGCTCATGTTTAGCAGTTTAATTTGTTATTATGTTTAATAAAAGTTTAATGACATGACTCAAGTCATGCAGTCGACATTTACGTTTGTTCACCCGTGTTAACTGGTAATATTCATTCAAAAAGTAACCTTTTTGATCTTATGAAACTTAATCCTGATTCAGTTTCTATGACAACAAAACATATTAATATGATTCGGCTAGCTCAGTTCGTTAGAGCACTGGACCTCAAATTTTAAGATCACGTGTTTGCTTCCCCACCAGGTCTCATAACTTTTGTGGGGAATTGGTAGCAATAATGCTGTTATTGTCAGTTGGTAGTCTGCTGGTCCACAAATCTAGACAAGTTTTTATACTCACGCTGACATTTCGTCTGTCTGTCTTTCTTTTGTGAATGTGTGACAGTTTAACCTTTTGCCACTGAGAGGCAAAGCGAAATGGCTATGTGCAGACAGCATAAAACCAGAACAGCCTGCGAAATGGCTATGTGCAGACAGCATAAAACCAGAACAGCCTGCGAGTTTGTTCAGGTTTTATGCTTTTTGCTGCTCATCAGTATTTACGGGTTGGAAATGAAGCCTTTAAAACTCAAATCTATTAAAAAATGACTTTATTTGAATTAAACCTTTAAAGGGACTACAAACACGTCAAAATACGTATCTAAGTGGTAAAGAGTTAAATAGATATTACAGTTTTGTCTACCACCAACACCCGTTGCTTCCTTTTAATACTTGTACGTTTTGTTGCTTATGGCCTTCACCCTTAGAACCAAACCACACGTGACATTGACCTTGATGGACTATTTCAAGGCAAACTTGATTGTGCATAAGGGTTTAAACATTTTGGCAAAAATCAGTTGTTGATTTGTTATGACTTTTTAACATAAATCTGTGCTTTTTATACCCCCACAAACGAAGTTTAAGGGGGTATATAGGAGTCAGCTTGTCGGTCTGTCGGTAAGTCGGTCGGTCCATATTAAGTGTCCGCTCTCTAATTCAAGTTGTTTTCATCCAATCTCCACCAAACTTGGTAAGAAGTTGTATCTAGTTGATGTCTAGGCCAAGTTTGAATATGGGTCATGCCGGGTCAAAAACTAGGTCATGGTGTCACTTAGTGCGTTTTAAACATTGAGCATTGTGTCTGCTGATTTTTGTGAAGACAACATGCAAAATATTCTGTGTCAATGCGGCATGTGGGGGTATTGGTCACATCTGTGACAAAGCTTTAGATTGTCATTGAAATAAATGATTGAAGATTAAGGTGATTATCTTACTTTTCCACTTTAAAAATAAGATTCTTAAATTATTGCATATTCCCAATTCACTGTAAGCCAAATGGACTATTGAGGACCAGTTGTTGGCGTGCATGTTTATCAAATACAGATTCATGTAAGAATGAACTTTCTTGTTTTTATTTAATCTTATGATGACTTTCAAGGGGCATTTAAAATACTCTAGCCTGCTTGCAAAACCGTACCTTATGATTGTTTTCAACTTTGTATTTTGATCATAAATTGAGAGTGAAACACTCTAGTGTGCTTGAAAAACTCATACTCATTAAATAATCCTTTGTTGATTGCCTAGAAGGTTGAAATAAATTATTTTGTTTTGCCCATCAAGGGATGCACCCATAAAGGAGGTTTATGCAATCCAACTTAATGTGGGATAGTGTGTCCGGTTGTATAACAAGGAATAGCAATCCTTTAACTATATTGACTTTCAATTGAGATTGTTTTTCCCTTAGGAACTAACAAATTCTGGATTATATAATTGTATTAAGTCCAATATCATTTCTGCTATCAAAGGCATTGAATTAAAACTTTGAAAACTTGTTTTTTATTCATATAAATATCTCCACCAATGAAAAAGCATCTGCTCTAACTCTTGGGAGAAATACAACCTTTTTTAGAGTTCATAAGTTTTTCTAGTAAAGCAATTTAAAGTCATAATACTTTTTATGGGAACATTTTTGGACACAGGTTTATTTTAATGTCAGTGACATACTTATTTTTGATTGGTCATTGTCAGCTTGAGTACTACTTAGAAGTACCCTGGGTACTCTTAAGTACACTACAATTTACCCTCCAGGTATCAAACAAATACATAAACACAATTGGGTTCCGGCAACAACGCAATCCAGGTATGGAACAAATACATAAACACAATTAGGTTCCGGCAACAACGCAAGCACAAAGTAGTTCTCATGAGCTGCCAAAAGCCAATCTCGCGTTTGCTCGTAAATATTAGAATATGACAAAAATCTACGCCATTGTTATGCCATACAAATTATCTTATAATGGTGTGCAACAGTACTGTAATTGCTATTTATGATATTAATTTTAAATGACTAACTCATTATAGGGTAACACATATAAACCCATTTATGCCTTGCGTCTAGAAAAAAGACCTTGGCAAACAGCGTAGACCCAGATGAGATGCCACATGGTGCGGCGTCTCATCAGGGTCTGCGCTGTTTGCTTGAAGGAATTTCTGTAAGAAATATTCTAAATATAGAAATAAATATACTAGACATCCCTAATTTTGGAAATAATTTGATCCAATTTAGAAGGATGGGAGAGTCCACTAGGCATAAATGGGTTAAATTGTTAGTTGAAAGTGTTCAGCGTGAGAAGAAACACAACAACATTTAATCGCTTATTCAGTCCTGAACCATTATGTAAGATAGATTACGAGTGAGGTCTATGGATTGAAATATTTTACATACTAATGAATCTGTAATGGAAATGGGTTCACTCAACTGAAACCAATTGTAAGCTCAGGTGATAAATTGGAAATGGAAATGTAGTGATATGTTTTGTAAATCTGTATTTGTGACATATAATATTAACCATTATAGGGTAATTGTAATTTGAGGATTGTTAAACCATTTTCATGGATGGAATAGTAACCGGTTGTGTCTGCCAAAGATTGCTTTACCAGATATGAAATTATTATTTTTATGCCCCCGGTAGGGTGGCATATAGCAGTTGAACTGTCCGTCTGTCAGTATGTCCGTCGGTCCGTCCGTCCGGAAAAAACTTTAACTTTGGCCATAACTTTTGCAATAATATTGAAGATAGCAACTTGATATTTGGCATACATGTGTATCTAGCTGCACATTTTGAGTGGTGGAAGTTCAAGGTCAAGGTCATCCTTCAGGGTCAAAGGTAAAAAAATATTTAAACAATTAAAGCGGCGCAATAGGGGGCATTGTATTTCTGACGAATACATCTCTTGTTTTCCCTTTTTTTTTTAGCTCGGTTTTTAGCTCGGCGTTTTCGGAGAAAACCCGAGGTATTGTCATAGCCAGCTCGTCGTGTCGTGTCGTCCACCGTCCGCGTCGTGCTAAAACCTTAACATTGGCTCTAAAATCAAAGTGCTTCCACCTACAACTTTGAAACTTCATATGTAGATGCACCTTGATGAGGTCTTCATGCCACACCCATTTTGGGGTCACTAGGTCAAAGGTCAAGGTCACTGTGACCTCTAAAAAAAAATAAAAAAAATATGACAAGCTTTCATTTATTCAAAACTGCACCCGTAGCCGAGCGTGACACCCGTTATGCGGTGCTCTTGTTTAATTCTCGCCTTCCATAAATCCACATTTATATACTAGTAACAACTTGCTTTTTGTAGTTCCTCCAACCTTGCAAAACTTGGCTGGTAAAGGAAAGGGTGTGAAGACACGGCGAGGCAATGCCAGAAAACGAGGTCCTTCCGAGGGGCAGTTGAAGTACAAAGTAGGTTCAGTGGGTTGAACATTTATGTCATGTTTAATTCAGACTCTCATTTATTGCTCTGCCTGTGTTGTTGTCAAAGGGTTTTAGTAGATGTAAGGAAGATGTTACTCCAGGGTTGTAAATTTGATTGGGCACAGGATTCCTCAGCCCCCTAAAAATTTATGCTAGACGCCTAAATATTCTAAGACATCTTTTATTGTCCCCTACCGTTGAAACCGGAGGGAACTTATGGTGTGCGCTCTGTCTGTCTGTCACACTTTTCTGGATTCCTGCGATAACTTTAAAAGTTCTTCATATTTGTCATGAAACTTGAAACATGGATAGATAGCAATATGGAGATTATGCACGTCTTTTTATTTTGTTCCTATGTCAAGAATTCTGGTTGCTATGGCAACAAATTAAAAAAAATCTGACAATGGTGAGGTTTCACCGGTAGGGGACAATATTGCATGGCAACCTCTTGTTTTGTCATACTTAATGAACAGAAAGAGGCAAATGGCATTGTAATCCTGTTGTTGACTGGATTATTTAGCCTTGTATATCCTTACCAATAAAGTTCCAAGGGGGGTTTACATGAGTCACCATGTTTGTTGGCATTCCTTGCCCTTTATTTTGTGGATTTACATGAAACTTTTTCAGCCTCCTATTCATAAGTAGAATGTAAGAAGGGTGTGGCATTTTTTAATAATTAAGCTAAATTAGGCTGACTGGTGGCCATGTTAGTAGTGCTAGCATGTGACATTTCTCAACGAGTAAGCTCAAAATAGCTGACTGGCGGCCATCTTGGTAGTGGTAGCATGTGACACTTTTCTATCATTTATATGCTCAAAATGGCTGACTGGCCACCATCATGATAGTAGTAATATGTTACATTTGTTTGAATAATACAGCTAAATAGGGCCTAATTACAGCAGAATGACAGCAATCTAGGATAAAAGTTCTTCATTCAAATTTACAATAAAACTTATCAGGAGTGAAAGCCTGTTACATAATTCTTGTTGATCAGATTCAAGCAGGTTGACATCCATTTTTAGCTCGACTATTATATATGAAATATATATAGTGGAGCTATCCTATTCACCCCGGCGTCGGCGTGAGTGTCTGCGTTAGCGTTAGCGTGCAAATGTTAAAGTTTTCGTACTACCCCAAATATTTTCTTTGTCCCTTGACATATTGCTTTCATATTATGCATACTGTTTACCAACATGACCCCAACCTATAAACAAGAGCAGACAACTCTATCAAGCATTTTGTCATAATTATGGCCCCTTTTCCACTTAGAATATGCAGCAAATGTTAAAGTTTTCGTACTACCCCATTAATTTTCATTGTCCATTGACATATTGCTTTCATATTTTCATACTTGTTTACCAACATCACCCCAACCTATTAACAAGAGCAGACTACCCCCTACTCCCCCCTACCCCCCCCCCCATTTTTTTTTTTTAAACATCATCTTATAAATTACTACATCCCACATTATACCCCTCTCTCACCCCCCCCCCCTACCCCCCCCCCAAAAAAAAAATTTTTTGGGGCCTTTTTTTATTTTTGAAAGATGGTCTAATAAATTACCACACCCCACATTATACCCCCTCTCAACCCCCCCCCCCCCACACCAATTTTTTTTCCTTTTTTTATTTGTGAAAGATCGTCTAATAAATAATTGAATATGAACAATTTCCTCATGATGGCTTACGTTAAAATGTCAAGCACTCGAATAGTCGAGCGCGCTGTCCTATGACAGCTCTTGTGGATATACTATTTAGAATAAGTTGTACTGAAGCCTGTAAATATCAATTACATAGATACCTGTTTTTATCAATAGATTTTAGGCCTATGTAAAAAATTTGTCAAATCTGTTTATACCATTTGTGTCCATACCTGTATAGGAATCAGTCTTTTATGCCATTAATATCAAATGTTCATTGTTGATACCTTAAAATGCCATTGTTTTGAAAGGCATTCTTCCAATCATGAGCAGTACTACATATCAACTGTGATAAAACCTGTATGTAGTATTGTATAGTATGTTGAGCATAATTGAGTGCTGTATACTGTTTCAGAAGCGACAGGCAGATCCTTTGAAGAGTTTTCAGTTCAAAGGGCTTAGTGCGAACAAGAAAAGAAAAAAGGAAAAATAAGAGACATTTTGCATGTATTTGTTGTTTGTTATAATAACTCATTTTGTTTAAGTATGCCTTTAGAGGAAGTCATTCATGTTTTTTTATACCCCCACAAAATAAGTTTAGGGGGGTATGTAGGAGTGAACTTGTCAGTCGGTCCGTCGGTCTTTCTGTTGGTCCGTATTAAGTGTCTGCTCTCTAATTCAAGTACTTTTCCTCCGATCTTCACCAAACTTGGTCAGAAGTTGTATCTACATGATGTTTAGGCCAAGTTCGAACATGGGCCTTGTCGGGTCGAAAAATAGGTCACGGGGTCACTTAGTGCGTTTTAAACATTCAGCATGTTGTCAGCTCTCTAATTCAAGTAGTTTTCATCCGATCTTCACCAAAATTGGTCAGAAGTTGTATCTACATGGTGTCTAGGCCAAGTTCGAACATGGGCCTTGCCTGGTCAAAAACTAGGTCACGGGGTCACTTAGTGTGTTTTTTAACATTCAGCATGGTGTCCGCTCTCTAATTCAAGTAGTTTTCATCCGATCTTCACCAAACTTGGTCAGAAGTTGTATGTAGATGATCTTAAGACCAAGTTCGAACATGGGCCTTGCCTGGTCAAAAACTAGTTCACGGGGTCACTTAGTGCATTTTTTAACATTCAGCATGGTGTCCGCTCTCTAATTCAAGTAGTTTTCATCCGATCTTCATCAAACTTGGTCAGAAGTTGTATCTGCATGATGTCTAGGCCAAGTTCGAACATGGGCCTTGCCGGGTCAAAAACTAGGTCACGGGGTCACTTAGTGTGTTTTAAACTTTCAGCATGGTGTCCGCTCTCTTATTCAAGTAGTTTACATCCGATCTTCACCAAACTTGGTCAGAAGTTTCATGGAGATGATGTTTAGGCCAAGTTAGAACATGGGCCTTTCTTGGTCAAAAACTAGGTCAAGGAGTTACTTAGTGCGTTTTAAAAATTGAGCATGGTGTCCGCTGTTTTTTGTGAAGACGACATGCAAAATATTATGTGTCAATGCGGCATGTGGGGGTATTCGTCACGTCTGTGACAAAGCTCTAGTTTCCCTTAAAACTATTGAAAAGTGTTACCACTTTCACAAATAAAACCGAACCCCATGTTATTGTGCTGTATTCCTTTCTGTATTATGTAAACACATAACGTGGGCGAATGTGTTAATGAGAAATGTAAATACACACCTGTTTATTGATCAGTCGGAATTACTTAAAAATCTAAAGTAATCTGTTCCTTGCGGCACCATTTGTTATTTCCGGGTATGCATACATATTATTGCGTGGTCATCGACTTAGCGTTTTTGCACCGACTCTTGCGTCATTTAAGAACATACACATCTGTAGAACTTAGAACGTAATGCCAATTCAAAGTCGCACCGCATCTACGATCAAAACATACAGTTTTTGGAAAACAAATATTCTTAGTAAGAAGGCCAATGTGGTTTTCTTAACCCTTTGCATGCTGGGAAATTTGTCGCCTGCGAAAATGTCGTCTGCTGAATTTATAAAATTCGCATTTTCTTCGATTTTTTTCAAAGAATACTATCAGAATAGCAACGTTCTGTGGCGTCTCATCTGGATCCAAACTGTTTGCAAAGGCCTTCAAAATCCGGTTCCAGCGCTCAAAGGGTTAGAAATCGAATTACCGGTACTATCAACCATCATGCCATGAGGCCTACTATAGTCTTATGTCCTTGGCGTTTTCACTGCGTTGATACCACGGTCTTTGCGCGTCTTATACGACCACCGGTATACCGTGATTTTGAATTTGACGTTTGCACTTCGACTTCTCTACGACTATACAGCACCTGCTTTTAGTGCATAGACGCTGACTTTTGCAGAAATTGTTCGTCAATGTATATGCTTTAATTCACGAACACTTAATATTATTCTAACGAATTCACTTGCTGCGCATTACGACGAATCTAAGGTTCGTGGGTGTGGGAGTCAATACGTCGACGCCATGTCCTGTTAGAGAGGCGAATGGACCTACAAGCATAGCCATACGTTTAGGTCATAATATACTTAATAGTTTCCCTATAGAATTCAACGTAAAAGCGCCAACTTTAATCGAAATAAATGCAACATTTTGCACATTGAGACACCCATAACCTGCCTTGTCTTAAAGGCCATTCTAAGCGGAATCAATTATGCAATAAAAAAGATGTCATGTTCAAACCAAGAAAGAATGAAACCTTTTTCAGTGCAATGCTTACTATAGTCTCTAAGTTGATCATATTTCAGGGATTCAGTAGAAAACACCTATTCATGCCCTACCACTATCTCCAAACGATTAAAACCGAACAACAGTTTAAAGTGTAAAACATGCCTTCGAGTAAACTATGATATTTTAGAGAGTTCAATTATATAGAATATTGTAACCGTTAGAAACCCAACCCGAGACCGACAAGGGATAGCTGATCAGGAGCGATTTGATCGATCGGGGTTAAAAAAGGGGAGTTGCTAAGGAAACACCCACACAACTTTATATGTCAACAAAATAATTATAGTAACCGCAATGCAGTATGTTACGTCAAATATTTTGAAAACCATGCATGCATTTCAAGATTAAAAGACCATATAAAAAGTCGTTTAAAATAACGACAAGGGTATGTTGTTGTTTTTTTTGTTAAAATTATTTAGTAATGTAGCATATTGTCCAATAAACTCATATTTCAAACACCAAATAACCTTTACTTAATTGTATATGTAGGTAGATCAAACGCTTTAAGCGTTCTATTTTGGAAACTTGCTAAAAGCGGGTCTTCACGGGCCATTTGCTTACATGTAAAAATAGAACTGTAAGAGCGAATTCACAGCTTGTTTAAATAAAGTTTTATCTGTATTGGGTGCACCCGTGTGCATCAGTCTAACTCTTTAGAATAATTAGTAGACTGTTTGAACGCAGTCTTTTAAGTGCACTGTGCTTTTAAAAGAGGAGTGTAAGCCATCATAATTATGCATATTAATGATGCCTTTTAAATGGCGTATTTTAAATAACCAGGATTTACAAGTATGTACATACACTATTCATTGATTAATGTGTGTAGAATATTTCTGTCTAGTTTAACTCTCCTTGGTATCGATTGAAATTGTTTTGGGGTGTCCATGTCTTTCTTAATTTAGTTTACATTTGTATCGGCCCCGATGCAAATGCGGAGGCTCACCTGTCAGCATTGTAGGACAATCTACCAACACCTCATTTGCACTAAGTCATGACTCCACTAAGAAGACCATCGTCGGATACCCACGGCTAATTTATTCCGTTACTCTCCAGCATTAGCCGTGGGACAATATAACTTATAAGCAATGCACGCCGTTTTGACCCTAACTGTAACCTTTCAGTAGACCAACGAAATCGCAGTTTACAAAAAGAATGCTTCGCCTGGATAATTGCGATTTGATACACCAAGCTTTTACATCCACCTGTCCGAGTGCATAAAAAGACATCGCGCCCATGTAAGAGACTATAGATACTTTTACTCTGAAAGTCGTTTAAATTCTCAATTTTAAAGTATACGCATGCACAACGAAATTCCATTTCTACGGACGACGCAATTTTGACAACAAACCGGAAGTCTCTATAGTACGAGTTGTATCAATGGTCAAAAATATCCTCCTGAAACCATGAGAGATCCAATGAAATTACTGGATTTGACGCACCCTTAAACGGTGAAAAGAGCTCGTAATCTTACGGCAGATAAATGGAGAGTAACGGAATGGGTCGAACGTGGCTATCCGACGATGTAAGAAGACGTGCGCACATGAAACCTCGAGTTTATATTTGGACTGTTAAGGAGGGTCCAAACTTCAATGCTGCCACTTCCACGAGGAACTTGCGCTGATTTGATCATCGGCTAATGTACTACTTAAAAGTACCCCTGTTACTCTGTAAGTATACTACATTTTATTTCGGGTACTGAAAATATATAAAAATGCACCCTGTCATACTCTGGGGTACTTTTTATTATAGTTTCCGTACCCCTGGCGGTTATTTCGAAGTATACTTGAGTACCCGGGTTACTTTTAAGTAATGCCTGAGCCGACAATGACCAAGCGAGCGGAACTAGCATCCTTGCACAAATAACTTTAGACCTGTCAACAGTTGGGACGAAGTTAAATCAGGGATTTAAGCTAATTATGTAATACATGTTCTGAAATATTTATAATTTTCGTGTTATCCTGCGTGGCGGGGAACCAGGGTTACCAGAAGTAATAACGTCAGTATGCTTACAACTAGAATGATTTGCCGCCTTGTCATCTTTAGACATACAAACGGATCCGATAGAAAATGTATAAACCTTTGTTTGATTTGATAAGTGCAGTTATTTGTTTACGTTGCAATATATAAAAATCTATATTATGCAATGCTTTAATTGCAGCAATAAAAAAAGTCATCCTTAATACGAAGATGGGCACAAATTGAGCACATATGTCGAGTTACTACACGGATTAAAACGGACGAATTAATGCACTGAAACCATTACGTAAGCCCCAGCAAAATTGATTTATATGTAAATCGTGAATAGGGCTTTCGCAGAAAAACGGATGTTTGCTGATGACATCTTATGCAAGGAATTGAAAAAGTTTATCTATGAGTAGACTGAGTACATAGGGTAGAGTATAATTCAATATCACAGTTTTTTTGTTTTTTTTGTCGTCATCATAGCCCCCGCAAACCACATGTGTTGGCGTTATAACGAATGTTTTTAAGTGCATGCGAACACTAATAAATTCAGCATGTATAACAATTTTCCAATTGAAATATAAACTTTTTTTATGACAAAAAAGTCATAAAAGAAATGACATGTAATCATAACCAGACGGTTTAAATTCTATACGTTTCATTACCCGCCGCATTGCACGTTTGTCGACGATATTTCTCGGACCATACCGTGTCGCGTCTAATTTTTAAACGAATTGTCCATTACCATAATCTCATATCCACTCTTCTTCTGCCATGCAGACGCGCATTGATTATTCTTTCGTGGACAAAGAAATATCTCCAGACCTTTCGTTTTCGATAATAACAAAACCTTTGCATATATCATTGAAATCGAAATCTAAACTCGTCTGCAACATCTACGTAGTTCCATCTCATCCGCCAATGAGATTTGAGTTGCAGGCGGATGCCAAAGTTATCAGGCTCTATTTTTGGTTCAAGTTAATGGAATATGCCTTTTTACAGCAACCGGCGACCGATTTACAAATCCTTGAAGCTTGCAGCGCGGCATTGTGCTTTCAGAATCCGTTTGCGTTTGTTAAAGGTCCAATGCATTATAATTTGGAAGATACCGCCATTGATAATGGAATCGTTGAATGCAACAAAACTCGTATTCAGCCTGTCAAATCGGTTTTTTAATGTTTGGTAAAAAAGTTGGACATGAACAAGATATAAAAAATTGATACTTTTGGTACGTCGCGAACGTGTGCCTCTTCGTTTTTATGGGAAGTTACAATTCGTGACCTCTGACCTCCGTTAATGAGCGCATAGAAAGTGCACGATAAAGCAACATACAGGCAGCGCAAAGTAGGTCAAATACAGGACACCGCGAAACAAAAGTTACTCACCTCGGAACTCGCACTTGGGCGCAATCCTTGATGGCAAGCTGTTACTACGTGGGCCTGTGACAGTGAGCAATACGAATGAGAATACGTTCCCAGTCTACAAACTGCGAAAGCCAGTTACGGCATCACACAATCCTTGATGTCAACCTTGTATATCATGAGCCTTCTCATCCTCAATCTAATGCCTAACCGTAGTGACGAGAGTACGTTCCCAGTCTACAAACTGCGACAGCCAGTTAACACATCGAAATAACGGCATCACTCAATCCTTGATGTCAACCTGTTATATCATGAGCCTTCTCATCCTCAAACTAATGCTAGACCGTAGTGACGAGAGTACGTTCTCAGTCAACAAACTGCTACAACCAGTTAACGCTGCGCTATATTTGTTCGATGTTTGGAGGACAGCGATGAGATCATTCGTGAACAGCACCTTTGAGGTGCGCTCGGAAAAGGAGCTTTTAATGCATGTCCGTAAAGTGTTTCCCAGATACGCCTGTGCAGCACACACAGGCTAATCCGGTACGACACTTTCCGCTTTTTTTTTATTTTTCATTGAAGGGAATACTCTTGGCGAAAACCCTGTTTAGGTGGAAACAGTTGTCACGGTTTCGTCTTTGCGGGCATGCAGTCTTATCTGGTGCGAAACTTTACGTACGTATATTTAACCCTTTTTCACAGCGCAAGAGCTCTTTAAGTCACGGAAAGCCTCGCCGTTTATTAATTTCGAGCCTCACCTTATATAGAACAAAACGAAAGGCAGTAACCTGTTATTCTCTTTCCAATGACTAGCTTGATCCAGTTTGCGGGAAGCAGCTTTCTCGCATAGGCGACGAAGACGCGGGTCCGTAAATCCTACAAACCTGGGCCTTTGTTCATTCCTAGGCTACAGATTTAAGAATATTCTTCGGCTTAGTAAAAATACCTTTTTGTGTCGCCTGACTATGGTCAGGGCACATATAGATGTTTCTTGCTTCGGCGGTGTCGACTGCGGCGTCCGCGGCGTCACACTTTTCGAAAAAAGATCATAACGTCTGTATCCCTTCAGATATTGCTTTCATATTTGGTATGCATGTGTATCTGGACAGCACCTTTCCATGCGCATACAATTTTTGACCCCTGTGACCTTGAACTTGAGGTCAGCGTTCAGGTTTCGAAATCAGCGACCGTGATTCGAAAAAGGGTCTCTCGTCAGAGACTGCTTTCATATTTGGTACGCATGTGTATCTGGACAACACCTTTTCATGCGCATGAAACTGTGTAACTTGGGGTTCGCGTTCAGGTTTCGAAATCTGCGACCGCCATTCAAAAAAGCCCATAGCGTCTGTCTTCGGCTTAATACAAATACATTTTTGTGTCGCCAGGCTATGGTCAGGGCAAATATAGGTGTTTCTTGCTTCGGCGGTGTCGGCTGCGGCGTTTGCGGCGTCACACTTTTCGAAAAAGGCTTATATCTTCTGTGTTCCTTCAGACATTGCTTTCATATTTGGTACACATGTGTATCTGGACAAGACCTTTCCATGCGCATACAAGTTTTGATCCCTGTGACCTTGACCTTAGGGTTCGCGTTTTGATTTCGAAATCTACGACTGCGACCCAAAAAAGGTTTGTAACTACTATGCATTGAGCTTTACTTTAAACATTAATTTGTTTGATATATTTTGGTATGCCCCGACATCTACAGTGCGGGAGGCATATCGCGTTCGTCATGTCTGTCCGTCCGTACACAAATCTTGGTTTACCCATTTTGACCGTTTCGTCTGACATCAATACCGCTTGTTACAGAGCTTTGATACTTGCATGGATGTTGTCTCTCATCACCCTGCACACACCAGCATCACCAAACCTCATTTTGACCTTGGCCTTATTTTGGACTTAGACTTTATATGGACCAATTTATTGGTTAACCCATTTTGACGGTTTCGTCTGACATCAATACTTGGTACAGAGCTTTGATACTTAATAGATGTACAACATATCCAGTAGACTCTCTGTAAACCGGGCGGTCTGGGAATCGGCCTGATCGTCCTGTTTTCAAAGAGTTCCGGTTTACCAAGAGTATGCATATTGTCGAAATATACATTGTATGCATTATGTACAAAATCATATAAGAATAAAACAAACCATATACATTTACATGTACCATGTGATATCTGTAATCATGTAAGGTCTATGTATTCTTCAAAAATGTGTTTTTATTCGATTAATAGCAAAAAAACATTCCATACCGACTTGTTTTAATTAATCCCAAAGTGAGTGTGGTGCTTTATACATGTACATACGTGACATGTATCATATAGTCGAGTGAGTCGTGTTCGAGTTCGCTTTAAATAGCTCTGAATTAATTAAACCTCAAAGACAACTTTGACGAATAACGATTTGAGAAGACTTGTAGATTTGAGACTATTAATGCTGAAGATGCGTTTGAAATTAAGAACAGGCAATGAATGAATTTGCAGACAGATGGATGGATATTAAACGGTCATATTTCTCACAGTTTAACCTGGCAAACAAACAAACAACCATTTAAGCGTGGCTATAAGATCTTTTTAACTACCCGAGAAGATCACAAGAAAGTGATCGTCGCAACGGCATGCTTTAACTGTGTAATTAAATTGTTGATCATGAGCTTAATAAAACGATCGAGTCAATTACTTTTTGGTGTTTCCGCACGTCTATTATAGACATTCACAGTTTGTTTTACATTATTAAATCGGACTTCTTTAGCGCGGTAACGACTTGACACCTTTATGGTATGTTTAATCGAATTATCGATGATTGCGCGAGCAAAATGTGTGACACCGCACGCGCTGTGCTGACTAGGTATTGTAATTTTCACGCCTCAGAGAATTTGGACCGTCCGGTGTACTCAATGTATTTTACGTTGAAAATGACCAAATTAACGGAGATATCCGTTCGGTTTCCGGTTTTGAGAGAGTTCGGTTTATTCAACATTTTTTTTAACAACGAAATAGAAGGAGAAAATACGGGACTGCCCCGACCGTTCGGAATCGGGAGAGTTCCGGTATTCAGAGAGTCCGGTATTGGCAGAGTAGTATAACATACAATACAACTTTGTTCAATTATGGAGAAATATCACTTCAAACAGATTGTAAAAGGTGTAACAACAAACAATAATCGCGAATCGATTTGATATTTGTGAACTTTGACAGTTATAAAGATGTTGGTGAACTAGAAAAGTACTACAGCCAACACAAACCTGTGTGGATAGCAGTTTAGAATTGAAGAACAGAACAGAACAGAACACAACTTTATTTACATCTCAGGCATACAAGTATGCAGTAAGAGGAACAATATATGTGAAGTTATACAATATTTCAATGCACATGTGCTTCGCGGTTAACGGCGTACCGTCAAAATACAGGTACGAGAGACAAAAACAAATAGACAGAAAATTACAACAACAAAAAACAAACAGAAAAACAATGGTTAGTGGGATAATGCAAGGAACAAAATAGCGTTGTATTTTCTTACTCGTATAAATGATGGGAAGTATAACAAACATCTATAAAATTTACAACACAATTCACAATACAATTCACAATACAATTCACAAAACAATTAACAATACAATTTACACTTCAATTTTATATATGTTTGGACACACACAACTAGGATAAAGGGCGAATTATTTGATGTTTCTTAAAAGGGTGTTAGCGAATTTACTAAATCTATGAAGGTAATCAACATTTCCTGTGGTCATTATATATTTGAGTTTATTAACAGTAGGAACAGGTCTTGAGAACATATTTATATCGATTCTAGCGGTAGTAAAGTGGGTGCAGTTTAAAATGTAATGTTCTTCATTGCCGATATAGCCTTCATTACATAAAGTGCACAGTCTATTTAGTTCGGGTGTGCCGTTCCATCTGCCAGTTTCGATTGGGAAATGATGATTAGCGGTGCGTAGCTTTAATATAGGTACATACTTAGATTTGGGAAGAAGCTTAAGGTAATTCTCAAATTCAAAATTGTTTTTAAATGAATTATAAAATTTTCCTTTGTTTGATTGGTTCAAGTCTGCATGCCACTGCTGAATGTATTGATCAATGAGTACACGTTTAACTTGTAATGATAGTGATTTCATACTGGGCGAGTTTTGTTCATGCCACACGATCGATTTGCCTGTCGTATCCAATATTTGTTTAATTTTAGATATCCATTTAAAGTTACGCGAGTTATTGTTGATAAGGTTAATATACATTTTTTTAGAATATTTATTGTCATTTCCTAAAAGAGTTCTACTCCAAAAGCCTATCATTTTGCTGTAAATAGTGACATGTAGCGGATATCTACCAAGTTCACCGTATAGCATATATGACGGAGTACTTTTACGTGACATAGTAATTTTTCTTAGGAATTCTCTATGTACTCGTTCTATAATGTCTAAATTTTCGTAACCCCATATTTCACAGCCATATGTCAGTATTGGTACAATAGTATGATCAAAAAGTTTTAATGTTAAATCTAGTGGCAGATCTGAATTATTTGCACGGATGTAAAGTAAATGCATTGCTTTTTTAGCTTGTTCGATATTTTGTTGGCGTGCGCTTAGAAATGAACCGTTAGCCGAAAATATGACACCAAGGTATTTGTATTGCTTAACAATTTCGATTTCATTTCTGCCAATGTAAAATTTATAGGGCGCGATGCTTCTAGCCCCAAATATGATTATTTTTGTTTTATTAGTGTTTGCATTGAGTTTCCATTGCGTGCAGTATTCATCAAATGCATTTAAACTTCTTTGAAAATCTTTTTCATCGTCTGACAGAATTATAGTGTCGTCGGCGTATAACAAAACAAGTAGCTTCAGCCAGAGATAAGCACTAGATGGATCAGGTATTTCAACACCTTTACCTTCGCGTATAATAATATGGCTCTCAAGGTCATTTAAAAATATAGAAAAAAGGATCGGTGAAAGATTTTCACCTTGCCGAACGCCGTTTTCGCATGGGAAGAACGGAGACGAGCTATGGTCTAGGGAAACACAAGATTTGATATTTTGGTACATGTTATAAATAACATTAAATATTTTTCCTGTAACGGAGCTTGATAGCAGCTTTAACCAGAGTCCATTTCTCCACACTTTGTCGAAAGCCTGAGAGAAATCTATAAAGGCACAGTACAACTTCTTTTTATTTTTGCGCAGGGTTTCAATTAAAGATTGAAGAACAAATATGTGGTCCAAACAAGAGTGATTTTTTCTAAAACCTGCCTGATTTTCGTTTAAAATTTCATTCGTTTCCAAAAATTTGTTAAGTCTCTCATTTAAAATTGACGTGAAGAGTTTTCCAAAACAACTTAATAATGTTATGGGCCTATAGTTATTAGGGTCGCTGCGGTCCCCTTTATTTTTGTAGATAGCATAAATTGTGCCTTCAAGCCAGCTATTAGGCATATGACCAGTATCAAGTATCATGTTAAACAACTTTACATAAATAGCAAGAAACATGTGTTTAGTATTTTTTATATATTCATTTAGTATGTTATCACTAGGCCCAGCTGCTTTTGAATTTTTAAGGCGTTGAATATTCGCTTCAATTTCGGTCTCGGTGATAGGCCTGTTTAATTCCAGCGTGTCGTACGGTACCGGTTCACTTGTACTTAAGTTTAACTCATTGTTTTCGGTGCTATCATTACAATTTATGTTTTTAAAATGATTATAGAGCGAATCCAAACTCGGTGATTTCTTAGATTTTTTAGCGCCAATTCTATGTATATATTTCCAATATACTTTGGGGCTCTTCGAGTGCATTGTACGTAATGTTTGTGCATTTTTAAATTTATATTGGTTATTAAAATAATTCATAGTTCTCTTGTAATTCTTACTAGCATTTTGTAACAAAGTCTTATTTGATAACGACCGCTCACATTTATATATGTTTTGGGCTTCATAATAGCAAGTTTGTGCTTGTTTACATTTAATACCAAACCATGGCCTTTTAAATGCATGATTGTATGAACATTGTTTGGGGAAAGTTTCGGCAGCGGCATTTTGGAACATTACGGTAATAGTGTTAGTTATTTCATCAATCGATGATGGTGCACAAGGGCAAACATCACACAGATATTTAATGTGGTCAATATTCTCTTCGTTAATATTATTAATAAAACTGCTCGCTAAATTTTGTTTCCATTTTGCGCTTGTGCTATCTTTATGCAATTTCTGCTTGTGTGGCGGTGTTACTTTAATTTTGCTCGATACGGTAAATTTAATTATAGCGTGACCATCGGAAAACAGCGAATCCGTCTCGATTATCCCGAACTCGGTTAAAAACACAAAACATTCAGCAGTGGCAATGGCATAGTCGATAACTGAGCTATTCCGGTAAGTAAATTGACCAGTGTCTTTATCCGTGCCCATTCGACCGTTTAGGATAAACAGATTGTTATTACGACAAATATCGACAAGTGCTAATCCGTTACTATTGGTTTTTTTATCCACAGATTTTCTGGACAGGGGTACATTACATTTGGTTAAGATATGGGACTTGTTAAGTGTACTTAGGGTGTCGGGATCGATACCCTGTATATCTGCACAGAAATCATCAATACATGTAAAATCGGGGAGGGTGGCTGTTCTGGCATTCATGTCTCCTAAAAGAATTGTGTGTTTAAATTCGCTACACGTAATGCTTATTTCGTGGTCTAATTGTAGAAAATCATCATCATTGAGGAATTTAGATTTTTCTGGTGGAACATAAAGCACACCTAACATAATGTCATCGTCTGTGTTAGTTAAAATTTTGGAAATCTTAAGCCATAAAACATACTCACTATTAGATTTTTTAGTTTCTGTCCCATGTAGAATGTCATTTTTTACGAAAACACCTATTCCACCAGATTTCCGCAGGTAGGTTTGAGTTCTGTTTTTGGCTATAAATGTATAGTTAGGAACATCTATAATATCAGTGTTATCCAAGTGTGTCTCAGTAATACAAATTATATCATAACTATAAATAAAGTCAATAAATTCTGGGAATTTGAGTCTGTGTTTAAGGCCCCGAACATTAAGGGAAGCGATTTTTAGCTTACTGGCACAATCTGCTATTATGTCCGGAGTAGCGTTCCTCACATTTTCCTAGTTGGGTGTGCGGTCATTTCCGGCCGTGGTTGGATCGCGCTCGTCCCATGGCCTGGTAAACTGACTAAGCGCCTGTGCGGGTGATTGATTAGTTGCCTTAATGCGGGTCCGATCCTGTGGAGATGGTGCGTTAGCCCGTCGGCCTATTGGGACACGCGATCGACTGTGTGATCGTCCTCTGCGTTGGCGGCGAGGGCTCGGGCTGCTCCGTCGAACTGGCTCAATGGGAGGTCTTGGGGACATCACCGTATCTGGAAATCGCGAGTGGTCACTGCTTATTGGACCACCGGAATAGTTTTGCTCTGTGACGCTGACGAGGGAAGGTCGGCACGTTTGTTCATTGTCGTGATTCGGAGCACCCCCTGTGCAGCCCATCTGTGTCGCGTCACTCATATTTGCACGCGGAACTCGTGGTACTGATCCGGTAGTATTGTTGAAATTTTGTGTGGGTGGATTTTGAGGTATAGTTGTAGTATTTAGACGGCTTCCTTTCATAACAGTGTTCCAATTTGGGAAATAATCACGGATAACTCTGTTCCCAATCATGAGTTTGGCTGGAAAGACGATTCGTACTTTACTTTCTGGGTTCTGGCTTTTTAGTGTTTTATATTCGGGCCACAGGGATTTGCGTGCATTGGATATTTCTTGTGGATAATCACGGTTGACACTAAAATGAGTGTTTTTCAGTTGTGTTGCATTGGACAGAATCTGTTGAAGAGAATTAACAAATTATTGCACAAATTATGGCCTATTGTGTTTGGTCTGTCTGTGTGTTTTATGTCTGTTTGCTATTAGATTTACAATATTCATACAGAATTATTTTGGTCATTCATTAAACAAAGTTGTGCTTATTCAATATGTTACTAAATAGGACAACGCTGTTGCTATATGCCTCTGATACCGGACCACAATTTCCATTGTAAACAACTTGAGCTTCAAGCGTCCTCTTAAATAAGTACAGAGCTTCCAGCGTCCTCTAAAACAAGTACAGAGCTTCCAGCGTCCTCTAACACCAGTACAGAGCTTCCAGCGTCCTCTTACACCAGAACAGAGCTTCCAGCGTCCTCTAACACAAGTACAGAGCTTCCAGCGTCCTCTAACACCAGTACAGAGCTTCCAGCGTCCTCTTACACCAGAACAGAGCTTTCAGCGCCCTCTAACACCAGAACAGAGCTTCCAGCGCCCTCTAACACCAGTACAGAGCTTCCAGCGTCCTCTAACACCAGTACAGAGCTTCCAGCGTCCTCTTACACCTGTACAGAGAAGCCAGCGTCCTCTAACACCAGTACAGAGAAGCCAGCGTCCTCTAACACCAGTACAGAGCTTCCAGCGTCCTCTTACACCAGAATAGAGCTTCAAGCGTCCTCTAACACCAGTACAGAGCTTCCAGCGTCCTCTAACACCAGTACAGAGCTTCCAGCGTCCTCTAACACCAGAACAGAGCTTCAAGCGTCCTCTAACACCAGTACAGAGCTTCCAGCGTCCTTTAACACCAGTACAGAGCTTCCAGCGTCCTCTAACACCAGTACAGAGCTTCAAGCGTCCTCTAACACCAGAACAGAGCTTCCAGCGTCCTTTAACACCAGTACAGAGCTTCCAGCGTCCTCTAACACCAGTACAGAGCTTCAAGCGTCCTCTAACACCAGTACAGAGATTCAAGCTTCCTCTAACACCAGTACAGAGCTTCCATTGTCCTCTAACACCAGTACAGATCTTCCAGCATCCTCTAACACCAGTACAGAGCTTCCATTGTCCTCTAACACCAGTACAGAGCTTCCAGCGTCCTCTTACACCAGTACAGAGAAGCCAGCGTCCTATATACGCCAGTACAGACCTTCCAGCGCCCTCTAACACCAGTGCAGAGCTTCCAGCGTCCTCTAACCCCAGTACAGAGCTTCCAGCGTCCTCTTACACCAGTACAGAGCTTCCAGCGTCCTCTAACACCAGTACAGAGCTTCCAGCGTCCTCTTACACCGGTACAGAGAAGCCAGCGTCCTCTAACACCAGTACACCCCTTCCAGTATCCTCTTACACCAGTACAGAGCTTCCAGCGTCCTTTAGCACCAGTACAGAGCTTCTAGCGTCCTCGAACACCAATACAGACCTTCCAGCGTCCTTGAACACCAGTACAGAGCAGCCAGCGTACTCTAACACCAGTATAGAGCAGCCAGCGTAGTCTAACACCAGTACACTTCATTTACTAAATCAAATATACAAGCTTAAGAACTTTTGCAAAACAACTATTGCCAAATTACTTGAATTGAATACAGTTCAAAACGTCCGGGATACCCGGTATATATTGAAACCATTAAATGGTTCATACTTTACAGCTAAACAAATAAGGCTATGTATACAACATGTCCAAAACTTTGTACAAATATAACTAGTATCATGTTTGTCTGAGACAGGATTATGTATACAGGTCATAAGTACAAACTATTTACATTTGCGGGAGGTTCAAATTCTAGAGCTAACATAATATGTTTGATCCCTTTTAACCCATTTATGCCTAGTGGACTCTCCCATCCTTCTATATTGGATCAATTTATTTCCAAAATTAGAGATGTCTAGTATATTTATTACTATATTTAGAATATGTCTTACAGAAATTCCAAAGCAAACAGCGCAGACCCTGATGAGACGCCGCATAATGCGGCGTCCCATCTGGGTGTACGCTGTTTGCCAATGTCTTCTTTCTAGACGCTAGACATAAATTGATTTCCACTGCGTGTGCGTTTCGTGCTTTAAAAGGTTTAAACGAGTTGTTGAATTCTTTAGTCATTAACACCGAATTTTCAGACTTTAAAAAAGTTAAATGTTCATGTTAAATGGTCATAAAGTAGTTCCGTATGGTAGGCTTGGTGTTAGTCTCGATAGCTTCGAAACAACGTTTTGTTTCCCACCCGGAGTACCACTTAATCCTTTCCCTCTCAGAAACAACGTGACAATGGCGTTGCAACCAGCATAAAACCAGAACAGCCTGTAACTCTTGACTGTTCAGGTTTTATGCTGTTTGCTGCTCATCAGTAGCTCAGGGCTGGAAATGAAGCCTATATAACTTTAATCTAGTAAGAAAGGTCTTTAATTTAATATAACTTACTAAGGGACTTCAAATGTACCAAAATACGTATCAAAGTGGTAAAGGGTTTATGCACATGATCCTGTTTTCCCGTGTAACACCAAATACGCCTCAAGTGCATTTTCAGTAATACAAACTCAGAGCACCGAGCACTAGAGCTAACATAATATGTTTGATCCCTTTTAACCCATTTATGCCTAGTGGACTCTCCCATCCTTCTATATTGGATCAATTTATTTCCAAAATTAGGGATGTCTAGTATATTTATTTCTATATTTAGAATATGTCTTACAGTAATTCCAAAGCAAACAGCGCAGACCCTGATGAGACGCCGCATAATGCGGCGTCCCATCTGGGTGTACGCTGTTTGCCAATGTCTTTTTTTCTAGACGCTAGACATAAATTGATTTCCACTGCGTGTGCGTTTCGTGCTTCAAAAGGTTCAAACGAGTTGTTGAATTCTTTAGTCATTAACACCGAATTTTCAGACTTTTAAAAAGTTAAATGTTCATGTTAAATGGTCATAAAGTAGTTCCGTATGGTAGGCTTGGTGTTAGTCTCGATAGCTTCGAAACAACGTTTTGTTTCCCACCCGGAGTACCACTTAATCCTTTCCCTCTCAGAAACAACGTGACAATGGCGTTGCAACCAGCATAAAACCAGAACAGCCTGTAACTCTTGACTGTTCAGGTTTTATGCTGTTTGCTGCTCATCAGTAGCTCAGGGCTGGAAATGACGCCTATATAACTTTAATCTAGTAAGAAAGGTCTTTAATTTAATATAACTTACTAAGGGACTTCAAAAGTACCAAAATACGTATCAAAGTGTTAAGGGTTTATGCACATGATCCTGTTTTCCCGTGTAACACCGAATACGCCTCAAGTGCATTTTCAGTAATACAAACTCAGAGCACCGAGCTGGTTCCGGCGACTAGACAAAAGAAAAAAGATAGCTGCTCTGCTAAAAGCAATCAATACGATACATTTGGAACCTCCGACGATGCTTTTGCACTTCCGACCAATAGAAATCGAGTTGGGGGAGGCAGTTCGATTTGTTGGACCGATATATCTGACATAAAGTGGAAATTAACCGAACAATTGTCCACCGGGGATTTAATGATATTGTATTGTTTGCTCGAAATAGCGCAATTGCGTGGATGGCTGGAAAGTGGGTCGCGGAATAGATGCGGAGCTCGCAACTTTATTGAGAGATTGAAATGCTCTCGAATGGAGGTCATTGCAGAGAGTGCATATTGCCATATATGGACGTATCTCGCATTTGTGCGATTTAAGTGCTCGAGTTTCAGACAGTCTGAGAGCCTAGCTGCGCGGGGGTGGTGTCATGTTGTGATATTGAGGGCGTTATGTCCGGAAATAAACCGCTCGTTATGTCATATCTGCAAGGACGAATAGCAGCTATTCATAGTCATTGGCCATATCCAAGGACGTATCCATTTTATAGACATTCGTTGTATACGATTATATTTGAGTTTACATATTTAATTTAACTATATTGTTTGTTCTTTACCTACACATCATTTTCAATGTAAGACCCATACAGTATTTACCAACTTGTTACATTATATACTCATATTTGATTGTTTTATAATGTTCAATAAATAACGCGCAATTTTACATTGAGAGGTTCTAACAAATTTAAACATGGACGAACATAAGTACATTGTAATATTATGTTGTATTGCGATAAGAGCAATCATTGACAAGTTAAAACTTAAATTTTGACCATATTTGGTTTACACATATTTATCGTAACGTTATAAATATATTTAACAATAATTTCAAATTTTAGGTTAAAAACGTTTATTAGAAACACTGTTCACACGTTTATTTGGTTTTCCATTTATATATCTATTACAGTGTTCCCATGTAGACAGTAAAATTGTCTAGATTGAATACATTTTTAACATAAAAACACTTAATCGGAGGCATACATCACGTGCCCCTATGATTCAAACATGCACTAATATATATCAGTCACCGGTTCATACATAAAGGGTCTCGAATTTCGATTTATCCATCTACCCGACCCCTATCCCTAACCCTAACCCTTACCCTAACCCTCTAACCCACCCATGCGCATTACAATACCATGCCTCGCTCGTTGTCGTTGTCCGCTTCCCTTTATCTATACAGTAAACAAAAAGTCATGTACTCGCTGAAATAAAACGAAAAAAAAAACACACAACGTATGACCATATATGTCTTCTTCTCCGATAATTTCAGGGAACTATCAAATGTCAATCGAAAAACTCCGATTTTCGATAATCATAAATATACCACAGCTTTCTTTAACATAATTGCTTTGACATTTTCACGAAAGCCAACATATTCAACGTTTGTCTATTGCAAAAAAATAACGTCATTTGTATAACGTTGATGTACGTGGCATTTAGGTCTGTAGAAAAATCTAAATCTGGCCTAGGCGCCCGGGCATTGCCGACTAGTTAGCCTGGTGCGGATCGATTTTCCGATAAAAAAAACTTTCTGGGAAAGCAGATCTATTTCTACACCAGTCGATTGTCGTCAATGTGACGTAGAGGCAGCGCTTGAACGCAACTAAAAGCTTTATGTCTATATTTGGAAAGGTCTTTTTAAAAGATAGTTACAGGCCATGAAATGCCTTAATTATTGTGAACCTTTTCAAGACAATCAATTATACTGCGAGTAACTGGACATTGGTGTTGAGTGAAATAAATAATCACAATGTTGCTTTAATTCGGGTAACACTGTTGCATAACACAGACGACTAGTAGAATACGATATACTGTCTCGAAATTGCAGCCATCGATAGTCGAACCTTTTTGAGCCCTGGTCAGTTTAAGTCACACAAGAAACTGCAGTGTATGATGTAAACATACCATTCAATTACAAAAATAAACATCATGCAGTAGCTATGTTTGATTTTTAGTCAAGAAATATGTCTTTGCACACAAGCGCATCAAGGCGATATAGCTCGGACTGATGTAAATGTTCTCAATACCGAAAGTTTTAGTCCCGTTGTGTTCATATATATTAAAACTTTATAAATGCGTTTACAACAACTTTCAAAGTTAAGAACAAAGATTATCAAACATGTCGCAAGGTAACGTTGCTTTTGTAAGTTTCATATACATGTGTCCAATTTACAGCACTACACAGTATATGTCAATCGTCGACCGGCCTTGCTTCATTACGCAATTAGCCTTGATTGAAGAACATACTTAACTCAGATCTTAGTTGACAAGTATCAAACGCCCAGCGAAGGCGTTGGCCGAAATAAACATAAGCTAAGGGCAGCTGAGTCATAAAGGCCGAATAGCCTGGCGCTCGTTAAAACAAACATTAAACCATTGCCAAAACATCATACGAAGGGTAATAATATCGATTTTAACATATTGTTTCAGTGGAACGCAAAGCGATTCAAAATTCAAGACCGGAAATGTGTTGGGTCTTAACCCATTTATGCCTAGCGTCTAGAAAAAAGGCCTTGGCAAACAGCGTAGACCCAGATGAGACGCCGCATAATGCGGCGTCTGATCAGGGTCTGCGCTGTTTGCTTTAAGGAATATCTGTAAGAAATATTCTAAATATAGGAGGGACGGGAGGATGTTCAGAAAATGCGTTGACTGTCGCCCTAATCAGTGCGTCGTATGATTCTCATCCTCTTTACGTCGATAAACCAAACTTTCAGCGAAGTGGAAGGAAATATTACAAAAATGCATCCACTTCGTAACTGCAGATTCAATTTGAGTGTACCGCTTGGTTTATCTACAGCAATTTTGTTGTTGTGTTTTCGACGAGAATAAGGAGTTGTGTCCTGTGGATTGTAAAATACCACTTTAATTAAAAGGGGCATATTCACAGATTTTGTCATATATCGAAGTTTGTCATTAAATGCTATATATTAATAAATGTAAACATTGGATCTAAAAGCTCCAGTAAAAAAAAGAATAAAATAAAAAAGTAATTCTCAACTGGGCTCGAACCACTGACCCACTCGAACCACTGGAGTAAAAGTCTATCGTTTAGACCACTCGGCCATCCGAAGTAATACAGTCAGTGATGTATTTTATACTTTATATAAGCAATCCTCGTAGTATCACAAAATATAACGACAACAACAGAACTATCCAAATTATTCAATCTTTTGGCGTTCTCCTTCTTCCATGTGACGTACCAATCTCACTCTGGAGCATACTCGTACATTTTTGCAACGATTTATAATTTTCAGGTTTTTAAATCGTCAAAAGATGTATATAATGGATATTATAGAGCATGGCAAATGTTCAGTATTACTGTTTCCTCACAAATATCATAACTACAACGAAGATTTGAAACATTTTTTTAATTCCGTCAATTTACCAAAACGTGAAAAGGCCCTTTAACATTGAAATCTACATTGGAGACAAACGTGTGTGTGTGTCGCCAATACTAATTGAGCGTTTATTTTCGCTGACAATTACAAAACCTATACGGATGTTCAATGAATGCATCAGCAATTTTTCCTTATTTAAAACTTTCTTTGAACGTTTTTGTTTTCTTTTAAAATTAATTGCCGTGTCATACAACTACTCCCTGTTATGAGTATTCAAATTCTTTATAAATAACCTTGAAAGGATATCGCTGATTTCAATCTATTACAAGTGCATTGACGCGTTATCGATGATACTCAACTCGTCGTGTGACCTATATCTCTTATCATTTGTTTGGTTGTCACGGAGCGTATATTGACAGGAGTTGAAACGAGTATTTGACCCTTACTGTAGTCAATTCAAATTTATGCAAAAACTAATAATCCGATTTTATTGGTTTATACCTTATCTTGTTGCTTATTAATTCCTCTTTCAAAAAAACAACAACAAACTTTTAGTATATTTCCGTTGTTATTAATGGAGTTAAACACGAGAAATACACATATGTTTTACCCACGCGCGTTTAACCTTGTCGATACTTTGTTACGTAACTAGTAGCTATCGATTAGCGTACATCGAAGCGCCGAGGTTATACATTTTGATGTACCCACTAACGTCTTTTTTCTAATTTTACTTTTATTTCTCGGCCGACTTTGACAAATCATATATCATTAGAAAGCCTACATTTCGTAGTTTTCAGATATATACATATATATGAAGTTTTACTTCTAATATGGGCAGCCCGGCGAGTTATAACTTTAACTTTTGCAAATATCATACCGTTTTAGAATTTACGGTAAACATGGTCGTACTTTATACCGATGTGTAACGTGAATATTCAAAGTTCAGTTTTTAAAACTACATCTTGCTTAGGAGAATAGAATTTCGTATACGATAGAACAAAAAATGGGTTTAAAAATGAAAGTAAATAAGGAATGACTTTGTACGAAAGTAGCTCGCGGTCATAACGCTCCGAACTGATGCTACGGTCTTGGTTATTATACTTTTGTTTAGATACCGACCATTAAATTTCCGTTGCCAGGATTATTATATTTTTTATCGAATATATTATTCACGAAACATATCAATAAATCTTACTTTTAATGAAGCTTAATAAATTAACGATTTCAGCTCTTGTTTAAAACACTGAAAGGGTGATAATTTTATATGAGACCCCGTACTGTATATAGCGGACCCTCTTGATATTTTTGGCTTTGCACACTTCAAATAAAATGGATATAAAAAACATTCGTTTGTTGTTTATTATCAAAGAGGTTATTATGTATAGTGATATGAAAGGTGTTGTTCCTTAAATTATAAATTTATTAAACGTAGTTAGAGATTCTTGAAAATCACGGTCGGTGTTACGCAGATCATTTCGTATTATGACATCAGTGCATCATGTCCAAGTATTCAAAATCGGATTTTTTTCACTGGCATGAATGACGATTTAGATTTAGACGAATTGTTAGCATGTAGCAGTGATGATTCTGAGAATGTTAAACCGTGTAAGAAAGTAAAAATGACAAAAGCAATCGAATCAGTGGGTGTCTACCAGTGTACAGAGTGCCCCAAAACTTACAAGACAATGTCTCGTTTTCGGGGTCATATGATTTCCAAGCACGGATACGAAATATTTCATTTGTTTCATCATGCTTATTTCATCGATTGCAAAGAGTAACAGATCTTGCTCAGTTTGACAAAGGTAGATTGTTTTTACCCCATTGCATGTTTGTTATAATCATTCTTGATTTTAGTTGCCTTTCACTTGGAATTAAGACAAAAATAGGGAGGTCATTGTTTGAAGCTTTGACACCTTGATTAAGCCTCATCAGGTGTGTGAGTGCTTGATTGTAGTACCCATTAATGGCAGCGTATATAGCGGACCCTCTTGATATTTTTCGGCTTTGCATACTTCAAATAAAATGGGTGTCAAAACATTCATCGTTTGTTGTTTATTTTCAAACAGGTTATTATGTATAATTATATGAAAGTTTATTTACCTTAAATTATCAATTAATTAAAATAATTTAAAGATTCTTGAAAATCCCGGCCGAAAAATATATAGAGGGACCGCTATATACGCTGTCTCGTAATAAAATTAACACCCTGTCTGTGTTGTAAACAAGAGCTGAAATCGTTAATAATTTTAAGCTTCATTAATAATTAGCTTTATTGATATGTTTCGCGAACAAAATATTTCAATATATTACATAAAAATATAATAATCATGACAAAGGAAATTAAATGGCCGGTATCTAAACAAAAGCATAATCGCCAAGACCGTAGCATCAGTTCTCTGCGTTAGGACCGCGCGATACTTTCGTACAAAGTCATTCCTTACTTAATTTCATTTAAAAACATTTTTTTCTATCGTATACAGAATTCTATTCTCCTAAGCAAGATGTAATTTTTAAAAATGAACTCCAAATATAAACGCTACAAATCGGTATAAAGTACGAACATGTCAATCGTAAATCTAGACTCTAAAACGGTGTGATATTTGCAAAAGTTGAAGTTATAACTCGCCGGGCTGCCCAATCAGAAGAAAAACATAATACTAGTATATATTTATATATCTGAAAACTACGTAACGTAGGCTTTCGAATGATATATAATTTGTCAAAATCGGCCGAGAAATGAATGTATAATTTAAAAAAAAGACGTGAGTGGGTACATCAAAATGTATAACCTCGGCGCTTCGATGTTAATCGATAGCTACTGGTTACGTAACAAAATATCGACAAGCTATTTGCCGATACGGTCCCGTTTCATATCCTTCTCATCTAAAGTCCGTGGTTATGTGTACGCGACAACCGTCTCTTCGGCGTTACGCGATTAACAACATCTGGTTTTGAACTTTTCGTGTTTTGGTCGGTTTGATTTTCCTAGGAAATAAACCCTGCTCTATGACGTAATCGATAGAACAACGTTATCATACAAACGGTTTTTGTCGTCACGACTGCATTATTTACAATCCTTTCCATTTTTTCCGTCATTAATACCTTTGACATCATTATCATCGTTATTGTAACTATCATCATCATCATCATCATCATCATCATCATCATCATCATCATCATCATCATCATCATCATCATCATCATCATCATCATCATCATAACATCTTCTTCTTCATCGTCCGTCCTTATAATCATTATCATCATCATCATCATCGTCAACCTCAAGAAAACCGCAATGCCATCGTTATCATGATCGTTATTACTTTTATCGTCTTTATTTATCATCATTATAACAAATGTATACCAAGAGCTCTTAAAATAGCTCGTTTTCCTTACACATCGCATTGCAGACGATTTGATAATGAATAATACAAAGCCGACAGATTGTTGATATTTTTATTTTTGTAAATATTGTAATGTATTTCACCCTCTCAATAATGCCTTATTAATAACTTCAACATAAAACGCATTACTTGTTATTTACTACTCGAGATTTGCTGATAAAATAATTAGCTCGTTAAGAACATAAGTAAATATTCGGAATTTAAAACTAATTAATCAAATCATTTTAATATAGTTTTTCTCTATTAATGATTTTCTCTATATAATGTTTAAAAAGTTTTAAAAACGTGTTTCCCATAAAAAACTGTTAACTATAAAACCTTTTATAAATGCGTAACAATTCTCTCTTAAAAAAAAAACACACTATTCGCTGTCATTGTCACATACAAACCAACAAGTGAGCGAAGAATGAAAAACAGTTCGGTAAAGAAAATAGAGACTTTATAAGACATGGAACACTGTGACCATAGTCATAACATGTACATAAAATATAACAAGATAATTATATAAAGAGATTTATGAAAAATCACAACGACCAACTATAGCACATACATATAAAGATCACATACTTTAAGCATTTTCTATTTTCTACACTTCAGAAATTTCAGAAGATAATGCAATTGTGCAGATTCTTTAATAAAATATGTACCTAACTTAACAACGCAGACGAATTGAAAATAGTTAAATCAAGCTAAAATAAGTATATTTACGAGTACACGGTGTATACATGTTTCTCTTTCTTTGTACATATACAGCAAGCTGGTGCATTATAAAGGGAAACATGAATATTCCGGTGATAAATTGACATTTGTCAAACTAAATATCCTTTTACAATCTACACCAGCTGATTGCTGTTACACATAAGAGAGCACGTGAGGGGGTATTGAAATAAAATGCGTTTACACAAAGCATTCTGCAAAGCACCAATATTGAAATAAGAAACAATATTTAACAACAAAAATTATACCAAATTCTCACATATCGCAAGTTATCAAGTAATAATATAAACAAAAAGACTAACAACAGTAATGTTGCCGCCAACAAGAAACATCGGGAATCACAATAGCTAACATACGTCTTTGTAAAAAGTTAAATAACTGTTACATAAAGCCAATATTTTTCATATGTACATATTAACAAAAGGAAAGAAATACGTTTAATGAAATCGTAAAACGTATATATATGAGTATAAATGAACACGGAGTTACAAAAACTTAACGTTTAACAAGTTTGCTGAATATACAAGTGTATGATAAAACGGACTTACTAATGAAATACATGTATGAATCTTATTTCGGTTGTGCACAAAAAGCATTTGTTCTTTGGCTATAAAAACGAATCGTAATCTCAATGGAAATAATGTGGAACGGAATGAGATAAAGCAAGGACGTAACGTTGACTTAAAGCAGTAGTTGCAATGCGTGTATATTTGGTTCTAGCATTTTAAGTATACATAAGTTAAAGCTTTTAATATATCGCGATGATATAAAGCCGTATATGCAATGTATGGCTATTAAAAAGACGTAATAATTCAATTTGAAACTAAGTAATTACAATTTTTTAAAATAAATGCTCTAAAGAACGAATCTGGCACATTGTCGAATAGATTTAAAAAGAGTAAGAATAATTAAATAAAAAAATACTAAACATAACTGTACAAAATGACGCTATTCGATTATGCATGCATTATTTATAATACATTCATTAACAGTCGCTTCACATCGAATGTTACACATTAACATACATGTATGTGAAACATATGTTAAATTTACATTTATAAAATGTATACGATTAAATTTCCTTGACTAGAAAATTTAAAAAGGGTCATTTAAAGTATTCGTATAAAATGGATGTCCAACATAATGCCGTGTGATACAGAGTCCGTTCAACGTTTGAAATCACACTTTTAATGCAAACGTCTACGTTACAACGACGTCGTGGTGACGATGTGTGGAATACAAGAAACATTTGAAGATGAACTACTAGTTGAGCTTAAGCAATACGACAAACTGTCCAAAATTTGCGCGGCGGTGGTGACGGGTAGATCAGAAGAACCCGCTAAAAGTTTTGCTTCCTTTTTTGCCTTTTGCTTTAAGTGCACTTTTGCGTGTCTCTTTTTCTCGTCAGACCTCGCGAATTTACGTCCGCACGAGTCGCACGAGAAAGGTTTCTCGCCTGTATGCGTGCGCACGTGCGTAGTGAGGTGGTCGCTTCGTGAAAACGAGCGCATGCAGATGCGACAGTGGAACGGTTTTTGCCCAGTGTGTATCCGCAGGTGTCGAGTAAGTTCATCGCTTCGCGAGAACCGTCTATCGCAGCCTTCCGCCGGGCACGGGTAAGGTCGCTCGTTCGGCGGAGTTTTGCTCGGCCTGTTCGGGTATTTCCGGGCCTTAACCGGAAGTAGCTTTAGTTGGCCTTGTTGGTACGGCGTGTTCAAAATGGCCTGAAGTTGCGCTTTTGATGCACCGGCGTTTTGATCGAAGTTCATTTGTGAAGGAGATTGAAGGAGATACGAGTCTGATGAGAGGTCGCCCAAGGGCTCTGTTTTGATTGGAACGTTGCTGTACATCGGCGGGGTAACGCTCTGTCTGTGGGATTGATGTGTCGTCTGTATGGCAGAGAAGTCGGGTAGATGCTGTTGTTGTTGCTGCTGCTGCTGTTGCTGTTGATGTGACTGTTGGTTCGTTAAGCTGCCTTGAATTGTACACTTGAATGTAGCACCAATGTTTGACGACTGCGTATGATATGCAATCTCACTAGCCTCAAATTGTGGCAAACCTTGAAAACTGTCATGTCCGGAATTACAAAAGTTCAGACCTCCCATGCTTCCCGTTGAGAACGGAACCGCCTCACCTGTCTGTTGGGAACAACTGCTGAACACCGATTTGTGAGGTTTCAACGAGAAGTTTCCGGCGAAGGAAACGCTAGGCGCGGTGTATGGCGGTGGTGGCCCAGGGAACACGCTATCAATGGCGTCCAGATCATCAAATCCGCTGGCGCCCTGGGGTTCGGGTGTCGAGTGTGGTGACGTCGGTGTTATTGGTGACGTCATAGGCGAGGGGAACCCGGTGGAGTAGGCGTCCATGGAGCTCTGTTGGTCCATGCTGAGTTCCGGTGGCGGGGAGCCAGACTGTGACTGATGGCAGGGGGTGGTGGGAGCGGAACTGAAGATGGAGCTGGCGCTACTGTGTTGGATCTCAGCCAGGGTCGATATGATGGCGTTGAAATCGTGTTGGCTGAGGAAGGACTGTTGATGCTGTTGCTGCTGCTGCTGGCACGGAGCGTGGCACTGCGGTACCTGGGCCTGAACCTGTGCCCCCTGCATCGTCTGTGAGATGATGTTGTTGAAAAGAGAGAAGGGCGCGAGTAGGTTGAGGTTCTGTAGCGGGTCATAGCTAGATGACGTAGCAGCCGAGAATCCGGGCTTTGTGACAAGCGTTCCGGTGTAGTGCAACCGCTGCTGGCACCCGTAACCCTGTGATGCCTCGCTTCCGCACGTGGTGGTAACCGGCGCAGAGACATTGAAGCCGCAGCCGAGACCTTGTGTCGTCTGCTGTCGTGAAAACTGGGAACCAAAGAACGTCTCGGTCAATTTGTCCGGTAAATTCACTGACGCCTCCAATGTGGCTGAAAATATACAAGTACACACATGAGTTTCAAAGTAGGAAATACACTTATAAACTTATTATAACTTAAGTTAACAAAGTAAAGCGAACATATTACTAATGCAAAACCCAAACCACAAACTGCACACGCTTGCGTTAAAGATTGAAATGAAAAAAAACGCTTCAAAATTTTCAATCAACTTTTATACATGTATATATCTAATTTAAAGCAGAGCAATGTTCTAACTGTTAACCCCCACTCTAAGCGCCTGTTACTATTATCAATATAATACATTTTAAAGCTTTTTTAACTTTATTTCCCATGCGATTTTTTTTCCATAATTCATTTTCAAAAGTTGTATCAACATGCTAGAGTTGCGTATTGTTTATATCAAAACAGTTTTGTAATACCGCAAATGTTTAAGATCATGTGCTGCTCAAGTTCAGTTGTCATTGCGTCAAATGAATAACGTATTCCCCACAAAGCACTCGTACGCAAAACTTATGAATGAAATAGCTTGTAGTAGTAAAGCTAGTCGAGCGTTCGTCATTGTCATTGATTCGTTACTAAAAATAGCTCGGCGAATCGGGATGCCCGCTCAATTGACGTCATTCAATTTATTATAAGAATAGTTGTCCTTGTAACTCCGCCTCTATGACGTAGGTACATTCCAATGTAAAAATCGATTAAACCGAGGTTTCACGGTCCTTGCACACGTTTACTACAGATTTTGAAACAGCTGACCACTACAATCGGTAATAATTATCAATTTCTACCAGCAGTTAACTTATGCGAACCCAGGACAGCCTTTATCAGCAGAAAAAATGCAAAACACCACACAACCATTAATCATGCAATGACGTCAATAGCGAAAAAGCTATAAATAGCAAATGAAGCTCTTGTTGGATTTTTTGACCTAAAATGCAAAGAATTTTACAAATATGTAGTAATTTATAATTGAAAAGCAATACACGTAAACAATAAGAGACCCAACATCACCATGTCTATCAACTACAAACGATACTACGACAAAATAGGTGAGCATAAGATTGTTCAATCATTTCAAAGCATCTGCTTGTAAACCGCAAAGTACGAAAACTTGTTTGCAAATAGAAGTTCAAAACATACCCGAAGCAGTGATCGGAAACGCATCAAGTGTATCCATAAAGAACGCTAGGTCCGATGAAGATGTCACCGGAGTATTTAATTCCTCAATCGACTCCGAAGGGAGTCTTCCAGATCCAAAACCACCATCATGATAGTTTTCAAAACACACCGCAACTTGCGACAGGGTATCCAAACCGTCCATGATCATTTCGGAAGATTCCGATGTAACTACTGCTTTATCCAACTTGTCAGTTATTCAAAACAGTACTCCACATTAAAATTGTTATTGTTTTTAGTTTGTATAAGTATGAAACCTTTTACAACTACTACAACTGAAGTTACGCTAACATATGAGCTGATTTTATGAATGAACCGATTTATGAATGAAACTCTCGTATCTTGTAGTGAGTTTACCTTATTTGGAAGTATATGGGGCGGAGCATAATATCGCAATCGACCAATCGCCATCCGTTGCTGGGCACTTACACACTTAGCGATACGAGCGTCATTGTGACGTTGGAGCAAATTACTATGCAGATTCTCGCATCGTAAAGTAGGTCAAGTCGATATATCTTTAAAATGCAAACATATTTGCAGAAAATAAATTTAAAGATGAATAGAAAATAGAAAAATGCATTAATAGGTATATAAATTTCATTTCTAAATAATTCTGTAAAACAGAAAACGTTCATAGTAGAAATGTAATACGATTTACGCCGGAAGTAACGTAGCCAAGTATGTAAGGTCAAAGTTAAAGCAACAGCCATTGACGTCAATAGGCCGTTTCCCATATATGGGGCGACTCGTAACATATCGGCAAACGCCGTGAATGCTCGTAATCGGAAATACTATAGCCTTAAAAGGCAATTTTCGTAGATTTCGATGCTTCGTACTTTTTCGGATTGTTCGAGAAGAATATGGTTTTTGAAACGAGACTTTTGATTGGATACATTATCGTTTGTATGAATTTGATCCCACGGTATTACTACAAATTTGATGATATTACAGAAAAATGGCGGGGGTGACCTAAAATCTCGGGTCAAGGGTAGTGGTTTATTGATCCACAATCATTAGTATGTATTGGGACGGGTTAAAACGTGAAAAATGTCGTTTTTCGTTGTTAGACAATAAAAATGTTATACCAACGATTAAACATGTTATCTTTATAATAATAAAACTATTTATTGAGCGGATCTTAAATTCGACTTATTCGTAACGTAAGATTTATTTGTAAAGTAACGGGTCAAAATTTCATAACTCATTAAAAGTATTAATACAGTTTACTGGCTGAGTGGCCTAGTTATTGGCCGTTTGGTACTTTACCAAAGTAAGTAATCATGTATGATTTAAAATACTCACTCGCGTAGTGAAAATTATTTTCTAATGTATATGTTGGAATACAATTTGGAGAATCATTATGAATTCTGAACACAGTGCTTGATTTAGCGGAATACATTTACAACTCAATTATTTTTAACATATCGGTAAAAAGGTCACAGAAATTAACGTGAAATGACCTAGGGAATCAGGCCGATTTTTTTCATACATGTTACAAAAAACTGAACTATAAACGTCAGCAGCTTAAGCAATGAACTACCAGAGGATGGTGCAACTAATTAAAAGCTATACATTATTAAAAGCTATACATTATTAAAAGCTATACATTATTAAAAGCTATACATTATTAAAAGCTATCAATTGTCAAATTAAATCAAAATTGGGTACTCAGTTATTACTTTATATTATTAGTGCGCACGAATCTTATAGAACTTCTATAGAACACCACGGGTTACTACCACAACCATATGCATATTGAATACAATGTCAAGTATACATGAAAAGTAGCTTGCATAAATCACGCCGGTAGGTTAATGGTGCCCAAAGTTCATGACGATGTAACTAATGCCTCTTGCCGGTAACGAACAGACCGTTGTCAGAAAAGAGGCCGTCAACAGGACGAGGTTACGATTGCCAAACTGACATGTACATGAGGTTAGCACGAAATTAGCGCAAGTTAGCACTACGCGCTGAGTGTTATGTATACAAGCCATCGATTTTGCGAGGGAAGTTACATGCTGGGTATGAATGATCGCTGGGTATAGCTTTGGTTAGATAGCAGTAAATTTTGAGAAACGCAAACCATGCCTTTGGTAAGAAAGCAATAAATATTGTAACGCTGACACTGTGTTCACTCATATATGTTATACTTCTTGTTCGAGATGTGTTCACTCATATATGTTATACTTCTTGTTCGAGATGTGTTCACTAATATATGTTATACTTCTTGTTCGAGATTTGTTCACTCATATATGTTATACTTCTTGTTCGAGATGTGTTTACTCATATATGTTATACTTCTTGTTCGAGATGTGTTCACTCATATATGTTATACTTCTTGTTCGAGATGTGTTCACTCATATATGTTATACTTCTTGTTCGAGATGTGTTCACTCATATATGTTATAATTCTTGTTCGAGATGTGTTCACTCATATATGTTATACTTCTTGTTCGAGATGTGTTCACTCATATATGTTATACTTCTTGTTCGAGATGTGTTCACTCATATATGTTATACTTCTTGTTCGAGATGTGTTCACTCATATATGTTATACTTCTTGTTCGAGATGTGTTCACTCATATATGTTATACTTCTTGTTCGAGATAACATGAGCCTCGCTCTGTGAAAACGACGTTTGATGAATGAAGGTAAAGTGTCGTCCCAGATTAGCCTGTGTAGTCCGCACAGGCTAATCAGAGACGAAATTGACCGCTTTTATATAATTGTTCTTTTAACCCTTCCCCACTCAGAAGCAAAGTGAAAATGGCTATGTGCAAACAGCATAAAAACATAACAGCTTGCGAGTATATGGAACGCCATGTTAAGGCAGCTATGGCGTTCAATAGGAGTAACTCGCAGCCTGTTCAGGTTTTATGCTGTTAGCTGTTCATCAGTATCTAAGGCTTTGGAAATGATCGCTTTAAAACTTGAATTTAGTAAGAAAGGTCTTTATTAACTTAAACTTTCTAGGGGACTACAGATGCGTAAAAAACGTATCTAAGTGGTAAATGGAGAAAGGAAGTCTCTCCTGAGCGAACATTAAGTCTAGGTGGAAAGTGTCGTACCTGATAAGCCTGTGCGGACAAGTGTCGTACCTGATAAGCCTGTGCGCACTTGAATTAAGTCCCGTTTTCTCACAGCGCGGTTCATTTATCGCCCCTTTGGTACAAAAAGGTACGAAGTTACATGGAAATAAGAAGCCACATGAATTTTTTTTGCATCAATGGGACGTTATAGTTTTATCGAAATAATTATGTACCGGGGGTTTGGATGATGGCCTCAGATGGTCGACTTTTATAAAAGATGAATCTGTATAAGAGGGTTGTATGAAGCTTCATTCATAACATAATTATATTGACCGTAAATGCACTGGATCGGGTGATGATAGCAAATGAACGAAGAGTTGTATGTTCATTCTGGAATCGAATAACTCACAGCTGTACGTTTGCCGGGTAAATGTAGTTTGAGTAGAAATAGCTTGTACGTGTATCAAAAACGCAATTTGTTTTAGAAAGTCTTCCATAAATGCGATAATGTGTCTTTAAATTGAGACTTCCGAATGCATGACGTCCAGAGATTATGTTTACAATGTTACAATTTTCTGTTTGTTTGTTTTTATTATGTTTCTGATTATCATTTACCACAGGCAACCGTGACCGCCTACGCTCGACATGTGTAAAACATAACATTCGAAATAACACTTTTAAATCAAATTTATTGTCATGCACTTTAAAATTGAAGCGTTTGCATACCGAGATAGGAATGGCGGGCCTTGCAACTGATAACAAGTAGATATCAAGATCCAGGGCGCAGAATGCATTGTAAGAATTGTCAACCGACCAAACATTTCAAACAAACAAATGCAGTGTTGGTCGTTAACGAATCGCATGTATAAGTTTCTAAGACTTGCATGTACCATTCTTGCCCCTCCTTAGCCTATAGTTTGTACCAAGGTATATATAAGGTTATTTTACAACGACATTTTTTTTATATGTTATTTCTTTCGAAGCTATACGCAAGGCTCTGATTATTATATAGGTGTGTATAATGGTTGCAGTGATAAACGACGGCGACCAAAATAATGATGGTGATAATGACGATGGTGATAATATTTTGATGATTTCGACGACAACGACGTCGATAACCACGATGACGACGATGATTGTGGTGGTCGTGTTGGAGGTTGTGGTGGCAATAATGATGTTGTTGTTGTTGTTGTTGTTGTTGTTGTTGATGTTGTTGATGATGATGCTGACGACGACGACAACGAAGACGACGACGATGCTGCTGATGACGATGATGTTAAAAGCGACGAGGATGACGACGGCACTAACGACAAATAACGACTTAGTTTCAGCTGCTAATGCCATTTTTCAACTCACAGAACATTTGCGAATATAGTACAGCGACAACATGTTTGGTATTTGTGCCCATTGAATTCTATTTTAGTATTTTAGAAAGGAACAGGGCGATACAAAAATGATTGCTCAAATGTTTCGGCCTCGAAGTGTGTGTCGCAACTAGGCGTAGACCGTTGCCAAAATGAAATGAGATACAATGGCAGTTAGAGGATTGATAACCGGTAACTATATACCAGTATGCCACGGTCATTTGATATTTTAGATTAGCGCATAACACATACCCGTTTATCTGACATTCAGTTTTCACGCTGGTATTTGATAACACTATTTTCTCCTTTAATTTATCAAGTTGTGACCTACAAATCGGGACATGTTCAGAAGGTACCATCTTCCCACTTAAACCAATAGCTGTTATCACCTTTTTGGTTTGAACTCTCTAAATATGGGTCATTGAAAATTCTCAGACGCCATATATCGACCGAATTCACGGCGTTGTGCGTCACGAAATATACATCACAATTGCATACATGATCACACCTGTAGAAACAGCTGTTCAGGATATCGACAAACGGAATTGCTATAATAATAATTAAGAAATCTGTTGCTAATTATACACGAGAAGCTATCACGATTATGTTATATTTGCTTAAAACTCACAAACTGATCTTAAGATTAAGTTAACAAAATGTGCTACAGCAATTAAACATTTCCCGTGTCATGCGAAAATGGGTCTTATGCCATATGCGGCAAGAGTTGCCTCAGACTAGCTGGCGTAATCGCACAGTCTGGTCAGGAGTTATCCTGTCCGTTGTAAAGGCACGCAGGGTTTTGTGGTATCTTAAGCGGACATGTTGGCCCCAAACCGGACTGTGCGGATGCGCAGGCTGGTCTAGAGCTACAATGACCGCACATTGCATAAGAACCATAATTTGAGTCGCGTTCTGAGACCACTAGGCATAATGCATGTGCGTAAAGTGTCGTCCCAGATTAGCCTATGCAGTCCGCACATGCTAAACAGGGACGACACTTTCCGCCTAAATTGGATTTTTGCTAGGAAGGGACTTCATTTAAATTGCACAGGCTAATCTGGGACGACACTTTACGCACACGCATTATGCCCAGTTTTCTCAGAACACGACTTATATATAACAATATTTTTATAACATTAATTATATGTTTGCATTCAAATTTTGTTATTTACAGTAACGCAATACGTCAGGTTATAATATGTCGTTTACTAAGTAGGGTATTTCAAGAGTTGAAGGATTCAAAAAAGACACGTATTCGCGCTATACTTACTTAACCATGGCCAAATTGTCAATAATTCACGCGTAATCAGCAAGTTAGATATACATGCGACATAACGACTTGGCATATCTAGGACATCGCGCATCGCAACGTCTATCTTGATAAACGTTTATTATTTGGAGAAGAAGCTGACACGAAGTACTTGAGCGAAATGCCGGCAAGTATTGTACATTCACTTGCACATACTGAGATAGGGACCGTCAAATAATTAAATACCTTCTATTATCTGTGAGCATTGTAAAGTGTTACACGTACGCATATTTTATACTATGTCTTTTTCTGTGAAAATTGGGCAAAATGCATGTGCATAAAGTGTCGTCCCAGATTAGCCTGTGCAGTCCGCACAGGCTAATCAGGGACAACACTTTACGCTTTAATGGTATTTTTTTCGTTCAAAGGAAGTCCCTTTTTACCGAAAATCTAATAAAAACGGAAAGTGTCGTCCCTGATTAGCCTGTGCGGACTGCACAGGCTAATATGGGACGACACTTTACGCACATGCATTATGCCTAGTGAGTTTTTATCAGAACAAGGCATATATGTATAAAATATTTTTCAAAGTTCATCGCAGGCAATCGTGGACACTTCCCATGTTATGAAAATAGATAAATGCGTGCGTCTATAAATAGGTCACAATACAGCCGTTACGTTTGATAAAACGTCTATTTATGTTTAATGTGTTTAATTATACGGACGCGTGAACGAAGCGTCAACGTCATTGCCTTGCAAAATGTGCATTCTATGTGACGAGTCGATTAATTAATCACCACCCGCATTATCATCTGCAACACCGACACCATTACAACACCACTCATCATTATCATCATCATCATCGTGATCATCATCATCATCGTGATCATTATCATCATCATCATCATCATCATCATCATCATCATCATCATCATCATCATCATCATCATCATCATCATCATCATCCAAGTATTCCCAGTAATAAGTGTTAATGATTTAAGTCAACATTTTAAAATGTTCTTAAATACAATTTATGTTACTACATAAACCAAGTGAGTTTCTTGCGTAAGTGGCATTTATGAAAACTGGGCATAATGCATGTGATTAAAGTGTCATCCCAGATTAGCCTGTGCAGTCCGCACATACTAATCAGGGACGACACTTTCCGCCTTAACTTGATTTTCGGTAAGGAGGGACTTCCTTGAAATTAAAAATACCATAGCAGCGGAAAGTGTCGTCCCTGATTAGCCTGTGCGTACTGCACAGGCTTATCTGGGACGACACTTCACGCACATGCATTATGCCCAGATTTCTCAGAACGCGACTCATTTGTTTTCCGCTCTGACATTTTTTGAATGCGTCGGTGATCTTCTGAATATTTTCTTATAGGTCACAATAACTCCTATATCGTGTCTACCTTCGCACTGTCTCTGCAGAATAAAAAGTTACTTTATTCTTGAGTCAGGTCTTTTGTAGATTTTTAAAACAAAAGTTTGATTTTTTTTCCTAATGATGCCCTACTTGTGAATATTACAGTAATATTGATTTTATCTTTCCCAGCCAATAAATTATTTGTGTCACTCTTTGGATTGTTAAATAGCAAAAAAATAAATCATATTAGTTACAAAAAAAGCAAGTTTTTGTCTTGGTCATACTCGCAAGACCATAATTATTCCCAAACAGATCAGTCTAAAGTATATATAATGTATAAGCACATTATTTTTTATTACTATTCATCTAAGGAATACGTTTGTCATTTTTCGTAATTGGGAATATTATCAATATTTGACTATAATGTTTCTCAACTTAAGAATTTTCTCGGGGAGCTTTCGAATTTACTCCCATGCGCTCGTTATTAAGCTCTTGCAAAGAGTGAAATACCAGATATACATGCATATAATCATGTCACGCCATCAAAACCATCGAACGGGAAATGCAAAATTCAAACCTTCATGATATTATCTTTAAATTTATTTCGGATATGTTTATTTGACGTCTGTCAATCCGGATTTAATAACAATGTGTATGACATGGTTTTTATTTAAATGCGTACAAACCAATATACCGGTAATAAATGCACGCTGTTGCACATGCACGGAGGAGATGTTTTTATATATGGGTAATTAAGCACCGTCATTAATAATACATCTGGTTATTTTAAGATCGTACAACGTCATTAGACTGGACCACTAAATTTATATAAGATTCATAAGCCACACTTTTTTATAATGCAAACATGGCGAATTTCATTCAAGACTGTTAAAATGTCCTTGCTAAACTTTGAGAAAGTTTTTTTTTCTCACCATAATTATGTCATTTTCCGTGCCCGATTGATTAACTTTTCCATCTTATCCGCATATGCAATCAGATAATTGCGTTCCGTCTGTTAATAAATGTGAATATGGTAAATATATGCAAATATTAACAAATACTAACAGATGTTGGTCTTGTAACAGAATGTATCATTACTTTATGGTAAACGACCTAAACTCTGATTCTACATGTGTTCCACGTAGTTATAGTGTTTTTGAAGTTAATATAGACACAACCAAACAATTATTCATATGGTGTACGTTCACAAGATATGCTGCTTTTGCATCATGTTTTCGATGAAACACTCGAGGTCAACGGAAAAAGTCCATAAAAATAATATACACATATACAAAATTAAACTGATGTTTGTTTTGCCTGGTTATGCGAAGAAAAAGAAGAAGTATACTTTTCATTTTTTGATGAAAGCTAAACTTGAAAAACATTAGGTACATGATTCATCAAAGTCAGATTTGTCAAAATAAAAGCACTAGCATAGCACACATCAACAAAAGAGTCCGTCAGATAGAAACAAAACATACAGTTAGATTAAAATAACTACGATATGTAATGTAAACATTTTTATGCTTAACAATTAAAGCACGAAACTTCGTCTTATTGTAAAGAAAATAACGTTAAACTAATATACTTGACAGGCCCCGTACACATTTTGCATACTTCACTGGAACGCATAAAAAGGTTAAAATACACAATACACTGACTCATAGGGCTCAATATTTCCGTTTAAGGCCAACGTATCTAAGTGAAACAATTTTGTCGTAAATAGCTCAAGATAATCATAAAAACAACATGAAGATCATTAGTATGCGAAAAGGACTCTCGTTTCGTCGTAAAAGCAGTGTCATAAATAATATGAAATAAATCGTGATTCATGACTCATGCATTTTCGAGAGCACGCGAATAAATATCCTAAAATAGTTTTCAACAGGCACTATATTTGATTATACGCGTATGTTTCTCCGCACATAAAACTTGACATGTTCTCGAAACGTGGAAACGACAGGTAATGGGTTCCAGCTAGACAGGACGATCTGTCACAGTGTCAAGCAAAATGTCAAGGAAGGGAAGTAACTCGAATTAAAAACGAGATGCAAAAAAAAAGTATGCGGTCTGCAGTTGTTCCCCTTAGTTTTTGTATGTGTGCATGAGACAAAAGCGTATAATATGTTTTTTTCCCCCGATAATTGTTGATATCTCACGTTAAAAATAATTTGGCACCGTTTCACAATCCGTGAAATATGAATACATCCTTCGTTCTAAGTTTTTGTAAAACAGCAAGAAATGCCTTCGATCGAAAAGTACATTGAGTACATATAGTGCATTTGGCCCCGTTAATTTACACGTTAACCGCTGCTTTGACGATTATCGTATGCACTATGTTCATAGACGGAGATGTTCAGGATTATCGTATGCACTATGTTCATAGACGGAGATGTGCAGAGCCGGAAAGCACCGACAACAATCGGGTATATGTTATGTTGTATATGTTATACTAACTGATTGTGTTGTTTTGAACAATAAATGATGTATTTATGTTATGTAATTATCTGAGAGAGGATCCAGATAACGTTGCACACACTTGTAATCCAATCCCATGAATATTTGATGCAATAATTACGTTCAAACTAACGATCGGGTATCCAACGAAATGTAAACAAACGGAAGTTTTAAAGTTAAAGGCCAGATTATTATACAATAAAACACGAATACGTTTTAAGATGGATTCAAATCTTTTATTAAAAAAAGGTAATATATATCTTCCGAAACGTCATAGTTCGTTGACTTTATTTGACAAGTGAGGCTATAAGCTTACCTATTCAGCATCTAACAATTCATAAAGGTAAATGTAATGCCCAAAGAGGATAACTAACAATATTGTATTACCTTTCAGAACACAATTACACATTTGACGACATTAATTCAAATGTGTCAGACAAACCAAAAAAGCATACATTATTGTTCATAAGTGTATAAATGCAGACAATTTTTACAAAAAACACTATTTGATTTCTTCTAAAAGTACATTTTACAAGACGCTTTTAATGAATGTGTGCATTTGAAATATGAATTAAAACGATTTACTTTTTAAAACCAACTTCAACCACACCATTTAATACGAAAGCCGATTTTTTGCCTTTTAGTAAATGATTAACATACGAAGTCCTGAACCTTATAAAAACACAAACTTATTTTGCAATAAGGCTTACACATATTTTGAAGTGGATGATAACTTATTAAATGAGCCTTGTTCTGAGAAAACTGTGCTTGATGCATGTGCGTAAAGTGTCATCCCAGATTAGCCTGAGCAGTCCGCACAGGCTAATCAGGGACGACACTTTCCGCCTTAAATTGATTTTCGGTAAGGAGGAACTTCCTATTAACTAAAAATACCATAAAAGCGGAAAGTGTCGTCCCTGATTAGCATGTGCGGACTGCACAGGCTAATCAGGGACGACACTTTACGCACATGCATTATGCCAGGTTTTCTCAGAACGCGACTCAAATTGTTAAGACAAATCAGTGTTGTTGTGTTCGCTTACTTTCCTGTGGGAAAATTTGAAATGTCTTAGATATATTGCTCTCTTAAGTTGAACATTTATACTGTGTTATCCGTTACTATTAAACAATATATACACAATATTTAGCACGTGTACCATTTAATCTCTAATTAAAGAAATATTCACTTTCGTCTGTGAACTAAATGTTATCACTGAAAATAAACTTCTCAAAACAATTCTAAAACGTCACACACAATAATACTTTTTAATGATCACGTAAATTTAACGGTATACACTATTTATTATAAAAGGTCTCGTGTATATCATTTATATGGGGGTTGATTTCTGCAGTATCGTTCTAGCATTGCGGGTGGGGCGGGTTTGATGAGAGACAACACGATGAAAATACCAAACGACAAATATACGAGTCAATAATACAAATGACGGAACTTCAAACGCCGGAAAACGACACAACAAAAAAAGTAAAAACATCAACTTTTTGTTTACAGTCTAGAACGACTACGCGGCAATAAAATTACAAGTTTTGATGGTAAATTTTAGTGGTGTTTTAGTGGGATCGAAGGTCAACAAAAATGACAGCCGATATTTGTCTTTCTTACGTTAAAACGACGCTACGAATTGGGCTTTTTGGTTGCTTTGGCGTAAAAGATGCTTATCCAGTTTATGTATTTGCTCAAACTATTTACATTAAATTATGTTGTGCTAAATTAGCTTTTGGTAATTAAAAGGAAAAGATGCACAGAGTTTTGGAAGATTTATATCATTGAATAGATAAATTTGGAAAACGCCTTGAGAAGTAAAATGAAGTACCCACACAGTTCAAACCTACCAATCGTATTTGTTAGACATGTTCATTATGCTTATTTCTGTTGTTTGATAATCGGGGCCAGGCTGTTGTTGTGACACGTGTACGGGCTTTCACATCAATTGATATTAAAGAATCAGAAAAACAAAATTTTAACCTTTCGAAAGATCTAAACGCGGTTTCTAATCGCTTCATAATTCTGTCTGGCATGATTGGTCATGCTTGTAGAATAAACAACCATCTAAATAAAACATCTCGGAAATATAGGCACAATAAATTTTACAACGCAGCACGCCCTATCGGCCCAAAAAAGAATAAAATGAATATGTAATAAATAAATAAATTTATGAACGAAAGAACGAACGAACACACGCACGCACGTACGCACGGACGAACGAACGAACGAACAAAGGGATTGGTAGATGGTTGAATGAATGAATGAATAAACGAACGAACGAACGAACGAACGAACGAACGAAAGAACGAACGAACCAAAGAACGAAAGAACAAATAAACAAATAATTCCTAACAGGCATCCCCACCAGAATAAAAAAAAGAAAACTAAAAATATATCAGGATTATTGTTGTAGTACAAAGTGTATAAACTATGTTTTCCAGTGTATTTTTAGCTCACGAATAGCACAGTATTAATATTTAAAATTGTGCGTAAAAAATAAACAAACACATGGTCAAGAGCATATTATTAAAGACGAAACACATCTCAAAATAGCGATATTATGATTTTTGTCAGGCCATATTGGAATAAGAAGACGTTTACATTCAACTTTAAATGAACGATTTTAACAGCGAAATAAGAAAATTACGAATAACCCACCATCGTTGTCGTCGAAATCCATTGGTATACGGGAGCTAACTTTTGAAATGACAGTCACAACGCAATTACCTCCCTTTGTATAGTAAAAAAAAACGTTCAGCAATACTGTAATGCGCTGTAAACGTGGGAGGGTGTCACGTAATCGTTCATAGTTCATGGACGACACATATTTACTAGCAATGTTCATTACTCTTAAATTACTGGTGTGTAGCCTATCATTCAATATCTCGTCATGCGCGTATTGCCATGATGACAAGATTTGCATTAACTACCATTTTCCCGTGTCGCGCCTGGGACCAGTCCGTCCCTCTCTATTTATGTTAATTTCTCTGCATAATGTGGGATAAAATATTGAGCAATGCCATATATCAGTTTCTAGTCCAATTTAATGTCTGACATAACTAATATTTTCAATTATACAAATACGTTGTGATTGCTACATGATTGTGTCTTTTTCCATCTGTTCAACTCTAGACTATACGTGCTTAGTGCTGGTTGGTTGGGTTACACCCGGGAACAGAGCGTTCAAGCTTTTACATGCATCGAATAGTATTGTTTCTGTACAAATATAGTGTGTAACTAAGGCAATCAAACACCACCGCCTAAATCCTTTATGTCAACAGCGTCGAAGCCAATATTAGATAAGAGCGTTGTTAAACACACAACCTATATACGATATTTGATCTTTTACTCTGTTCATTTTGTGACTGCACTTTTGTGACTGTCATATTTCATACATAAAGTAATCCCAAAATATTCCAACTACAAATTCCTACCATAACGTGACACAGGGATAATTTAAATACTAATCAAACCTTATACAGGACGTAATTACGCCCTGGGAATCGGCAGATTGAAAGGCAAATCGAATACAGTGCGGTAATAAGGGATCGTCTCCCTCCCAATCCCTGTCTATTTAAGGGTTAATTTAACATGTGTAATTTTGTTAACTGCGAAATATTAGTTATATTTTTTCGGTGTCCACTGTTCTACATGTCAACGTTTTCATAGTTACAATTATTAGAGTTTGTATAAACATATCTTCTGCTTCGAAAACTAGTTCCACTTGTCAATGGCTTACATGTCTAACACGGTTAGCTTCTGACCGGGTATATCGTTAAGACAAAGAAAATGACGAAGATAACAATACCGACATCAAAAGACGAAGCAACAATAACACAGACGTATCGGCGAGCAGCAGACGCAGCGCCAATAACAACATAGACCGAAAGGCAGCAACGATAATAACGCCAAACCAGTAGTATTAGTTTTAAATTAGCTAGTTGCATTTGTTGCAGTCACTGACGATTAAAACATTTTTGTTATAATAGAGCTTTTAGTTCTTCAGTTATATAAAACATGAGTTTTACAGAATTCTCTTGAAACACGTTGTCCGTCTGTCCGTCCGTCTGTCCGTCCGTCCGTAAGTTCGTCTATCACAAAATTTATTTTTGGCGAGGGATATCAATTCAACTAACTTGCTTATTTAAATGAATAATTGCTCTATCTGTTCGTTTAGTCAAAAAGAAATAAAATACAATACAAAAGGAGAACATATCTTAAATAGAAAATCGAAATAAAATCAAATCGCTAGCAGAACACGCCTCAAATAAAAACTTAACATAAAATAAAGTAGCTTGAATAACATATTTTATTCATTTAAGTTATAAGTCGATATCTTTTAATCCATAACACATTATAAACAAAATGATTTGAATGAGTCATCTTGATGGCCACCAATAGAATAAGATAAGCAACTTCAGATATGAGTCGTGTTCTGAGAAAACTGGGCATAATGTATGTGCGTAAAGTGTCGTCCCAGATTAGCCTGTGTGGTCAGCACAGGCTAATCAGGGACGGCACTTTCCGCTTTTATGACAGTTTTCGTTTAAATGAAATCTCTTCTTAGCAAAAATCCAATTTAGACGGAAAACGTCGTCCCTGATTAGCCTGTGCGAACTACACAGGCTAATCTGGGACGACACTTTACGCACATGCCCAGTTTTCTCAGAACGCGACTCATATAATTATGTATCGCTATTAACCTAAAGGAGTTCTAGAAGTGAGCGGTATTAAAATACAAGCAGTTTCCCTCGGCCTAGAAAAAAGTTGCGTTCAAGTCGGATTTGGTTGAGTACACATAGTTTAATCCAGTTTTGAAAATTATTAATGTTTACATAAAATAAAACGCCAAATAACTCACCATTTATACTTTCTATCATCAAACAAAGGTTTTAAACAATCGCGATGATTCAGCAGTAAAAGGTGTTGACATCTGACTGATAAAGTTTTACACTAGTTTGAATTCGATATAAAATCTTTAATCCCATTCTGAAAACATACTTGTTTTGTATATTTGCTAAATATTGCCATCATTCATCAGTAATGAGCTTGTGGCGATCATATGTTTCTGCTCTGAGAAAACTGGGCTGAATGCATGTGCGTAAAGTGTCATCCCAGATTAGCCTGTGCAGTCCGCCTAAACTTGATTTTCGGTACTGATGGACTTTCTTGAAACTAAAAATACCATACAATTATGAAAGTGTCGTCCCTGCGGACTGCACAGGCTAATCTAGGACGACACTTTACGCACATGCATTATTCCCAGTTTTCTCAGAACACGACTCATATATTTGCTAAATATTGCCATCATTCATCGGTAATGAGCTTGGGGCGATCATATAGGCCATTAGTCTGTCCTGCAAACCGAATAACTTAGACAATTATTGTTTTTCAAACCAAACGAATATGTAACGTCTAGCGTAAGAAGTATGACTGATGTTTTGATTGGAAACTGGCCACAGAATGAGAAATAGCAGAAAAACTTCACGCATTGCCTTTTTTGAAAAAAGAATCGGGATTCAGCATTGGAAGTCGAAAGCATATATGGAATCTTCAGTGTTAACTATGAACTATGAACATTTCGTTCCGTAATTGAGACGCTACGGGGTTTGAATGTCTGAGTCCTTAAGACGCAACGGATTACGAATTTCTGCGTCCTTGAGACGTTACGGGCTATGAATATCTGCGTCCTTGGGACGCAAGGGCTATTAATTAATGCGTCCTTGAGACGCTACAGACAATGAATATCTACGTCATTGGGACGCAACGGGCTATGAATTTATGCGTCATTGAGACGCAACGGGCTATGAATTTATGCGTCATTGACACGCTACGGGCTATGAAGATCTGCGTCCTTTAGACGCAACAGGCTTTGAATTTCTGCGTCATTGGGACGCAACGGGTTAGGAATTTCTGCGTCCTTAAGACGCTACGGGCTACGAATATCTGCGTCATTGAGACGAAATCGGATATGAATATCTGCGTACTTGGGACACAACGGACTATGACTTTCTGCGTCCTTGCGACACCACGGGCATTCAATATCTGCGTCATTGGGTCGCAAAGAGCTATGTCCTTAGGACGCAACGGATTACGAATTTGAGCGTCCTTGAGACGTTACGGGCTATGAATATCTGCGTCATCGGGACGCAAAGGGCTATTAATTTATGCGTCCTTGAGACGCAACGGGCTATACATTTATGCTTCATTGACACACAGCGAGCTATGAATATCTGCGCCCTTGGGACGCAACGGGCTATGATTTTCTGCGTCCCTGAATTCATTGTCACTTCACGTGCTATAGACAAACAGAGACCCCCCCCCCCCCAACACAAATAATAAGAGACGAACCTGTTAATTTCTTCGGTTGGTCCCCAGTTTTCTGTGCAGTGTCCGGCTTTATCGTGCAAGAGAACGAGTATTTGATTTCATCACTCATCCAGACCGGAACCTTTAGGCTGACGACACGCAATGGCCGCTTCGACCTTTGACCTGTACCTATCTCCTCACCTTGAACTATCATCCGACCCCTTTTTCCTCTCGATTGTGGGTTCTGATCGCCCTTAAATGACGATTTCACGAAACGACGAAGATTTTTTGTATTATTATTATTATTATTATTATTAAATTGTATTTTGGCGGTACATTTCTCACTTAACGCATGAAATTAAACTGTTGCGATCGCAATTTTAAGCCTTGTACGTGGCATGGACCACAGCGATATTCACATTTAATCATTAGTTTGTTGGTGTAGAAATGATGTATTCCTCCACGTGGGTTGTGTCCTGTAACAGAAACGGACGTTTGTGGACCACGTGACACAAATGGATCCCGATATTATGATTTTTTTTCTCCTTTAGAATTTTAACACGTTGACCCTAGCAATTTTCCCCTAGTCTTCTCAATCTCATTTTTTCACATGCTATTTTGGGTTGGTGATAAGATCTGATTCGATAGCAAAAATCGACTATATATTTTAGTCTGTACCTCAAACTGCTCTCTTTATATCATGTATATAATTTGTATATGCTATTTACGTTTGTTTTCGATTGAGTTTCACACTTTAAATTTTTGCAACACTACAACACTTGAAATAACAATACAAGCACGTTTCACTTTTTTAACGACACACTAATGAGATTCCAGATAAATAACTATTCCGTTTTTTAAAAGACTACCTTGAACATGGAACTAATATTCTCATAATGTAAGATAATATGAAATATGAACCCTAAGAAAATAATTATTAATATGTTAGTACAAACGATTTAAACTATTGCTTGATTACAATACAAACACTACTTATAAAACAAACACAATAAATCCATTCTTTTTTAAATATCCACATATCTATATTTGATAGATAGACACATACTTATCAATCGTCATTATAGATTCTAATAAGAGCGTGCCAACCACATACATGTGGAGTTTCCCGTTGAAAACAACATCATATAGTCTCGTCACGACAGCCAATCAAAACTCTCGTTACATGCCACTCGTAGTATTTTCTGATGACGTCAATGCACAATTGATTCATTCATAAATTCTTTCTCAGCTAGCGTGGAATTCGGAATATGCTGTTTACGAGTTACGCTCCGATCTTCACACTCGGGGATAGTCGTCACTCTTCGGGATTAGCCGTATGCACAACAGCGTATCGTATAAGCGATCTTTTGAATTAAACAGTTGTTAAACTTATACACGCCATGCAATGTTCGCATATGTAAACATGTCTGGGTCGAGTGGTTACAAACGCTTTGCTGTTTGCCAATCTAGCGACCGCGATGACCCAGATGTCTGGTTGTTCAGCTGCAATGACGTACGTCTGAAAACCAGTTCATATGCATTTAGATGAATAACATAACATACTTCGAATTCTCGGCACATCAAAGCAGTGAATCAAAACTAGATTATGTAATGGTAAACATGGGGTTGTTTTAACAGATTGAGTGTTACTCAACAAACAACAACAGAAACACATGACTCTGCCTCTGCTTACTATAACTAACTACCACCACCACCACTACTATTACTAATTACTACTAAGCCGGGCTACCAACACTACTACTACATTTATCGTTATCAACATTACATCTTCATTCTCTTCTTTGTCAATAGTTTCATTGAACAACTAATAAGTAAACAAACAAGTATATGAGTATATTTTGCGACTAAAACGTCTAAAAATAGCATCGGATTTTGTGAAGATTCCCGCGAGGAGGGATTGTTGGTCTGCTGTTATAAATACGTCTTACGTTTCCATTGACGTCTTTGTAATTAATTTCCATTTTAAGCTAAATGAGACACAGTGGGAAGTCTTGTGTGCTAACAATGATACTGTTGAAATGTAAAGCCCCATGGCAAAACAGACAATCGAGCGAACTCGAGATGTATCTTCAAACACTGATGCTATACGTGTATTTTGGGTACCTTTTAACAGATTTTGGCAGATATTAAAGTTTTTCATTAAATGTTTTATATTGATCAATTAAAAAATTTGATCTAAATAGCATTAGTAAACAACAAGAATACAATTAAAGAAAGAACAACTCTCAACTAGACTCGAACCACTAACCCATGTAGTAAAAGTGTAACGCTTTGACCACTCGGCAATCCGTACTCGTACGGATGTAAATGATGTAATTTATACTTTATATCACAGGTGTTTAGCGTGTGGCTATGATATTAGTGAAGTTATCATTTTGAATGATAAATAATCATATAACGAAAAATCAACTTTTCTGACAAAAATATTTCACTATCAAACATGTATATAACAAGGTATCCAACTCAAAATATCCGAATCTTCACGGAGTAAAGGGCATTTTCCCTGCAAAGTTTACGGACCTCTATACCATGATTCAATAAAACGTATGAACAAAACATTCTTACCGTGCTTGCTGTTGCATTATGCATCAAAACTAACTGTCCAGCGCCGTTTGAAACTTTTGTCAACATACATTTCAACTAACCGACAAACGAGTGATTTCATTGGCCCAATTCGAAGGTGTGTCTTTACAACTGAAGATTTCATACATTAATCCTGTCTGATCGGTGTCAAGTAGGTAAAGCGAGTTGTGTATCGTGTTATTTCTTAAAATTTGACCAAGCATTTGTAGAAATACAAGATAAGCATTGATGCAAAGCATCAAAGGGCGTCAGGAATTTCAATGTAAAAGGCACTCAATGAAGTTATATGGAACGATTTTTTTTACTGTAAATATTAATATATTGGCCGATTATTTTAAAGGGATCTTTTCACGCTTTGGTAAATTGACAAAATTGAAAAAAGTTGTTTCAGATTCGCAAATTTTCGTTTTAGTTATGATATTTGTGAGGAAACAGTAATACTGAACATTTACCATGGTCTAATATAGCCATTATATGCATCTTTTGACGATTTTAAAACCTAAAAATTATAAAGCGTTGCAACGCGAAACGATTGAATAATTTGGAGAGTTCTGTTTTTGTCGTTAAATTTTGTGAAACTACGAAGATTGCTTATATAAGGTATAAAATACTTCAAGTGTATCTACTCGGCGGAATAGCTCAGTAGGCTAAAGCGTTTTTACTTCAGGACTCCAGCGGTCACTGGTTCGAAACCTGGTCCGGGCAATGTTCTTTTCCTTTTTTTAATTTTATTCTTGATTTTTTACTGGAGTTTTTACGATCCAATGTTTACATTTATCGATATAAAGCATTTAATGAATAAGTTAAAAAATGCCAAAATCTGTGAAAAGGCCCCTTTAAACAAAATAAAAAAAGATACTAGTATAAGCAGTGCTTTATATAAGCAAACCTCAAAGTGTAACAAAATATAATGACAACAACAGAGCTCTCGAAATCATTCAACTGTTTCGCGTTGCATCGCTTTATTATTTTCAAGTTTTTTTTAAATCGTGATCAGATGCATATAATTAATATTTCATAGCATGGTAAATGTTCATTATTACTGTTCCCTCACAAATATCATAACTGCAACGAAAATTTGCGAATTTGAGCCTTTTTTTATTTTGTCAATTTACCAAAACGTGAAAAGGTCCTTTTAATGGCAAAGCCAACCACAACCACATTAATCAACACCGATAGTGCATAATCACTAGCAGCAGCAACAACAGCAGCGACAGCACCACGTGCACTATTACCAACATTATCATCATAATCTTTATCACATACAGCACCAGTATCACAATCACCACTATCACCACAACGACCACCAACAGAAGTACAACCACCTCCTCTAGCAACACCACCGCAACCGACAACATAGTTCTAAAAATATTCATTCGTTACTGGAAGCGCCTATTACATTTCTGTACCAGTTTTTCCATAAAAACCGTTTATTGTCTATTTACTATATACAACTACTTAAAAAAAAATGTAGATTCATAAAACAATATTAGCAAAGTGTCGAACAACACAACACAGGTCCCGGTGATTGATTCCATAATTGCACTATTTGAAGAGTTATCTGACCAGTGCAAATTTAACGCGTGAATTTTAACATGCATTTACAATGCTTTTTACAAAGTAATAAAATTAGAACTTTTAGAATTAGTTTATTAAATACAAGTATGAAGGTATGCACAATTGGCCAATAATAATAGTCAAGAATAATACAAGCATAAATACGTATTTTCCCCGAATTAAAATCAAGCGGAAACCCTATACCAAAGGGATACTCATCCTCTCTCTTACGTTCTTATGTTTGTTGCATACACTTCATCTACGCCAACGTTCATGTTTCGAATAATATATTTTTGTATGCTTTTCAATTTTGCGGCGCACGACAGGTGTCATACATATTACGTAAAATGTTGGGATAATTATGGGGGGGGGGGGAGGGTGCGATAACAATTATAACATCAGGATGGGACAAAACGATTATTATCGAGGTGGCTTGTAATCATGCCGATCTTGTAAACCATGTCCGAGGCAATGTACAAGAAGGATGATACGGTCGTTAGCCCTGGACATTAAGCATTGACATATACTATTCATTTCTATATTTATAATGTAACATGATACAGGCGTTAGTGCCGCTGACGATGACAAATATTGTACTATCGACCACGATAAGTAGGAGAAGAAAAACAAACAAGCAACAACGAGTTTTGAACAATCAGCTGTGCTTAGTACGGCAATAATAATTCCAATATTTTTTACATTCCAGGGATAGTACATCACGTAGAGAACGTGGGCGACTGTATCCGCTTTAACTAATGTCGCATTTTCCTGTTGTTGATGTGCGTAGAGGCAAAAGCTGAAACAATCTCTACGTGGGCTATATTTAGCAATTTAAGTGTCTTGCGCTGGTGTTTTTTATTCCTACTATCAAAAGCAACGCGAATGTATTTATGCCAATACGTCTCTATAATTAGAGTCTTATTGAGCATAACGAAGCGAATAACGTGACGTGTAGCAGATTTTCAGTGGTTCAACTCTTGATAAGAACCTAATCGATTGTAGCCATACTTCACAATATGAGTCGCGTTCTGAGAAAACTGGGCATAATGCATGTGCGTAAAGTGTCATTCCAGATAAGCATGTGCAGTCCGCAAAGGCTAATCAGGGACGACAGGGTTCGTAACTTTGGAGGAAAAATGTCTTCGTCTGTATTTCAAATGACAATGAAAAAGTAACCTCATTAGCGGTCACTGTCCTTAAAATCTTAGAGTATTCCCTAACCCTAACCCTTACCTCTACCCCCCATTAGTTAATAAATAAGCGACACTGTTTATACTTATTACTCTATATACTCTTTACTTTATATTTAATAGCCATAAAATAACTACACCACTTTTATACAGATTAAAACACCATCAACTAATGTCATCTCATATATTAATAACCATGTATACGCACATTACTCTAGTGTGTTCGATAAGAAAGCGTACTGATCAGGCAAGTACTTGGGTCATCTACGTATATAAAGTATATGAACGAAGAACGTCATTAACAGAAATATTAATTTCCTGCATTATAATTTTGAATGGCGGGATGAATTGTGTCAACTGCATTTCTTTTCAATTCACAATACCTCATCATCACATTTACATCATTTGTCATTTATCTTAATGGACTTAAGTGGTTTGGCTGAGTTCTAGAAATGAATAACGCATAGATCTTAAGTGCTCTAATTGAAAACACTTTGCTATCATGACGCAGTAAGTATCATTGGTTGTTTGAAAAAATCGCAATTGATTCAAATGGTATGTTTTTTTAAACGTTTAATACGTAAATATTTCAAGCGCTACCAATTAATACAAGAAATCATACTGAAACGTAGTAAAGAAAACTACGGAATACCGTTAATGCCATCATGGTTACACATTGAAATCCAGAGGTCGACAAAGCGATAGTGCGATAGTACGATGGCGACAATGCCATAGTACGATGGCGACAATGCGATAGTACGATTGCGACAACGCGATAGTACAATGGCGACAATGCGATAGTACGACGGCGACAATGCGACAACGCGATAGTACGATGGCGACAATGCGATAGTCATATCGTTCTGCCGCCATCGTATCATCGCTTTGTCGCAATCGTACTATCGCATTGTCGCCATCTTACTATCGCGTTGTCGCAATCGTACTATCGCATTGTCGCCATCGTACTATCGAATTGTCGCCATCGTACTATCGAATTGTCGCCATCGTACTATCGAATTGTCGCCATCGTACTATCGCATTGTCGCCATCGTACTATCGAATCGTCGCCATCGTACTATCGCATTGTTGCAATCGTACTATCGAATTGTGTCCATCGTACTATCGCTTTGTCGCCATCGTACTATCGAATTGTCGCCCTCTGCTCCTCACTTGACGCGTACATACTGAACATAGTGACTTGCTCAAGAGCCACATGTGGTCGATCAGGATCTTTGTTTACAGGTCTGGTAACAACCAAGTTGCCTTGTACATGTATATCCTTCTGTTTTGAACACTTCCTCCGATGATCGAGCTTCTTTTGGCGCACAGGTCGGCCAATCTCTCATCTCGCACAGCCCTTGATGCGCTACGATCTGCTCATATCGTCGGTTGTATCTGCTGATCTTGTCGATAAAGTCACCCACTTTAATGATGGTATCTCTCGTTGGTCTATCTTGTATGGTGGTTGACAATTTATCGTTGTAATTGTAATTATTGTCCCCTTAACTGTCGTTCGTCGGGACGTACCCTCTTCTCCTTTGTATGGAGAAAGGCTGTCAAGATCCATGTTCATTGCGCCTCCAACCCGATGAGCGTTCACTGTGTCAACTTGGAAAGGTTCAGGGCTACTCCCTGGATGTATACTTCATGTCTTTGCTCATACCCCGCCGAGAACAGAAGAAGCTCGTCTGAAGTCAGATGCTTTTTTAAGAACAACCTCATCTTGCCACGCTGATTCCTTTAATGGTGAGGTTTAACTTCCAAATCTTAGCGGCTTCTAGACTCGTACATGGTCGGACATTTTATCTACCGATGTTGATGGTGTTCCCCATTAGTTCTCGGCCCGATGGCTTCCATTTGACTTAGCTTTCACCGCCCGTCGTCAAACGCCCTCCGGCGGGATGTACAGATGTACATCTTCTTAAAGTTTTGCGATATCTTTTGTTATGCTGTATGGCGTTTCTGTAGCTTGCAAGTTTTAGCAAAGAACAAGAAATCTGGAGATTCTCTTACCCCCGTTTTTCAGTTTGGCTTCTACTGTCCGTGGCGGAGTTACTAATACTTATGGTGAAGGCCAATAAATCATTTTACAGAGCTCCAGATAAGGTTTTGTGAAATTCTGAAATTACTACCAGATTTTCAAATAGAATTCTTAACTCTGAAATTTTATTCTCAACGTTACTACTAAGTTTTGGAAAATAATTCTTATTTTTTTTAAATGACCTAAAAATAAATAATAATGGTTATTTTCATGCAAAAAAATCAAAATAAACATACTAGCAACTTTATTAATGCGAGTTCAACAGTGTCTTTTCAGTATTATACAATGTTATTTTTCAAATACCTTCATATGCCCAAACTGTGCTTAGATTGTATGCCTTAGATGAATTTTCACATTATTCACAATTAAAACGGGTCTCCCCTTCAATCTTTTCAACGATTAGCCACGGGACTTGTCCCTTCCACTCGTTCAATGTTTTTTTGTGTGTTTAAGTTTGGACCCGTTGTGTCGCGTTTTTGTTTAGCTTTTCCGACTGTATCGGCAACTGAACATACAACATCGTATAAGATCTTTTCTATAATGTCTTTCTAAACATTTAACTTCGGCTCACTTTGCGTACAATATGTTAAAAGCGTGTTTTTGGACGCTTTGCAGTTTTTTAGGACGTTCTCTGGGCGCCGCCATTGTTTTTTTGACAGATAGACTGTATACGCCGCTTTTATTGGAAAAAAATGCGTTTTGTTATACAAACCCGATAACCATTCTATATAAGCACCGCAAAGATCTTTAATACGCGAAAAGAACTCAATAAAAATCGATACGAATCGATGTAAAAATAATATTCGTAACTTGATTTTGAAATTCTTAATGGTACGACAAGATTTTAAAATAAATACGTAACGGACTTAACAATAATTCGTAATTACGAAAATACGACCCTTACCTGGAGCTCTGATTTTAGATATAAATGATGTTTTTTTTAACAAAAATAAGCATGTAATTATACATATTTTTCGTATAATACACTTTGAAAAAATAAATTATAAAGTTTTACAATTTTTTTTATTGACCACTTGTTTGTTTTTTCCCTCGTGATTTTAGGATAAAATCGTTCATGAAATGACCGACGCTTATCTGAATATAAAAATAATACATACCTTACTATATATAGTAACAAATTTGTACAGTTTTTCGTGCCATTATCACCATTGCGGGGTCATTATAAATATTCGGCCATAGGGCCGATTATTTATATTCGGCCCTCAGAATGTGTGCGCGTGACGTACAACTGGAAAAAAATGGCGTCCACATCCAGTCTTAGCCATAAGAAAGTAAAACATCTAGGTTATTGTTCTACTCATCGAAGTTGTGCAATAACCATGTTTATTTTCGTAAAGTTTAATTTGCTTCCATGACGAGTTAAAATTCTGAACACATTTCTTCATCGCAATTCATCTCTTCCATTTTAAAGCACTGGATGTAAGCAGGCAATTCTTTGTGGATAGACATTCTTTGATCGACTGACAAAGGAACGACTTATTCATCAAAGAAATTACCCCTTTAATTCAACATCGAATTAATTCGAACAGTTAAAGAACAATTCACTTACACTTTTCTAAAATTTAATCCATCAATTATTCAACATCGCTTTATTCGACATTTTAACGAAATCGAAAATGCAGTCTCACCAGTTTCATTCCAGTTTTATAACATAACACTGTTATTCACATTCATAATATTATAATAATCCATCGTAAACACACACACTTATCGTTCAATGCTTAAAAAATATTTAACTGTTAAATAAAACACTCCAAGTCCGATTTGTTGTTGTCCTTAGGCCTAAGTCCAAAGCTAGTTTCGTCATTTATATTACGTCACAAATTGCGTAGGCCTAATCAATTCAAAGAAAATATAAGTACGGAAAGCTGGTTCTTCATAAATTTTAGTGAAGGACCAAAATAGTATGATTTTATGACTCAAAACCTTGACCCATCTATAATTTAGTATAAAAGTAAGATATATATTATAGACGTTAATACACGGCTGAGCCGGGCCGGGCAGTGATAATCGGCCCCAGGTCGCAAACGGCCCTCGGGCTAAAGCCCTCGTGCCGTTATGCTTCCTGCGGGCCGATTATCACTGCCCGGCCCGGCTCAGCCGTGTATTATCCTCTAAGTATATGATGTTTTTTTCCAATGTTTTGTTCCATAGACAAGATGTAGTTGATACTCAATTGGTTTTGTTTCATCGTGCCGTAATAACTTACAATGCTGGTGCTCTTCATTCTTACTAATAAGTGCGTCGTTACATGGTTATTAATTCTAAGGATAGAAACGGGTTAATATGGTTTTGATAAAATCCCAAGAGAGAAGAGGACGATATTGAGGACTATTTCCACTTCACCATTATGTGTGATTGTTAAACAGAATTACGCCGCCGTTTTTTAAAAAGTTATTTTTATAATAGGACAGACAGACAGCCAGGCGGACGGACGGACAGACAGACAGACAGACAGACAGACAGACAGACAGACAGACAGACAGACAGACAGACAGACAGACAGACAGACAGACAGACAGACAGACAGACAGACAGACAGACAGACAGACAGACAGACAGACAGACAGACAGACAGACAGACAGACAGACAGACAGACAGACAGACAGACAGACAGACAGACAGACAGACAGACAGACAGACAGACAGACAGACAGACAGACAGACAGACATATTTTTGTCACGTGAATGCGAATAATAACATTTTATTATGTAAAAGTCAATAAAATTCCAATACAACTAAACACAATATATGGTAAGAACGTAAGTTCTATGTAGGAGTTTGTGCAATCCATTTAACAGTATTTTTAAGGATCGTATTTCTTATAACTAGCGCTTCTGTTATATATTTACATACGTTGGACATTAATAATATATCACAAGAAACTGATAACTTGTGGAATTTGTATACAGATGGGTTAAAATAAAATGTACTGCTAATATATATATATTTTCTTAAATCCGTGAAACGTCGGCATATTCGTATGAACTGTCATTCGTCTTTTATATCAGTGTCATTACAACAGAAACACTAACGTTCAGTTTGAATTATTAACGGATATGCAGAGACTCGCATTCTTACAAAATATAAACGCAGACGTCTAGGAAGTTAGTCTAAATGTTGTTCATATTCAAAGTAGAATTTAAAACTTTATACATGACTGCTATTCAGTTTACCATACCACTCTTGTTTAAAATTATCAACAAGTCTTCATTTGAACTCTCTAAAAAAACTATTTATTTGCACGACGTTTGGATTTTCAAATACATATCCAAATTCATAACTATTAAACATTTTTGACATTTGTGACCCGATTTGTATAATCTTTATTACAATCGTTAAATCTTATTTGTAAACAATTTGCATAATAATATTTTCGCTGGTTATAATTGTAAACCAATATTTTATAATTTGTACAAACCTGTTTACATACAATGGATATCTACATAATTCTCCATAAACAGCAACATTACATATACTTATTTTAACCAAGTTTTAATAGACCGAGAATGTTTCAATTCATTCAGCTTATCAATACCACAAACAAATCTTAACTCATAGGGCTGTCTAAGTATATTTATTTCGCAAGTAAGCATAGAACCAACTTAATAAATATGAATCAGTAACATTACTTTATTGGCTGGTCTTTATCTTAAGCGTATATTTCCAAATGTGTTTTTTTAATGTTAAGGTCTGCTATTGAATTTTCTATGAAAATTTTAAAATGATATTTATTGTTTGATGAAATGTATACTTGTTGATTGTATCATTTTTATAGAAATACTTATCATGACATTTTTAGAAACATATTAGTCAATACAAGTTTGCATTTATGCATAATATGTCGGTCATAATAAACGAGTGTCAGAATACGAATTTTATTTTTTTAAACAGAGGAAACGCTCTAACAAAGTCGGGAACAAAGCTTTTGTCACTTATGAACATACACTTTGTCTACCTTTATTCTCTTATGATAACATTATGTATTTTTACGTACCGGCACACGATAGCTGTCATGCACATTACGTATACTATAATTGGATATCAGATGCCCGAGTTGAGCTTGTGGCTCACATTATTAATATGTTGTGTGTGAAGTACAGGAAGGATTATGTTACTGTTTATATTTCGAATGTCAAATGCAATTGAACATGACAATGAACAGAATTGATTGTTTATGTGCAATTTAAGTTTATACAGCTCATCAAAAACATTAAAGCAATTATACACACAATTAAATGTTATGCTGATTTAAGAGAAGGCTCGTTCTGTTTTAACAAACTTTAGCGAATTTAAAAAAAACGGTTAGACAGCATGCTGTGATACATTGTATGCACAATTTTAATTGGGGGAAATCTATATGTTATCGGCTATATGCATATATCATTCATTTGAATGTTAATAATGTAATAAGATAACGACGTTTGGTCTATGCCGATGCCAACTATTGTCCTATCGACCACGATACGTAGGAGAACCAAAAAGAAACAACGACGCCTTTCACAAATATCAGATGTGCTTAATAAGAAAGACTTAATACTACTTATATATTTTTATTACACGGACGGTAAATCACGGGGAAACGTGGGCGACCGTATCCGCCTTAATTAAATGTCACAAACCTGTTGTCGCTGTGTTTACAGACATAAGTTGAAGACACCTCCACGTGAGCTATCTATAGCGGTTAAAGTCTCTTTTGCGGGTGTTGTTTTTCCTCCTTTAGACTGCAATTGGAGAGTAATTCTGCCAATGCAGGATAAAATACTATATAATTATTTCCAACAATTTTCCGTGTCGTGGCGTTAAAAGAAAAATGGACAACACATGTTTACGGTGATAAATTTGAATGTACCGTTTTTAGTATTGGAATGAGAATGAGAACCTAGATTTTCAGTAAAAACTTATTTTTTTGGGATTATGCGTCGAACCACTTGCCGAACAAGTACTTTGGTAATTCACGTATTAACAAAAAAAGAACGAAGAACTACATTGAAAGAAATAGTCATTGACTGTACTTTGGAGTTGCATAATGAGTTGTGTCAACGTCATGCTTTTAAAATTCAAAGTGCCTAATCATCACATTAACATCATTTGCCATTTATCTTATTAGGCTTACTTGGGTTTGCTGATGTCTAAAATTGAACTACGCAAAGATCTTGAGAGGAATAATTGATAGCACTTTGCTATTATGACGCAGTACTGATTATACGCTATTGAACAAATCGCACTTCATTCAAATGCTATATGTGTCTTCCTTTAAGCGTTTAATACTTAAAGGTTTTCTTTGCGTATAAATAATGATCTCTGGGAACATCATCCAATTGATTTTATGAAACGTTGTCATAGAAAGTTTGACAGTGGTTTTCAGCAAATGGTTAATAAGTCAGCTGTTAGATTTTAGATTTTTGCTAGTTTTAGAAGTCTTAATTTTTACAAGTCAAATTATTGCATCTTATTATTGTCGTGTTACAGACAAGCTGCAATATCGTTGAATATTATTAAAAATGTTTGTCCATATTTTTATATAGTGCTTTTTTCATGACAAAGGTTCTAGTAAGGCTCAATTTTTCATTGTCTACTAAGGTACTACTTAAAGGTTCACATGGTACTATTAAGTATACTAGAATGTATTTTGGGTTATGACTATACGCTGAAAGGCACCCAGGCATTTCTAGGGTACTCGGAACAATTAGCTCAATCGATTTATTGATAAAGTAGAGATCTAATACGAAAATATCTCTCTTGTTTCTTGATTAGGCAGATTGTATTGCGCAAATGTCTGATCATACATCTGAGGTATACATTTCTAGACAGGGTACACAAACTGGAATATAAAGTTTTTAAAGTTGCAATCAATAAAATGTATGAAATGACATGAAATAATGTAATAACAACAATATCATAAAGTAGCATTTTTGAAAAGAAGATTTTAGTCGGGTCTTGGTTATGTACAAAGGCCCATCTACTATATAAAGTTTCTCAATTGCTGGTGCAGACGAAATTTGCAAAATTTTGTGCATATTATATAACATGCAAGTGCAAGGAGTGCACGCCAGACAACATTTTGTTTTACTTTGGTTTGAAACAAATATGGGTAATAACCATATACATCAATTTAAAAGAAATAATTTATGAAATCAAATATCATACTGAAATTGTGCAATATTGACGCCGCGTAAGAAAGGTGAGCACACAATCGACAACACAATTTTCTCCAACTTGCAGCTAGTTAACTAATTAAGCGTAATTGAATATGATGATATCTCGAAGTTAATTACGGTAGGCTATCGTGTTCAACCAATATCTGTTGATCAAATACTGATCGTTGGAACGTACTTCCTATATATGCGGAACAAGAACATCATTGATTATTCCCAGATTTTGAAAGCGGACATGTTATATTGTCCTGTTAAAACAGTATAATGGAGCTCTTTCTTAACACTTAAATCAATGCTCATCGTATAATGATATATTGACTTAATATAAAGACAATGTGACTAAATATGATACTATTTGCACACGCCAATGATCATTTTGGTCATAAAGGAGAGTCAAGCCTTTGTATAGACGCGCTTGGTAGAACTAGCAAGGTATTTATGCAATAAAATGTTTTCCTGTAGTTTAATTTTCCACAATATATTGTACGGACGTACACTCAATATGATACTACTTTTGAAGTTGTCTATTGGATAATGACGTGCTACAAATAAAACGCCTGGTAATATCGTGTGAAATTACTTCTCCTCGTGTGTCATAAATAAATCTACAACTGGATAATAAAATGAACATTACAGATTGTGATGCAGTAATTAAACGATCCATCCCACGTCTTTATATTGCCCTGAAACTATTACTTCCATACAGATACAAACATGATATGTCTAAATTTATCTTGCGAAGCACTTTTTTATCCGGTTTTCTCAACGACACAACATGAGAAATGCTGAGAAATATCTGCTTGACATTAGTACAAGATTTGTAAGGGAGGAATTGTCGATTGCATTTCTGGCCTTTCCAGAAATTATATTGCTTGACTGTAACCAAAGAATTCTTAGAATGTCGCGTTAAGAACACAGGTGGGTAGCGTGTGGCTATGATATTAATTAGTGAAAACATCATTTTGAATGATAAATAATCATATTATAACGAAAAATTAACTTTTCTGAAAAAAATAATTTCACTATCAAATATATATATAACAAGGTATGCAACTCAAAATCAGCCCAAAACGGGGTGCATCGCTTTGAACAGCCATATCTTCATCAATTGTGCAGCGATTTTCACGATCTCGGTCTTATTCAACGCAGAAATGAATTTCCTTTCTGGAAATGTATATGTCTTGCAATATTTTTACAAATGCTGGGTCAACTTTTAAGAAATAACACGATACACAACACGCATGACCCAGTTGACAGTGATCATGCATTCTTTATGAATGAAATCCCCAGTTGTAAAGACACACCTCCGCATTGGACCAATGAAATCACTCGTATGTTTAAAATGTCAGTTAGTTGAAATGTATGTAAACAAAGGTTTCAAACGGCGCTGGACAGTTAGTCTTGATGCAGAATGTAACGACAAGAACGGTAATAATGTTTTTTCATACGTTTTATTGAATTATGGTATCGAACTACATGAACTTTGTAGGGAAGTTGCCCTTTACTCCGTGAAGATTTCAGTCTTAAAGACAGCATGATCACTGTCAACTGGGTCATGCGACTTGTGTATCGTGTTATTTCTTAAAAGTTGACCCAGCATTTGTAAAAATATTGCAAGACATATACATTTCCAGAAAGGAAATTCATTACTGCGTTGAATAAAACCGAGATCGTGAATATCGCTGCACAATTGATGAAGATATGGCTGTTCAAAGCGATGCACCCCGTTTTGGGCTGATTTTGAGTTGCATACCTTGTTATATATATATATTTGATAGTGAAATATTTTTTTTCAGAAAAGTTAATTTTTCGTTATAATATGATTATTTATCATTCAAAATGATGTTTTCACTAATTAATATCATAGCCACACGCTAACCACCTGTGGTTAAGAATATATAGCAAATTTCTAACGCTTCTGGAGGAAGTTTGGTTTGCGGAAAACAAGATGTTATTATGCTCGTTAATAACAATTTATTCAATAATTTTTATGACTGCTTATTTCAATACTTTATAAAGAAACACGTCTTGACAAATCTTAATAAATAAATTAAGTGCAACTAAAATGCGCTGCTATTGTAAACTAATAAAAAAGTTGAAAACAGACTTTGCTATACAAATGTAGTTTTTAATTTAGTATTTTGAATATAGAACAATTCTACCTTTTCTGATGGCACAAATATTCCTTGAATAAACCTGGTGGCTAAATTAAGCTTCAACCGGAAAATGCGACATTAAGTAAAGATAGAGTCGCCCACGTTCATTGCATGACGCTCCATCCCATGAATAAGCTGATCATACATTTCATTATTGAAGCACAACAGTTTGTGTAAAAAATCGTTATTACTGTACTTTCTCTCCCTTTATATTGTAAGCAATAGCATCCTCCCCGTCAGAATCTTCACCAGCAGCAGCATACTTAGCAATCGTCATTTGCGACTTAGAAATCCCAATTATGAACGCTGACAACATGTTCAATGACGTCATTATAATCGCCAACATCCTTCAGAATACCGTTTGAATGAACAGAAACAATATGCGTAATATATTTTTTCCTCGCCATTTCAGTCGTTAATTTATATACTTGTTTCATTAAATTTCTGATTTATTTAGTACTATCAGAGATGTATGCATATGTTGTTTAATACAATGTTCAAGTTTAAACAAATGTTACCTGATGTTCCCGTTTATAAAAACACTCTGCATATTTAAACAAATGGTGTGTATTATGATTGATTGTATAAATACTGTATAATGTGTATGCTAAGATAGATGTTATATATTGAGCATATCAAATTGTTTACAAATATTACATTATGTACGCTATATTCAAATTCTATATAGTGTGATTATTTATTAACACGTTTTATAATGAGCAGGTTTATAGAATACTGTATAGTGAACATATGTATATTACATATAGTTACTATATTTGCAGTAAATTTACGTCACGAGCGGACCGTTATTCATATTCAAGGAACATTATTTTATCGAACGTGGGTAGATCTTTCGTATCTGAAACCAGAAATATCTCTAAAAATGATATACGGCGTTGATTGTGGTCGGTGTTTATGAACGAATAAAAGTTATATATCTATATGAGATCAAAAATAGCGAATGCCTTTTTTTCTGCGCAGTTCTGAGCTGCATCACACGCAAATCAATTACGGGGTGTTTCGCCAGATTTCGTTGCTTAATTCGCTTTATTAGACATTATTACTCAGATCTCTATATTTACAGAATAGAAAAACACAAGAAGCATAAAAATACATGAAAGCATATAGGTCAGTCGGCAACACTCGAATCTTATTTGATTCCATTATTAATGGTATGGTAAATCATCGTGCTCTAGCTTAATTATTTGGTCTTAAAGGATAAATAGTTCTAATTAAATTAATCAAAATTGGTTCTTATCATGCAATTGTTGACAGAACATTACAAATCTATGATTGACAAATCATAATTATATTGCCGAATATTTTTATTTAGTATTTTTCTGATTAAAATAAACTTCAAGTGCACATAGTTTACGCGATAGCGTTTATACAACGATTTCTGTAACTGACCGCAAACTGACATAGATACCTTGCGGGTTGGAATGCATTAAATGCATTTAAGTGAGGTAAAAATTCCACTGCTGGACGACGGCTTGATTAAAGCTTTAAACATTTACGTGTTTAATGGTTTATTTCGAAAACAATTTTAAATATTTTCGTCAAAGCGTATACCATGTTACTGAACAATAATACTTAAATTATATAAAATTTATGAGTTCACAGAATGCAATATCGTAGTATTTACCAAATATGAGATCACAGTTTTTAAGTACAAACTCTCTGGCGCTGACATTATTCTATTTAAAGGGGCAAACACTCTGCATTGATGTCGAGAATTGAGTGCGAAACTGCTCTATCTCTATCAAACCTTATCATTAGAGATACAATTGTTGTATGCTGAATACATCGTGGCTTAACGAACTGTAGTAACCCTTTTCATACCCTATACTTCCCAAAAATAGGAAGTCGATGGAATAACATATAAATGTTAATGTGAGATCTGTCTGTGGATTGCACTTCTTCTATTGATTAAAGTTTCAGGCCTACCGGCGGGAAATTTAACATCAAATTAATTATTCGCTCACAAAGGTTAGGCTAAGGTGAAAATTTGGCGTATACAGCTATGCCGAAAAAAAACATATTCATTCGTTTCTGGGATCGCCTATTTCATTACTGTAATACCTTTTCCATGAAAACCTTTTAGTTTATTTTCTATTTACGATTCGTACAACACAACACACTCCCGGAATTTGATTCCATAATTACAATATTTCAATAGTTGTTATCTGACCAGTGCAGATATGACGTGTGCATTTAAACATGAATTTCCATTGGTAATGCTTTTTTACAATCTAATTAAACTAGAACTTTTAGAATAATATTCATCAATGAAAGCATATATGTATTTATAATTGGTAAATTATAATAAAAGTATGAATTACGTATTTTCCTTGTATTAAAATCAATAGGAAACGCTATAACAAAGTGATACTCGTCCTCTTATTTTCGTTTCATACACTTCATCTACGCCAACGTTCATCTTTTGAATAATATATTTTTGTATGCTTTTCACTTTTGCGGCGGACGACATCTGTCATACATATAACGTATAATGTTGGGATAATTATGGGGGGGGGGGGGTCCGCTGACAATTATAAGATGAGGATGGAACGAAACGATCATTATCGACGTGGCTTGTAATCATGCCAATCTTGTAACCATGTCCGAAGCGATGCACAGAAAGGATGATACGTTCGTTGGCGCAGGACATTCAATATTGATATACTATTCATTTCTATATTTATACATTTTGTAATGTAACATGATACAGGCGTTATTGCCGCTGACAATGACAAATAGTGTACAACAAGTAGGGAAAGAAAAACAAATAAGTAGCGACGCCTTTCAAAAGTATCAGCTGTGCTTAGTACGACAATATTAATACCACTGGTATTTTGTTTTATTCCACGGATAGTTCATCACGTACATGTAGAGAACGTGGACGACCGTATCCGCTTTAACTAATGTCGCATTTTCCTGTTGTCGATGTGCGTAGAGGCAAAAGCTGAAAATCTTTATGTGGGCTATCTTCTGCAGTGTTAGTGTTTTGCGCTGGTGTTCTTTATTCCTCCTATCAAAAACAAAGCGAATGTTTTTATGCCAATACGTCTCTATAATCAATGTACTATCGAGCTTAACGAAGCAAATAACGTGATGTGTAGCAGACTTCGAGTGGCTCAACTCTTGATAATAATGTAATCGTTTGTAGCCATACTTTACAATATGAATTTCATTCTTAGGTGCACGGAATAATGGAAAAAACAGGCAACCGGTATTGCAACAAATCCGGAAAAAAACTCTTGACTGAATTCTACTTAATGCGCATGGATATGTAGTACACTAGAGTTTTCCCAGGAGAACAAAGGGGCGTGGCGCATTACTTTCAAAAAGTGCATTTTAGGAAAAAAAGGTAAAAACGTTGCGTGAATACCTGGTTTTGGGAGAAACATGTTATCGCATGAGAGGTAGTTGTGGGAAAAATATAAGCAAGCACATTTAATAGAAGTTGATGTACCGGTATTTAACTTACTTTAATTAATATTAATATATTTACATTGCAATGTCCATTTAAGTTCCAAGCTGTTTCAGTAAACTGTACAGCACGACAAACATTATAAAGCAAAATATGCATATGAATCCGATTATACAAAGATCCACTAACATATGAATGAAACCATGTTTGTCTTATCCCATTTTCTAACGATAATCTTGTCAGATGTTTTATATTTGCGAGTAAACTGAACACTAACAATTTGCAAACACTCGTTTTTGTGACATGCATCCGCTGAGTAGATTACTAATAAATATGTTGTTAGTAAATAAAACTTTTATGCATTGTTGATTTTCACAGGCATTTCATACAGCCTTTAAAATGTATGATCTCCATCGTTAATTCGATCGTCATTCGCCATTCTTTCCGAGAGTTACAATCTATTTTTGTATAGACCGCCATCTTGTTAAAATGCTGTAAGCGACAGGTGCACATAGTAGCGTAACATCGTATATCTCCCCCTAATACGCGATTCGCGTTTTGTTTAATTGGTATATGTTACAGTCACCGTTTCAATAATTAATTAAAGACGATTAAATATAAAACTTGTTTAAAAAAAAAATTAATTACGCCTAGAAATTAATGTTTCAAAATTATTGAATTATGCATGAAATGCACTATTTCCACGAGGATAACATCGAGGTTTTCATCAAGTCTCCGCACGATTTTATCGAAGAGGAGTACACATTACGAACCGATTAGTGTGCTCGGTAAAACAAAGCCGCTGAAAGTATCGTTTGATATTGACATGGGGGTTTATCATGCATGACTAATTCACAACTGCGCGAATCTTGGGGTGTACGTAAAGTCATGTACACTTCCTTGATTGGTGGTGGTGGATGAATCTTGCAGATAATAGCAGCTTCTATAAACAATTAATGTTTCACATTTGTAAATTTATACCATTTTAAGCAACTTAACGTGATTGATGGGCGTTGGGGGCGTCCTGTCTGCACTATGGCATCGGCGGGAATCAGTTTATTCAAACCATAACTTTTGATTTTAGGTATAGTCTTGCCGTCGGATTGTTATGAATAAATTTGCACTTTTGACATACCACACACGTGCATGTTAAGTATTGATAATTACATGCCCTACATAATTTGAATAGTATCGTTTCAGTTCTTTACACATCTGAACAAGGATGTTACACCGTTTACAGTCGTTTCGAGACTCATCAAATGAGTGGTGCCATTTAGGTCGATCCCCGTTGCACATGGAACACAGACGGGCGTCAGAAGAATTGTTTTTTTGCATTTATATGTCGAAATTCCTGTCATATACAAGCACTCACTCCTATTTGTCTTTGGGTTGTTATTTGTATGATAATGATAATGCTGTTGATAGGGTGATTATGATATGGTTGATAATGATGATGAGTATTTTGAGAATAGAGAATAATAAATTTACTCATAGCTATGAGTAAATACAATCAAAAGGATGCTAAACAGTGCACACACATCTCGACCTGAGCGTTAAGACACAATCTTTATATATTTGAATGGGTTGTGTATACATGTATTTCAAACTTTCGATTTAAAAAACGATAACTTAATCTTAAATATGAGTTGCGTCTAAGGTTATGCAATAGCGAATAACTTGGGCGCCTTCAACGCTTTGATTATGATTTATTATTTGTTTTGAAAAATTCAACAACTCCAATATTGGCAATACGCTAAAATGTTGAAAGCCTCGATTACTGCATTAACGCGCTTGGTTGTTTGAAATACAATTGATTAGGAAATCGACACAAGAGAAATCATCGAAAGAAGGAAACGCAAAACAAGAATTTGTTTTACAAAGTGAAACTTAAATATAATAGTGTGATTTAAGTGGGTATGTATTATATTTTGCGTGTTCCTTTAAAAAAAAAACAATATGGATGATAACATGTTTGAGTCGTTGTCGATCAAACTGTGCAGAGCATTGGAGGATATTGGAGTGACTAAAGAACTAATCAACTTCAGAAGATATGTCTGCACTATGTGCGATGTTCTCATTACAAGTCTTTTTAGTCATGACAATGTTTTACACACATTTGGTAGCCAAATAGAGGGATCTACCACTATAGGCATGCATTCGGACTTTGATCACCTGATTTATACAGACACAGTGGCTGCATATGCAAACCTGTCGGATGGCCTGCCATCCGAGTTTTCATTGCTTACAATAAAAACATAAATGTCGTGTGCACAATGTTACAGTCTACAGTATGTCATGCAACTACCATACAATATACTTTTCCCTGTCCGTGAGGGAGCATTTGAATTTTTAATGAAGAAAATGAATAGTACATGTGATGAGTACATGCTAGCTGAAGAAGGTCGAGTATTGCTTTCCAACCATTGTGATTTTAAGGTTTGGTCTCAAGACATGCCTCCGTTTTACCCGAACGATAAAATAAAGCAACACGGACCGGCGCACAATTTATATGACGATTCAGACTTTGTTCATGCTATACAATGTCCACAAATGCCAGATGACTGCCAGGTTTTGTTTTCTAGACCAAAGCCCGGCTATTGGCCAAAACAAGTCACGACAACAAAGGCGAAACAGTGCGGAGTTATCTTTATTATCCCGTCAAATATCGGACACATATTTTCGTATGACGCTGAACGTTAAATGGTTTTTATGAATGTACACTATCAAAGTAAGATCGCATTACGGAAATGGAGACTGTCTACAAACAAGATAGAACATTTACTAATGTGTGACCTTGACATTGTACAAATGAAGGCATACATTCTCACAAAAATGATACGAAAGCAATTCATGCACCCTATAGTTGGCGATCAACTGAGTACCTTTCATATGAATCTGCTTTGCTATTCACAGTCGAAAGATATCCAATAGAAATATGGAACACTGAAAATCTTGTGTATTGTGTACTCTTTTGTTTGACAATGCTCCGGACGATATTGCACTCATTATTCTATTGCCAGTGTGAATTTATTTGTGGGGAAACTTAAAGTCAGTCAATTTCCGCCTTTGATTAAAAAACTGACGGAACTTATTAACGGTGGTTCGAATTGTGTGTACACGTTAAGCACAGATAGTTTGGGTGAAAGATTGAAATCATTTCAAGCGACACCAACTATTGCACTTACGTCAAGAGAGGATTATTCGTCAATGACGATATCACATTTGTTGAAAAATAGCGGTCCTTTCAATGGATATTTAAATCTGGTTGGTGGAATAAAACGTTCAGCGCACGAGTTCCTAACAAAGATGAAACAGTTAGCACAAAACGTGAAACTCTCAATTCCACACCGAAATGATTACTCTTTTGAACTTGGATTCATCTATCAAAACCTTATCAACACAATAGCTACCATAGAAGCGTCCGCACTTATAGCTTACAGGAAATCCATCACAGACGTCATTCACGACATGTACATAAGTTCCTTAAGATCTGGACAAATCTCTAATTATTTGAAATATGCATCTTTGCTTGTTTGCATACATGATTATGATCGAGCTGTCAATTTACTGAATGGTATTGAGAGTTTGATTACACAAGACATGGTCCAAATCTCAATGATATCGCCTGGAGTTTTTTTACCAGGAATTGTAAGACAAGCAAAGAAATTACGCCAAAAGAAATTTTCAAGGCTTGTGCAGCAAAGATTGTTATGAATGTAGAATTCACAAAGTTTGAAATTAATTGTGCTCCTAGCCATTTCATATATGAAATGTACAGAAGATTTACTGAAGAAGATGACTTGATGCGAAAATATTTACAAGTAAAAGAATCTGCTTTCGTTGACGCGAAACCGTTCCTATACTACCTTCAGTATCTTGCACACGGAAACAACAAAGGTAAATACGATGCCTTAGTCAAACTGATTGACAATTGCTTCTCGACGCTAAATATGAGTCGCATGGGTCTTTTAGAGACGGCATTTAACTTGATGGCGCATATTTGGGAATTGGAAAACGATGCCTCAGCGGCTTGAAAAGTCTATGTTCGGTCAGCGACATTAACTCCTCGCGACAACGCAGCTTACTGGCATATGTGCCGGTTTCTCAGTCAATATGTGTCTGATAAATCGCCGTATTAAAGGACAGCATAAATACTTCCTTGTACAAACAGCAAACCTGACAGTGACATAGAATGGGCTTTTCTGGCCCACCTTTACACGGATGGCCGATTCCTGAGGAATAACATTAGAAATAAAATTTAATTGTGGCAGTTTTATTTTATATAACGCCATTACATAGTTTTTAGTCTATTTGCAACGCAAATAAGCTTTTGAAATAACGCATTTCAATATCACAGGGGAAACGGTTGTCCTTTTCCAAGCCATCCCAGATTTTTGGCAGAAGAAACAGATATTTAATATAGTATTTCATTTATAAACGTTTTCTTCCAAGAACATTGCCTACACCATATTTAGTGAATTTTTCTAAGATCGTTTTAAGTTAGCAGTATAGATGAACGTTTGTGCACAAAGTACTTGTATACCAGCTAACTCAGTAAAACTGCGAGTTCGTTTACAAAATATGGAATACTATATGACGGAATACTGTTGGAAACGGCGAAAATTCAAATAAACAAAACAGACAACAATCATCAAATACAAATTTATTTAGCTCTGATAATATCTAAATAATAGTAATACTATCACAGCATTATCTATCAACTTAATGAGATTTGATTTGAATAATGTGTTTTTCAGTTTCAGTTAATGCAGACGTGTAAATAAAGATGTGGACAACACTGTTTCATCCCCAGTGTCTAGGGTTATTTGCCTTTAATTACAGATGAAAAGTGAGATTCGCAAAAAAAGATATAAGTTTTTGGAGTACACACTTATATAATTTTCAAAAGTTTGAATTAAAACTGACAATATGTAATCATCATGAAATTCAGAAGTGCATTTTCCAAACACTGTCGTGTGATGCCCTTGAAAGCACCAGGCACAATATGGTTGGGGTATTAGTCATGCCGAGACATAGCTTTAGTTGTTCATGTTGTTATGTTCCTTCTGTTGAAAACAAGACCATTATCTTTAACGTTTTAGAACTGTAATACGACACTTTTATTTTCTGTTCTTTTTCGCGTATTTCCTATTGCGATGGTATTCTGCATCCAAACCCTAAGTTTAAAGAAAATATACATAACAATTAAGGTTGGTTCCTTTTAACTTGTTTTAAGAACACACTTTACAGCCTGAATGACCCCGTAGTAGTAGTGCTTTATATAAAGGAAAATGATCCAGATGCGAATTTCAAAGCAGGCAAATATGTAGTATTTAGTTTACTTTATCCAAAATGTTGTTTATTCAATACGAAAATTTGCCGAAAAATGGCATAAACTGACAAATCTTTACACAATCAGTTCATCATGTCGTAAGTTTCCATTAAAAAAAACATGAACAACTGCATATACGACTAAAACTGTCCATCTGCGCATTAATTAACATTTTGAAGTGCATGTATGTGTGTTATTTATTGCAGTTGAACGTGCTGCATGATTACCCTGTTTTTTATGTAGAATAAATATATACCTGTACAAGGTTATTAATATACAGTAACCTTGTGTGAAGTAACAATCGTGGTAGACATAACTGTCGACGAATCAATTAAAAAATAAAAACAATTATAAACGTCGTAAATAAGTAACAGAATGGTGTCCTTTTTAACTTTATAGCCTGGCGTGGAGATTTAGTAACCACCCTGATAAAGCGAATGTTACCAAATGTAGTTTATACTAAGCGCGAACTTATTTAATTATATTTGTAATTAATACACTTACATATATAATCTGCCGTTACAAACAATGCTCAGCGATTCCGGGAGTAAATCACGCAGCGCATGCTCGCGATAAATGAATAATCAATAATTTTCCCGCTCGGACCAACTGATTGGTAATCAGATTGCCGATATCTTCCATGGGAGCTGGGCTCAGGTAATTGGGCTATTTCTCCGTACCGATGTCCGCTTTTTATCCTAGATTGCTACATGCAAAGATCGCATGTTTTGTATTGAGAGAGAGATAGAGAGAAAGAGAGAGAGAGAGAGAGAGAGAGAGGGAGGGAGGGGGGGAGGGAGGGAGGAAGAGAGAGGCAGAGGAGGGAGGGATGGGAGAGAGAGACAGAGGGGGAGGGAGGGAGGGAGGGAGGAAGGAAGGGAGGAGGGAGGGAGGGAGGGAGGGAGGGAGGGAGGGAGGGGAGGAGGGAGAGGAGGGAGGGAGGGAGGGAGGGAGGGAGGGCGGGAGAGAGAGTAAATGAAAAATTGTAAGAATTACGAAATACTTTACTGAACTTTCATACTATTCTATTTATCATAGTGTTCTGCTAGTTTTTAGTTTGTTCCGCTCTTTAAAAAGCATTATATAAACTTATTCTTACTCACATGTTGTTCTCTATTCTTTTGATTTGTATACTTGAAATTCTGCTTGCTATTGATGCATGCATACAAACTGCATTGTTTTATTTTATTATAATTTGATAATGTACATGTAACTCGTGCGACGTTTACATGGAATAGAAGTACAATAATAGTTTAATATAATGATGTTTTCTCACTAGCATGTATGTACTATTTGTAATTTGTATAAAATATCGAACTACCACTTTATCTCTTTAATATATCGTGAACATGACTTCAATTTAAATCACAAAGTTGACATGTTCGACTCAAACTATTTATAAAAAAACATTATAAGAATTGCCAATTTTATGCGTATATGGTTAAAGGGAGCTGTTCACGGTTTGGCGAATTGATGAAATTGAACAAAAATGTTTCCGATTTTCAATTTTCGTTTTAGTTATGTTATTTATGAGGAAACAATAATACTGAACATTCAAAATGCTCTAAAATATCCACTATATGCATCTTTTGACGATTTAAAAACCCGAAATAGTATAAAGCGTTACAAACGCAAAACGATTGACTCGTTTTTAGCGTTCTGTTGTTATCGTTATATTTTGTGACACACCGTGGATTGCTTATATATAGTATAAAATGCATGTACACTAACTGTATCAGCACGGATGGCCGAGTGGAATAAGCGTTAGACTTTAACTCAAAAGGTCAGTTGTTCGAGTCGAGGTTTTGATTTTGTTTCTTTCTTTAATTTTATTCTTGTTTTATGCTGGTGTTTTTTAGTTCCGATGTTTACATTTATAAATTAAAAGCAATTTAATGACAACTTTCAAAACATATCAAAATCAGTGAATAATTCCCTTTAAGGATCATTTTAGTAATAAATTGCAGCAAATAACACCACATACGCGATGTACTAGTCTTGAACAAGCGCATTATCAAATGTCGGTATTATTAGTTACACCGTTAGTAACTGACGGTGTATGGGATATACAACCGAGTATGTATTAAATTACTGAGGGTGTATATCTTATACACCGTCAGTTACTAACGATGTAACGGTTATATCTCAACCGACTACTCGATTACTCGGGTAGTATGGAAATTACTCGGGGTTTATGGAAAATACTCCATGGTCACCTGACCGTCATTTTTGTAGGAGGTGAGATATCAAACAATACCTATACGACGTGTGAAACGGTTTTTCTTATTAATTTTTAAAGTCGAAACCGCATATACTTGCTCAATCATATCAATCGCGCGTCATGCGAAAATACAATTTGACGTATAATCATTTGTAAAATATTGATCACTCCCAGAGCTTTGCTATTTGGCATGCTTACATCAGATAGTGGTTGTGTTCAAAGTTTATATAAATCATGCGCCTCGAGCCAAAACTGGCCTCGCCCAAATGGTCACCTTATTTATATTGGCATGTATAGTAGATTACCTTTTCTCTTCTCTGAACACGCAATGGTCAGAGGTTTAACAGTTGGTATAACATCGTAAAGTGGTCCAATACAATGTATGTTCAAAAGATGTTCCCTAAATCGAAACTGGTCACGCCTCAAAAGTATAAAGTATAAAGATTGATATTGAAATATCGCCGTGTCTGAAACCATTAGTCCGAGAGAGCTTTTCTTTTTGGCACGAAACATCAGATAGTGGTCCGTGTTTTTTTTTTTCCAAACAATTTCCCTGGGTCAAAACTGACAACGCCCAATGGGTGACCTAATTTATTAAGATGCGTAAACATGTATTTACAATATAGCAAAATATTATCATCTGAAACCGCAAAGATAAATATTTAAAACGTTTGTGTGTAACAGCGTATAGTGGTCCTCTAAAAGATTGGTTCAAATTATGAACCTGGGGGCAAAATTGACCACGCACTGGGGATCACATAAATTGTCTTTTATAGTGAAATAACTTCTCTGAAACCACATGGCCATTTTTAAAGGGCATTTTTAATGGGCATTATTAATGGGCATACATGGGTATCAAAATTAGCCTTTCGTGGAGGTGTGGGGATGAAATGTTTTATATTGAATAATATAGCAAAATAAATTGAAAAACAAAACCCACTTCAATGACACTAGATGGCACACAGATTTCATAATGGTATGTGAAACAAGATTGTGGTCCTGTACGTGCTATTCATGCCTTTGGTTTCGAAACTGACTAATCCCATTACACAGAAAAGCGATCTAGGGCCATCTCAGCTCTCTTATTTTCATGCCCAAAGTCGTAATATGATTTAACCACCTTTAAATATCGATGAAATATGATACAGTGCTCACTGCGTTTAAATCAATATTGTTCGTATTGATTATTATGATCTTTATTGTTTCGTTCTAGTATTTGGTTTTAAATTTCAATAAAACTAACTACCACTCCAACATTGGCCATACTCCAAATGTTGAATGACTCAATTCCCGAAGTAAGGTGCTTTGGTGTTTGAAATGCAACCGATAGGGAAATCAAAAGAAGACAAAGTAAAACTTGAATTAAATCGCACAACTTCCAAGTAAAATACCGTAGTGTAATTTTATTGTGTATAGATTGCGTGTTACTTTTTCAAACAATATGAAATATGACACGATTGAGTCGTTGTCGATCAAACTGTGCACAGTGTTGGAGGATATTGGGGTAACTGAAGAAGTGATCAAGTTCAGAAGATATGTCTGCGGTCTGAGCGATTTCCTCAGTACGATTCTTAATCATTCCCACGGTAAAGTACACATATTTGGTAGCCAAGTAGAGGGATCTACCACGCTCGGCATGCATTCGGACACTGACATGCTGGTATATAAAGACACATGGGCTGCATATACAGACCTGTCGGGTTGTCTACCATCCAAGATTTCATTTCTTGCCATAAAAACTACTACGTCGTGTCCACAATGTTACAGTTTACAGTATGTTGCGCAGCTATCAGAAAATACTTTTTTACCGGCCCGTGAAGGTTTTGGATGTTCATTTAAAGAACTTACTAGTAATTGGGATCCCTTCATGCTAGATGAAGAAGGGCGACTATTGCTTTCCAATCGTTGTATCGGAAATACTTGGTTTCAAAAAACGTCTCAGTTAGACCCGAATGATAAATTGGAACAACACGGACCGGCATCCATTTTGAATGACAGTCAGGACTTTGTTTATGGAATGCAATGTCCAAATTTGCCAGATGAGTGCCGGGTTTTGTTCTCTAGATCAAATCCCGGTCATTGGCCGAAACAAGACACAACAAAAAAGGCGGAACAGTGCGGAGTTTTCTTTATTTTCCCGGGAAATATCGGACACACATGTTCATATGACACTGAACGTAAAATGGTTACTATGAATATACAGTATCAACGTAATATCGCATCACGTCAATGGAGAGTGTCTACAAACAAGATAGAACTTTTACTTATGTGTGATCTTGACATTATACAAATAAAGGCATACATTCTCACGAAAATGATACGTAAACAATTCCTAAAACCTATCGTCTGTGATCAATTGAGTACCTATCATATGAAAACGGCTCTGTTATTCACTGTCGAAAAATACCCTATGGAAATATGGAACACAAAAACCCTTGTGCATTGTGTACTTTCTTGTTTGAAAACGCTCCGGCGGTTTCTGCAAGAACGATATTGTCCACATTATTCCGTTGCCAATGTTAATTTGTTTGCGGGGAAACTTAAAATCAGTCATTTTCCACCTTTAATTCAAGAACTGACGAAAATTATAAACTCTGATTTGCAATGTGTGTACACGCTGAACACAGACTGTTTGGGTGAAAGATTAAAACCTTTTCAAGCGACACAAACTATTACACTAATATCAAGAAAGAAGTATTGTTCAATGACGATGTCGCAATTGTTTTATGTTTTATGGCGTCCTTTACATGGGAATTTTGATATGACGGGAAGAAAAATAACGATGCAAAAGTTCCGAACACTGATGAAACGGTTAGCACAAAACTTGGAACACTCAATTTCTTACCCGGAAGATTACTCCTTTCAACTTGAAATCGTCTATCAAAAAATAATCAACACAATTGCTACCACTGATGCGTCTGCCAATATAGCCGATAAGAAACCAATCGCAAACGACATTCACGAAATGTACAAAAGTTCCTTAAGGTCTGGACAAATCTCTAATTATTTGAAATATGCATCAATGCTTGTTTGCATACATGATTATGATCGAGCTGTCTCTTTGCTTAAGGATATTGAGAACATGATTACACAAGACATGGTTCAAGTCTCAATGATATCAGACGAGACCGTTTTCGAACCAGTGATTGCAAGAGCACACAAAGGGCTTACACCAAACGAAATGTTAAAGGTTTTTCAAGCAAAGATTATACAGAATATAGATTTCACAATATTTGAAATTAATTGTACTCCTAGAAATTTCATTTATGAAATGTACAATAGATTTCATACAGCTGATTATCAAAACTGGATTGCTGTCGTTGACGCCAAACCGTTCCTATACTACCTTCAGTACCTTGCACACGAAGCCACTGAAGGTAAATATGCTGCCATGGCAAAACTGTCTAACTATTGCATCTCGACGAAAGGTTTTCGCCTCAAGGGTGGTTTAGGGACGGCATACAACTTGATGGGAAATATTTTGGAATTGGAAAACATGGCTTCAGAGACTTGGCAAGTCTATGTTATGTCAGCGAGATTACAACCTCGCAACAACGCAGCTTACTGGCATATCTGCCGATTGCTCAGTCAATATGTAGCTGATAAATCTCATTATGAAATGACAAAATAAATCCTTTCTTGTACAAACAGGAAAACAGACAGTAATAAAAAGAAATCTTCCGACCCAGCCCTTCGCAGCAAGGACTGATTCCTGATGGATACAATTAGAAATAATATTTCATTGTGGCAGTTTTATTCTATGTTTACGCCATTACATTTGTTTGTTGATGATCGAAGATAGAACGGCGTCGATGAACAAATTTGCACATACTCGATACGACCATTTTCCAAAAAATGGCATAAACTGATAAATCTTTACACGAACAATTCCGAATTTCGTAAGTTTCCATTAAAATAACATGAACAATTGCAAAACGACTAAAAATGTCGATCTGCAATAAGAAATAATTACCAATGTGCGCATTAATTAACTTTTTGAAGTGCATGTATGCGAGTAATTTATTTCAGCGAAAAGTTTTGCATAAATATGCACCTTGTTTCGAACTTTTTATTATGTCGAAAAAAAGCATCGACATGTAAAACTTTATCAATCTAACCTTGTTCGAAATTACAACCGTTGTAGACATTATTATTATACCGGATTTATAAAGCGCCCTTTTCATGCAAGATTGCACGTTCAAATGCGCTTAAATCGTAAACATGATAGTCGACGATTTGTTCGCAAAATGTATACATTTAAAAAACGTCGTTAAAGAGTAGCAAAATGAAGTTCTTTTTAACTTAATAGACTGACGTGGAGATTCGGTAACCACCCGCAGCGAATGCTGCCAACTGCAGTTTATAACACGCGTGTACTTATTTAATTCAATTTAATTATATTACCCATGGATGGATTACTCTCAGCAGCACACAACAGACCTGACTGGAGGAGGATTTCTGTATGGTCGTCCCTCATCCCTAAAAAAAGCCAGACCGGTTATGGGAATGGTGATGATGATGATGATGTATTGAATTCTCTAACTCCGGTATGGGCTATATTTAAAAGAAAAATACAAAACTGCCGGTACGAACAATGCTCAGCGATTTAAAATCCTTTCAAAATCACAACAATTATTGAGATCCGGATAAAAACTATTAAATCAAAAGTATTGAATACATAACTTGTCGAATAATGCCCCTATTGTACGTCGGCCACGAATTCTACAAATTCTAACGAATCGATACATTTTAAGACTTGCAACGAATTATGGAAATATACACGTTTAGACGCTGTAAATGAAGTGAACGTCCATATTTTACGGACATAAGAAAATACTTGATAAAATATGATTATTAAAAAAGCCAAATGCATATTCAAAACATATATTTTCAAATTTACTTTATGGTTTGTATTTGTTTTAAAGATAATGATTTAAGCGATTAGTAGGATTCGTATTGTGGGGGACTTAAACAATCTGATTTAAAACAACTTATCGACGTTGTCTTAAATACGTCATAGTTTACATAGTTTCGTAGTTTACATATTTAAAACTAGCAATTCCTTAATATCTGAAATCAATTTACGTTCTTCATAGTAGTCACTAACCGTTCTAGTTCAAACAGATACGGATCGTCAACTTCCGGGAGTAAATCACGCAGCGCATGCGCGGGATTCAGTAAATAATCAATTATTTTCCCGCTCGGACTGATCGGTAAATCTGATTGGGTGTATTCCATGGGAGCTGGTTCTATATAATTGGGATTGTCCTCCGTCCCGATGTAAAGCTCGAGAGCGAATTGTCCCTCCTGTAGGTGTCTTGTGTAAAAAGTCAAAATTACTGTTGTGTTGCCGATGTTTTCTGACTTCTTCCTCCTCCTCGGGAGAAATTGTGAATGCAACCGCATACACACGATACTGCAATATTGAAATGTGTGCAGGTTTAAATGTAGTTTACCGGTATTACTACACACGTGATAAGCTATTGATCATATTTATATTTAGGGTCAAACATGGTGTGTAGCAGCGCTGTATTGAAGCCATTTTCTTATGGAAATTTTCTTATACAAGGATCTGTTGTATGATTTCTATCAGTATCACATGGGTGACTTCTCCAATTGCATGTGCGCAGCATTTAAGCTATTTTGTTATTGAACGAGACAAAGTCTGAACAGTAAAAGCTATAAATCGTGCGAATAAAGAGTCCAATTTAATACCACAGTTATTAGTGAAAATAGAGGTTTTCACAGACACGGATGCCCCATAAATGGTGTCTTTTGTTAATGGCACATGACTTTTATAAATAAATTTTATCAGTATGTCTTCTACCATTGTGTGACATACATGTACTTTCAGGGTCGAACCACTTTTCTGTTCGAACATTAAATCATTTAAATGAAATCAAATATGTTTAGGGTCTTAACAAAAATGGCCACTATTCGGATAAATAAGTAACGGTCATAATTCCGTCTCCATCACTGATGCAATGCTTAATGCCTCCCACGGTACGGGGAGGGTTCGTGAACATACCTGCGCTGTAGCGAGCACCAGTGTAACTAAACGCCCAGATTGAAATAAACATCGATCTAATAAAAAAAAATTAACTCATAATTCATGTTCCTGACACAAACTAAATAAGAAGCTGATTCGCAGACACTGATGCCACTGACACACATGATTGGACACAGGCAAATGCACTAGACACATACGGAGAATGGCTTCCACCAAATAAATCATATTCATATAATTCAAGAGTGCCATAACTGTGCCAATATTGGTTGCAGCTAAAATTTCTTCTCTTACGATCACCATATGAAAGTTTTAACGAAATCCGCCAATATGTTTTAGAGTAGTAGAATTTACAAACTGTAAGTAAATATCTCTTCATCAGTGGAAACATACACAAATATAAACAATGGCAATACCGGGTAATTAAAAAAATGTGCATTTTTTTTTCTTACAATCAAATATATGAATCTTCGTCAGTTGTGAAAATCCTAGCAAAGCCAGTCCAGATGTTAAATTTGAGTACCAAAATCGATCTTCCTGACGAAATATAAGAAATACTTCGGATGGTGTGTAGATGTCGAAGTTTGGTCAAGGGTCACTTAAGATATTATCATAAGCGCACATTGCGATGAAGCATACCGTAACAATAGAGGACGGAAAACAACGGGTGCTCATTAAAGGACAGTACGGCGGCCTTTGAAAAGGGCATCGTGGCGCAAAATGGCTTTGAAAGGTGGTAGCGTGGCGCAACAAAAAAGGGCAATGCGCCGCGCCACGCTAAAATGACCTGGATAAAACACTAAGTACACTAAGCCATAATTTGAATGTAATGTTCTACTGTTACATGCAATACAATAACGTGTTATCTATGCAAAGTTGACGTATTTTATAAAATTAATATGATAAGAACCGAGTGTTTTTTATATTCTGAGGTTTCCATGGAAACTGTCATGCAAAATATGTTAATAAAACGTTTTTAGTGATTTCTCTCGACAAACCATCCCAGAGAAACCTACAATTCAGATAATAATGAGTCGTGTTCTGAGAAAACTGGACTTGATGCATGTGCGTAAAGTGCCGTTCCAGATATGCCTATGCAGTCCGCACAGGCTAAACTGGGACGACACTTTCCGCTTTTATGACATTTTTTGTTTTAATGAGGTCTATTCTTAGCAAAAATCCAATTAAGCCGGAAAATGTCGTCCCTGATTAGCCTGTGCGAACTGCACGGGCTTCTCTGGGACGACACTTTACGCACTTGCATAATGCGCAGTTTTCACAGAACGCGACTTATTATTCTTAGCATTGCCCACGTTGTGTCGTAAAGTCACCAGGACTTAACTCTTTTCAGAGGTAAACTTAAGGCTAGCTGGGTTTTTTCGGTATTGGAATAAAAGGGTTATGCATTTTTTTTAAATTTATGTCGCATTGGGGTGGTATAATACTTATTATATGTAACGCATTGAGTATGTAAAATTCACATTACATGGTCTTGTACACCTCAACCAAATGAATACAATACAATGAAATACAACAGAAAAACATATCGGGGGCTTGAACCTTCTTTAAGGTGTTGCAAACACCACATTTAGACCAGAATTATTGAATTAAAATTTAATAACTTTATTTTTATTTGCAGACTAAAGCACCAGAACCAAAATTTTCTGACGCACGCTAAAATCAAACCAAACAAATATCATGTACATAAGTATCGTGTTTATTAAATAGGTTAAGAGACGGAGCATAATATATTTCAACCCAAAATGAAATACATAACAAGTCAATAAAAGAAAGTGATTTGAAATTGAAGGCGATGAAAGGATGCACAAGATGATTAATACAAAGGAATGCTGGCAACACGGTGTGGTAAAACCTTGCGTATATTGGCTTCAATATTTGTAGATGTGCACACGACGAGAAGTTCGTAATTTTGGAGGAAATGTCTTCGTCTGTATTTCCAATGACGTATGAAATTGTAACCTGGTAAGCGGTCACTAACCTTGCAATCTTGAGTATTCCATATGACATTATTTATTATATTGACATTGTTTACACGTTATACTTTATATACTCTTTACTTTATATTTAATGGTCATAAAACAACTTTGATACACATTATGTTCAGTTCAGAAGTATATGACTTGCACCAAATACACAATATAGATCATAAATTTCCCCCAAATAATGCAAATTAACGATCTCATTAGTTTATTGGTTACTTGCTATGTCTTATGTGATGCTTGTTTATAAGTATCCTCATCTAATGATATCTCAAATGTTAATAACCATGTATACGCACATTACTCTAGTTTGTTCGATAAGAAAGCGTAGTGATCCGGCAAGTACTTGGGTCATCTACGTACCGGCAAGTACTTGGGTCATCTACGTATATTATTTAAGTATATGAACGAAGAACGTCATTAATAGAAATTTTCATTCCCTGTATTCTAATTTTGAATGGCGGAATGAATTGTGTCAACTGCATTCTTTTCAATTCACAAAACCTCATCATCACATTTACATCATTTGTCTTAATAGGCTTAAGTGATTTGGCTGAGTTCTAGAAATCAATAACGCATAGATCTTAAGTGCACTAATTGAAAACACTTTGCTATTATGACGCAGTAAGTATCATTGGTTGTTTGGGCAAATCGCAATTGATTCAAATGCTATGTTTTATTTTGTTAATACTTTTAATACTTAAAGATTTCAAGCGCTACCAATTAATACAAGAAATCATACTGAAACGTAGTAAGTTTGAAAGTGGAATTTCGTAAACGGTTTATTAGTAAGTTTTAGATATTTGGCTAGTTTTAAACGTGCTTAAGTTTAACACTTACGGCATATGATTATTGTCGCGTTACAAAAAAGCTTCACTTTCCTTAAACATTGCATGTAGAGTTTGTCAATATTTTTTTGTTTTTGTTAATGAAAAGGAAGCTACTAAGGTTTTTGATAATGTTTTACTAGGAAGTATGTATCCATTGTTATTCGCAAGTACTTTTAAAGTCCGGTGTTAAAATGAAATGCGACAGGGTTTGACGATATTTATTCAATCCATTTCATTATTTAGAAGAGATCTATAAAAAATGCCTAATCAATTTCTTTATTAAACAAAGTATATTGTGCAAATGTTCACACCTGCTGTTGATTTTATTTATTTCCGACAAAGTCTACAGGACGAAATTCGTACTATTAAATAAGGAACAAAAAACTGGTATCTGAAGTATTAAAACTTGAAATACAATCAATAAAATATATTACATGACATAAAATTCTATTATTTCTGCTGTGTCATTAATTATCTTTGCTCGTTGAAGTCAATTCTTCTTTCAAATTCTGCCACGTTCTCTACTTAAGTATCTGTACTTTACGCAGATCATCTAAGACCTGGAACTTGTTGTAGTGAGTGACCTTGGACTAGTTTAGCTTCCAAGTGTCTTCTATCATAGCAGTGTTGTAACGCTCTTTTTGGCTGGACCCCGGTCCAACTCTTTTCCAGCTTTAGTGTAAATCGGGCGACAAGCAGGTGATGATCCCTAACAACGTCTGCTCCTCACTTGACGCGTACATCCCATTTATGCCTAGCGTCTAGAAAAAAGGCCTTGGCAAACAGCGTAGACCCATGATGCGGCGTCTCATCAGGGTCTGCGTTGTTTGCTTACAGGAATTTCTGTAAGAAATATTCTAAATATAGAAATAAATATACGAGACATCCCTAATTTTGGAAATAAATTGATCCAATTTAGAAGGATGGGATGAGTCCACTAGGCATAAATGGGTTAAGAGAATGACTTGCTAACGATGCACATGTGGTCGATCAGGATCTCCGTTTACAGGTCTGGGACCGCTCGTTCACCAAATACATAAGTATTTAGGATGAAAGTTTCTTGCTGATATAAGAATTAATAGTAACTTTAATACTCAAAATTTACGCATATTTCGTAAAATATTTCGTAAAATAAAGTTTACCCATAAAAAACAGTGTTCCTGATAGCAATAGCCAAAATGTCAACGCTAGATGTGGTATGGTAACACAGATTTAACATGATACAAAATGTTCGTGTTTATTTTTTGTTTGGCACATATATTCCATTTTAATTTCCTGCAACGATATCTATTCATACAATACGCGAATACTAACTTGGTACATGAACATGTGTTGCATATATTGTCCCGCAAAAAAGAGCATGTTTTATCCTGTTAAATCTATTTTACCAGACCACATCTAGCATTGACATTTTGACTATTGCTATAAGGAACATTTATTTGGTATGTGTTAATTTTATTTCAAAAATAGTGTTAGAAATATTCGTTGATTTTGAGTGTTTATGTGCTTTAAAAGGACCTTTTTCACTTTTTGGTAAATTGACCAAATTAAAAAATCAAAGTACTGACATTTCTGGTGTAACGATGCTTTTGAAGAGGATGGATATTAAAGCATCAATTTAAATTGTGTATGACTATGCGGGTACGAAAAAAATTGGTTACGAAAAAAGTATCCCAAAAAATAATTTGGGTACGAAACAAAATTTGGGTACGAAAAAAAATTGGGAAAAAAAATAATTTGGGTACGAAAAACAAATTGGTTATGAAAAAAAATTGGGTACGAAAAAAATTTGGGTACGAAAAAATTTTGGGTACAAAAATTTTGGGTACGGAAAAACAATTGGAGGTACGGGGAAGTAGTACTCGTGGGGAACTTGACCCACAATCGCACATTCTCGGCCCATTTCGTCAAACATCGGATAAGCACATTGAAGGCAAAAGTATGAATACACATTTCGGAAGCGGTAATGAGGTCCTACCTACGCGCGTCAAAATGTTAGCGAAAAATGTAAACAAAGCAGTAGCCTGTCAGGAATATTGAAATAACGAAGAAAATCTTGTATTAATGTTAGTTTATTGAAGAAATGTACAGAAAATATGTTAAATAAGCACATAGAGTATTAAAATATGGGATGATCCACAAATAAAAAGTTTTTTTGATCTGTGTTGTACAGGCTCTTTTTCCATGACTGTGAAAGTTAAATGTTCATGTGAAAAGGATGTCATTTTTTTCTGAAGCATTTCATTCAGCAATTGCATATAATGAACTGTTCTGCATATAATTTGCCATTTTGATGGTGTTTATTAGATGATCTACAGGAGATGACCAGGGTGCCAGAGAAAAGGGATATACATTTGAGATCAGATCAGGGCTCCATATAAAAGTGGTTAAATGGTATACATTTTATATATGGCCAGTGCTGAAGAGAAAATGGGTATATTTCCGAAAATTTTACTATTTAAAAATGTTTAAATACCGCTTGACTAAGGCTCTTAATTCATCTAACATTAACAGTTGTACTATATCTTTTTAACACTAAAAATAATATTTAAAGTACAAATTTAATCTACCAATGTGTACAGATACTACATAACATTTATTTGACTGTATTGAATGTAGGAACTAGTTAAAATATCCATTAGAAAAAAAAGATCAGGGGTGAAATATTCATTGCCTGAAGCTCTAACCCTGGAGCTATGTTTATATATCTTTAAACACACTGATTAAAGAAGTTAAACAATACATTGAAACAACAGAGGGAAAACCATCCCCTCTAAACAACATGATACATAATTATGTTTAATATTTTTGGATCTGTATCTGGATCTGGATATGTACACACCTTAAGGTATGCGCGCTGTGGGAGAGAGATGGGAGTGACATACATTTTGGATTTAATTTAATTCACTGAAATTCATCACTGAAGTTACAGCATGATCTTATTTGAAATAGATGTACACGATTGTATCACGCAACATATATTAAATAATTATCTGTATAAATTACTGTCATGATTCCACTGAATATGAATGATAAATTTTCAGTATCATTGTATACTGTATATAATGTAACTACACATCCAAGCGGTCCATCAAACCATTGCAACCGAGCCACTTGGTGTGCCAATGCACCAGCAGAAAAGTCAAATGCCTTCTAACTTAGTGCATTTACTATTTATAACATCTACATTAGTTACAGGTACATGTTTACATTTGTAAGTGTTTGAAAAAATGAATAATCTTTAATCATATCATCTGATCATGCATGTCCTAGATTTCAAAATCAAGGCCCTGGTCTGACACATTGATAACATTAACGTTAAACTGTTACCAGGCTTCTGAAATTAATATTTATTGAACTATGTAAGGAAATCTAAATCAGGCACTGATTTTTCTTGTTTTAAAACAGTCATATATCAGTTGTGGCCTCTCGGAAATGATCCATGTTTGCTTACTTGTCATTACCTTAAAACTTTCCACACTTTAATAATAGCAAATCTGGATTTAGGTGATCTTCAATGGTACTTCAACACTTTAGCTGTGTCACAAAAGTGCTGGTAAAGACAAGTAACATATTTAAATCTAGGCCATGTCAAACTCAAAGTGTCAAGGACAAATGAAAGATGTGTTCGTAAATTATTGTCCCATTGTTTACTACTGCTGTGAGTTTTTATATAATATAACTGATGACCATCATGTGAGAGAAAATTCACATTATCTTAGTATATCAGGTTTAGCAGCCTTTTAGATAACAAAGTTGGCTAGTTTACAACGTCGCTTCTGGGGATCAAACTCGCAGCGCAACCTCCTGCAATCAAAGTCGAGACTCTACCACGAGGCATTTAGGTAGGTTCTGAAATTTTTCGATCCCTCGAGAGCAACCAAACCAAAAATTAAGTCAAATATTGCCGACTCAGTTTTATTGAGTCTGTTCATGAGAGATAATGGAAGGTGCAACATCTCTCACGCCCCCTAGCATCGCCTTAAGCAGTATTCAATTATCAACACGAAAGTGCTGGAGTCATTGATCCCGAGGGACCTGAAAAAAACACTTGATAAATGTTTGAAATAAAATCATTTGATTAATGACAAATCTATTATTTGAGCCAGATCACAGGAAAAGGGCAGTCTAATCAGTATTCAATTACACTATTTGTTATTGTCAGAAAACCGCTTTTAAGCAAACAGCTTTCAAGCGACTGCAGGCTGATCTGGATCCAAACTGGCCTCAATCGCCTTAATGTCTCTTTTACTGTGACACAGTTCATTTAACTTTAAAATGATATCAAGTATTAAAATAGAGAGAAGAAAGAATACAAACCAGTAATGTGAGTTAAGAGTTTGTTATCAATGGTGAATTTTAAGGACAGCTTGGTGATCTGCAAATCCTATATGATATGTTGATATCGGGTATCATGGTCAATCAATAAGTCGCAAAATGTTCAAATATAATTTATAAAGCAAAATGTGACTTAAATTGATAACTAAAAATACCAGTTTGCCAGTTGTGCGGTGTCAAGCTGTCAAGATCCAGAAAGTCCTTCATTCACATCGAATATATCCTTCGAATTCCATCCATTGTTGTCATAAGCGGAGAATTAGTGAATAAATAACTCATATATCCTAAATGACAGTTTCTAAATAGCCAAACAAGCCGATTTATACTGTGAAAAAAGTTTTGACACGAGTGTCATCATTCTCTCATGGGCGCGGCCATTGTTGTATGTTGAGGCACGAACGACAACTATGCTGTCAGAGAATGTTATAAATTAAAATCAGCGAGGTATGCCGATAAGAAAAATCGAGTTATCTCAATCGGACTTGCTCGGTCTTTTACATAGGTCGCCATTGTGTAGAATTTGTTCATGGTAAGATAACTTAGACGAGATGCTTCGCTGAAGCAGCATCGTCAAAAATATTCCAGATTCGCAAATTTTCGTTGTAGTTATGATATTTGTGAGGAAACAGTAATACTGAACATTTACCTTGCTCTTAAATACCCATTCAATGCATCTTTTGACGATTTATAAACCTTAAATTATAAAGCGTTGCAACGCGAAACGATTTAATAATTTGGAGAGTTTTGTTGTTGTCGTTATTTTTTTTCACTATCAGGATTGCTTATATAAAGCATAAAAAACAGAAATCATAGGATGGCCGAGTGGTATAAGCGATAAACTTTTACTCCAGGGGTCAGTGGTTCGAGTTCTGTTGAGGATATCATTTTTATTTCTTTAATTTATTCTTGTTTTGTACTGGAGCTTTTTAGATCCAATGTGTACATTCATCAGTATAAAGCATTTAATGACAAACTCTAATACATTCACAAATCTGTGAAAATGCCCCTTTAATATTATGTGTTATTAATTCTCTTCGTATGTTATAAATACATCGACAACTGACGACGACAACAAACGAACATAACAATTTGGGATACAGTAATATCCATCCCTTGTCGTATTAATGCGTTGGAACTAATAGTTCAATGCAGACATATCATCAAAACATAATAGGTCTAAATTTATCATGGGAAGCACTATTTTTATCCGGTTGTCTCAACGACACAACATATGAAATGCCTTGAAATATCAGTGGATTTGAGTAATAGGTTTGTCTGGGAGGATTTGTCAAGAGAACTGACGGCTTTAACAGAACGTATATGACTTGATATTCACAATAGAACCCTTAGAATGACGCGTTCAGAAGTATAAGCGTCCAGCAACAATCGTGAACTTATGGGTGCAGTTTGGTGGACGGAAATACTCGTTACTCTGCTTATTTATTACCAAGTATTCATTATTTTATATTAACTAATATATATATCAGACGTATAGAAATAAACTAATGACTAAAATGCACTACATGTATTATTAAAAATTAGACGAAAAACACAGCGAGCTTGCAGTTATCTGTATCGCCCGCCTCTAAATTTTGTTTGTTTAGCTATATTCATATCATTATGTATAATTACATGTGGATCTCGGATTATAGACAGTTTTTTTTGTCCAGGATAATGATTTTCAAAGAACTTTCCAGAAGACCAGAAAACAGTGTTAAATACAAATTATTTAACCATGGGAACTTGTTTTGTGAAACATGGAGTAACTTAAAAGGGGAATTTGACAATTTTCTTCATGGTTATAAATGTTATGATTATGTTCGACAGAGGCATGCTAACTCATTTAGAAATAGTGGCGGTAGTTACGTCTGTATTTGTAACAAGTTATAATTTTTGAATATTGTCAAACGGATATATTTAGATTTTCTAGATTGTGTAGTAATATTGTTTTCCTTTTTAAATGCATATACAGTGAGTAATGTTATTGCATATTTAGCTATGTATCTCCGGAAGGATCTAGTATTTTCTCTAATAGCGAGAACCAGGATGGCGTTTTACAAATTTACGATCACTTAGAGAAAATCAAATAAGATTTCTCAGAGTCATTGCTTTTGCTAGCAGGCGATTTCAATAGAAGAACCAAAGATTATTTTGGCTACATACCATCTGATAACTTAAAATATATTTATAGTTGCGTTAAATATGAAGTTAGTTTCTTTGAAATTCCACGATGTAATAAAGACCCGATAGGCAACAATTTTGGGCGCTCATTGGCCAATCTTTGTTGTGTATTCTTTTTGAATGGACGTTTTTCGTCCGATAGCAAAGGAGAATATACATGTTTTTCTAATAATGGACTGTCAACTGTAATTTAAAAGTGAAAAATAAATTACCAACAAACGTTAATAGTAATCAATCTTTTTGCGAAATGAGGAAACTTACATGTTTTAAATGGAAAGAAAACCAATCTGATGTTTTTAAAACATTATTTAAAAACATGATTGCGATTAATAGAGAGTCTATTAACCATTTAATTACAAACAATATTTATGAAGCAATTGAATTTATCTCTTCTTGATATAAAACATCTGGCAACTGTATGCTTAAAAGACCAACATTAAGGGCTGATTTATTGCAACCCGAATGGCTGGACCAAGTTTGTGAAGAAAAGAAACACTCAAAATATGCTGCGTTACGTCGTTTTCGTATAACAAATTCACAAAATGATTTCATAGATTATAAGAATAAACGAAGCTAATTTAAAAACGTGTGTAAGAATAAAATACTTGAATATCAAAACACTAAGAGAAATAATCTTTACAAGTGTAGAAACAATCCTGACCTATTATGGAAAACTATTAAACATAAGAGTAGTAAACCAACTACTAGTTGTGACATACCTGCCGATACATGGTATACGTATTTCAGTAAATTATTGTTTAATGAAAACTCTTAAAGTGTTAACTTTGAGAGTCATAGCGTGTCTAACGACGCAACCGCTAATGTTCTTAAAACACAAATATCAATTGACGAGGTCACTCTCGCAATGTCTAAACTAATAAATAATAACAGTTGCGGAATTGACGGAATACCTTCCGAATTTTATAAATATACTGTTGATGATATAGCTCCATACTTTTGCATACTTTTTAACACCATATTTGAATCTGGAGGCCTTGATTAACTAATAAACTGCTTCTGTTCTTGGCGGGTCTTGTATAATAAAACCATAATTTCAAAGACAAATGTAATTTAAAACATGTTGAACAATACGGACAAAAGCAAACCAGAAGTGGTCTTATTCATAAGGTTTTTATTACGTGTGTTGTTAGTCAATTTACAATATTTTTCTATTTTACTTCATGTCTAGTGTGTGTCCACATTTAAAAGCCTATTTTCGTGTTTATAATATTAGGTTTGTTACTAAGAAAACAAAACAAAAGTATTTTTAGAGATTAATTCAGATAGCATGAATGATTCCAACTTGTTTTTAGTTTTCATAATCATTGTAATTGTTATCAATACCTTTCTTTTTCAAATATAGAGTTCTGTTGTCATGGTACTGGACTTGCGTTTAAAACTGAGCCGCGTATTGCGAAAACGGGTCTTATGTCATATGAGTTCAGACGAGCCTGCGCATTCGCCTTTGGAGAAAGACCCATTTTCGTATGACGCGGTTAAATCGACATATCGATTAGAGTTGTGCAGCCGCTAAAATACTTACAGATTAATTGCTTGGTCCGCCTACCACAACCAAACATCAACGCACGTCCAATGGTGTTGTTCAAGATTTTCATGACACAGCCTGGTAATTTAATTCTTATGGTGATTGCTCTAGTTAACTGTCGTTAACATGTGATTGCGCTTTTGAAACTGCACAACCTTTGAAAGTGTATTATTTGATTTTATTGTGTTATGTATCATGGGCACAACTCTTAAATTGTATTATGTTATGTTATTGTACTATGTATTATGGGCCGGAGGCCTTGATTTACTAAATAAACTGTTCTGTTCTTTTCTAAATACAGAAAGCAATGCATAAGTGAATATTATGCAATATTGTATCATTGTTATCTTATCAGTACCTATGTAACGTGTGCATTTAAATATTAATTTTTGATTTAAATGCTGTCTTACATCTAACAATAAAACAAGAACTTTTAGAAACAGATAAGTCAATACAAGTTTGCATTTATGCATTAAATATCGGTCATAATAAACGCGATGACCGAGTTGAGCTTGTGACACACCATATTATTATGTTGAGTGTGAAGTACACGAAGGATTATGTTACTGTTTATATTTTGAATGTCAAATGCAATTGAACATGAACATGAACAGAACAGATGGCTTTATTTAAGTTCTTACAGCTAATCAAAAACATTATAGCAATTATACACACAATTAAATTTTATCCTGACGTCGGATTTAAGAGAAGGCTCGTTCTGTTTTAACAAACTTAAGCGAATTTTTAAAAACGGTCAAACAGCATGCTGTGATATATTATATGCACAATTTTAATTGGGGCAAATCTATGTTTTCGGCTATATGAATTTATCATTCATTTGAATGTTAATAATGTAATATGATAACGGCGTGTGGTCGTTGCCGACAATAGCTATTGTCCCATCGACCACGATACGTAGGAGAAGAAAAAGAAACAACGACGCCTTTCACAAGTATCAGATGTGCTTTATAAGAAAATATTAATACCACTGATATATTAGTATTTTAAGGCCGGTTAATCGCGGGGAAACGTGGGCGACAGTATCCGCCTTGTTTAAATGTCACATTTTCCTGTTGTCGCTGTGTTTAGACCATAAGTCGAAGAAATCTCCATGTGAGCTTAAGTCTCTTGCGCGGGTGTTCTTTATTCCTCCTTTAGACCGCAATTGGAAAGTATTTCTACCAATGCAGAATAAAGTACTATACTACAATTTCCCGTGTCGTGGCGTTAAAAGAAAATGTACAAAAAATGTTTCCAGTGATAAATTTGCATGTACCCTTTTTAGTATCGGACAAATATTTTTATGGCAGTTATAAGACGCGGCACATCTTTAACTCGATAAAAATCTGTAAATTGTTGTCTTCCTTTGGAGGAACCTTTTCATTCATGCCACACTGGGTTCGTCTTATACTTTTAACATATCTTAATGAATATACAACATTCACATAATATGGCCTGGTACAACTAACATTTTAACATATCTTATTGAATATACAACATTCACATAAAATGGCCTTGTACAACTAATACATTTAACATATCTTATTGAATATTCAACATTCGCATAACATGGCCTGGTACAACTAATACTTTGAACATATCTTATTGAATATACAACATTCACATAGCATGGCCTGGTACAACTAATACTTTGAACATATCTTTTTGAATATACAACATTCAGATAACATTGCCTGGTACAACTAATACGTTTAACATATCTTATTGAATATACAACATTCGCATAAAATGGCATGGTACAACTAATACTTTAAACATATCTTATTGAATATAAAACATTCACATAACATGGCCTGATACAACTAATACTTTTAACATATCTTATTGAATATACAACATTTACATAACATGACCTGGTACAACTGAACCGCACGAGACGAAACGCCACAAAGCTTTTGAACGTACATCAGCACAGATTTACCAAGGTATCACGCATCATGCTTAAAATTGCACGTCTAATCTTGACATGACACGTTTAATCTTAACACGGCACGTCTAATCTTAACATGGCACGTTTAATCTTGACATGGCACGTCTAATCTTGACATGGCACATTAATCTTGACATGGCACGTCTAATCATAACATGGCACATGGCACGTTTAATATTGACATGGCACGTCTAATCTTGACATGGCACGTCTAATCTTAACATGGCATGTTTAATCTTGACATGGCACGTCTAATTTTAACATGGTTCGTCTAATCTTAACATGAAACGTCTAATCTTAACATTGCACGTCTAATCTTGACATGGCACGTCTAATCTTAACATGGCACGTTTAATCTTAACATGGCACGTTTAATCGTGACATGTCATGTCGAAGCTCATATTACACCGTAACGCATCATTTTGAATACTATGATAGCTCAGACTGAACGGTAACGGTCCCTTATACAGAGCAAAGAACCAATAGCCAAACAGTGAAACATAAAAAAGTACATTGTACACTAAGCAAGAAACACACATACATAAGAATCTTGTAAACATAAACAAAACTGGAGCTATCGCATAAGCACGGTCTATGCAAATGCACGGGGGTTAACCCGGTTTATGGAGCTCCAGACCTCACATTATCTCAGAGATATTTACGTAACTGACACACACAAACACGAAAACTATTATGCGACAAAACACGGAATATGAATAAATCTATGGAACCGCCTATGAACGTTCAATGCAGAAACATATCGGGAACTTAAACCGATTTTAAGGAGCTCTGAACCTCATATATATTGCCCTGAATAATTAATAAAACATTACAGTGTAAATAACAATGAACTTCATAGCATCACGAGTCAAATTAAATCACATTTAAAGATAATAAGTATCTATGTAATTAACATTTAACTACTTAATGGTAGTATACTGACCAACGCATCTAGAACAGTAGTTTTCTGAGGCAAGATAAGATGAAACAAAAACGAGTATCAGCTATATCTCGTCTTTATTATAAAAAGCATTAGAGCAATTGGGTTATATATTTCAACACGAAAAGCTATACGAAATAAATAAGGAAAAGGAAAATAATATGATAACATGCAAAGAAAAGAAAATGTACATGAAAAGGTGGGCAATGATGGATATCAATAGCAAGTGGTTATATTGACATTGGTTATATTATTTCTTACTTTATATGTACTGGTAATACAATAATTACTCAAATTCCATACAGATTGTGTAAAAATGCAATCCATGGCTTACACCAAATACCAAATAAAGATTGCGTGTCCCACCATCTCATCAGTTCATTTGTTACCTGATCTGTCTTACGTGATGCTTGAAAAAAAGTGTCATTAAATATGTGTATCTTAAAGTTTTATACTCATGTATAGGTATTTTAATCGGGTCTATAGTTTGTTGTCTATGAAAGCGTTGTGAATGGGCATGTACTTGGGTAATTTACGTATTGACAAAATAAGAACGAAGAACTACATCAATAGAAATAATCCTTGACTGTAATCTAAATTTGGAATAAGTTGTGTCAACGTCATTCTTTTAAAACCCAAAGTACCTGATCATCACATTTACATCATTTGCCATTTATCTTATAAGACTTACTAGGGTTTGCTGATGTCAAAAGTTGATACACGTAAAGATCTTGAGAGCACTAATTGATAGCACTTTGTTATTATGACGCAGTTCTAATTATAGGTTATTGAACAAATCGCACTTCATTCAAATGCTATATTTGACTTCCTGTAAGCGTTTAATACTTAAAGGTTTTCTTTGCGTATGACATGATCTCTGGTAAAATCTTCCAATTGACTTTATAAAACGTTGTCATGAAATAGTTTGACAGTGGTTTTCAGCAAACGGTTAATTAGTCATCCTAGTGCACAAAAAACACAATAGGATGTTCTTCCGAAAGCCCAATATGAGCGGGCCCTGTGGGGCGCAGAGATGCGCCATTTGCCCGTACATGATGAAGGCGGAATATTTCACAGATCCCAGCGGCAGGAAGCACAGCGTCAGAAACAATGTTGATTGCAAATCATCCAATGTTGTGTACGCGGTCAACTGTCGTCGCTGTCGCAGGTTCTTGTATGTTGGAGAGACCGGCGAAACTCTGTACCAGCGACATCTATTGAATTTGTCGCGTATTCGTACACAGAACAGTGACCCGGTAGCTGAACATTTCTACACAGACGGACATTCCATGGATGATTTCCAAATAATGAGACTCGAAAAACTCAGCGGGTCGGACGAGAACCGCAAAACCATGGAGCAATTGTGGAAGTCAAAACTAAGGACATACCGACCATATGGCATCAACGTGCAAGAAAAAAACGTTAATAAAAGGGCGCGTAAACAACGTTGACGCCGGAAATGCACGACGTCATTTCCGTTCATAATAAAACATCTGAAAATAAAAAATGGCCGCTGATGAAGACCGTGAGGTCGAAAGCTTCGGCAAAAAATAAATACAGCGTTTTTGTGTAAATAATACAAGGCTAATAGAGACTTTGTTATATATATAGTAACAAATTTGTACAGTTGTTTATGCCATTATCACCATTGCGGGGTCATTATGAATTTATCCTAAAGCTAAATGATTTTATAGAACAAATACGACTCATAAAGAAAAGATAAGGTTTTCTCCACGGATATTTTTAGATAAGGTTTATTCCACAGTTATTTTAAGAACATAGGGTCTACTTTTTTGGCCTTTCACCCCTGATTGCGTCATTCAGGTCATTGGGTACGCAGTCGTTGGACGAGTAAACGTGTGTGTGTGTTTGGATTATTAAGAGGATAATACACGGCTGAGCCGGGCCGAGCAGTGATAATCGGCCCGCAGGAAGCATAACGGCCCGAGGGCTTTAGCGACCTGGGGCAGATTATCACTGCCCGGCCCGGCTCAGCCGGGTATTTAACGTCTTTAATATATATCTTACTTTTATACTACTTTATAGATGGGCACAGGTTTTGAGTCATACAATCATACTATTTTGGTCCTTCACTAAAATTTATGAAGAACCAGCTTTCCGTACTTATATTTTCATTGAATTGATAACGCAATTTAAATGACGAAACAAGCTAGACGCTTTGGATTTAAGGACAACAACAATTCGGACTTGGATGGTTTTTATTTAACAGTTAAATATTTTTTAAGCATCGAACGATTAGTGTGTGTGTTTACGATGGATTATGAATGTGAATAACAGTGTAGGGATATAAAACTGGAATGAAAATGGTGAGACTGCATTTTCGATTTCGTTAAAATGTCGAATGTACTCGAATAACGCGATGTTTTGATGAACAATTGATGGATTAAATTTAAGAAAAGTATCAGTGAATTGTTCTTTAACTGTTCGAAGGAAATCGATGTTGAGTTAAAAGCGTAATTTCTTTGATGAATAAGTCGTTCCTTTGTCAATCGATCAAAGAATGTCTATTCACAAATAATTGCCTGCTAGCATCCAGTGCGTTAAAATGGAATAGATGGATGGCGATGAAGAAATGTGTCCAGAATTGTAACTCGTCATGGAAGCAAATTAAACTTTACGAAAATAAACATGGTTAGAAGATCTACACAACTTCACGTAGGTTTCTACACATTTTGTAAATTTCAAAATGGCAGCCATTTTTGTTTTCGGTATTTTACAGTGATGAAACCAGAATTGTAGTTTGAACACATCCGTCTATGTTCTACTTGAATGTGTAACATATGGAACGCTGATTAAATTTGAATCGAGGCGTATAGCGATATTTTGTCTCGTTACTCTTCTTTTGCGTGGAATTTTTAAGGACTATTTCGAGTTCCGTAAACGGGAAAGATCACAATTAATATTACTACGCAATTTTAGATTCAGCTATTTTAATGTGTTTTTGCAATTATTTTATAAATTAAAGACTAATATTTTCATTACATCAGAAATAAAATAAATGAAAAAAAACATTGTAGGATGAATAGAATACTATGTTAGTGTGATTGTGTACTTAAATTTATCCTACTCGTCTGAGAAAGGCTTACAAGGCTCGGCAAACCTCGCGATGTAAACCTTTCTTCACTCGTGGGATAAATTTAAGTACACAATCACACTAACAGAGTATTCTCTACATTCGGCCCTAGGGCCGATTATTGATATTCGGCCCTCAGAATTTGTGCGCGTGACGTTCAACTGGAAAAAATGGCGTCCACATCTAGTCTTAGTCATAAAAAAGTAAAACATCTAGGTAATTGTTCTACTCACCGAAATTGTGTAATAACCATGTCTATTTTCGTACAGTTTAATTTGCTTCCATGACTTTGGACACATTTCTTGATCGTCATCCACCTTTTCCATTTAAAAGCAATGGATGTAAGCAGGCAATTCTTTGTGGAAAGACATTCTTAGATCGACTGACAAAGGAACGACTTATTCATCAAATAAATTACCCTTTTAATTGAACATCAATTTCCTTCGAACAGTTCAAGATCAATTCACATACACTTAACTTAAATTTAATCCACCAACTATTCAACAAAACATCGCGTTATTCGACATTTTAACGAAATCGAAAATGCAGTCTCACCAGTTTCAATCCAGTTTTATATCCCAACACTGTTATTCGCATTTATAATATTATAATAATCCATCTCAAACGCACACACTAATCTTTAAATGCTTAAAACGTATTTAACTGTTAAATAAAAAAACTCTTAAGTCCGAGTTGTTGTTGTCCTTAAATCCAAAGCGTCTAGCTAGTTTCGTCATTTAAATTACGTCACATGAGATACGTCATAAATTGCGTAATCAATTCAATGAAAATATAAGTACGGAAAGCTGGTTCTTCATAAATTTTAGTGAAGGATCAAAAAAGTATAATTTTATGACTCAAAACCTGTGCCCATCTATAATTTAGTATAAAAGTAAGATATATATTATAGACGTTAATACACGGCTGAGCCGGGCCGGGCAGTGATAATCGGCCCCAGGTCGCAAACGGCCCTCGGGCTAAATAATATATATATATATATATATATATATATATATATATATATATATATATATATATATATATATATATATATATATATATATATATATATATACATACATATATATAATAATTAGGTCGATGACATGAATAAAGTCAATGATAATGATTATAGACAACAGTATACGTTATGGACAGTCAAATACACATATATTTGCTATATTTGCAATATAGTAAGAGACCACATTAAAAAAGAACAACATACACATCTGGACATGTTTCGGATCATTTGCCGCATCATCGCTGTATTAATGCAGCAATTTGCAAATTGAGACGGCAATACCAAGGTATGATATTTTTCATCACCATAACAGTCGTTAATTTATTTTAATCATATCGCCAGAGTATCTGCATATTTAAACAAATAGTGTGTATTATGATTGGCTGTATAAATAGTGTGCAATGTGTATGCTAAGATAGATGTTATATATTGAGCATGTTAAATGTTTAAAAAATCTAAATGTTTACAAATATTTCATTATGTGCGTTATATTCAAATTCTATATTTTGTGAGTATTTATTAACATGTTTTATAATGAACAAGTTTATAGCATACTGTATAGTGAACATGTGTATATTACATATAGTGACTATATTTGTAGTAAATTTATGTCATGAGCGAACCGTTATTCATATACACAGAAAATTATTTTATCGGCCGCGGGTAGATCTTTCGTATCTGGAAAAACAATGAGATCGCGCGTTTTCAAATGCACAAAATGGCACCACACTCAGTCTCAGCCAATGGTGTTTAATACAAGTGAAAATTCGAACATATACTTTATTTTACGAAGGACACAATGCGCAAATATAAAATATCGATAACATCTGAAACATCATACACGTTAAAAATCGACAAGCTTACCTCAGTGACAACTTTATTCTACAGAGCCAGCTGGGTCGGACCTCTTTATTCGCATACAGTAGCTGATCACTTCGTAATCTCTTATACATCATTTCTGATAAGGTTGGCTTGAACTTGGTCGAGAAACAACGGAAAATTAAACTACTAATTTATTTAAAAAAAAACAACAAAAACACAAGAACAGCAAACAAAAACAACAACAACAGCTCATGTTTAAAACCAAATAAATGCCAGGTCACGAAATTTTGTTTTGTTTTAGCAGACAATATTCTGAAGAAAGGCGTCAATGCTGTGGTCACTTTAAACACCTGGACGAGAATTAAACGGAAAAAAATCAGTTTAATAACCATGTAACTACGCAATTATTAGTAATAATGAAGAAGCAGCAGCATTGTAAGTTGTTACGGCACGATGAAACAAAACCAATTGATTATCAACTACATCTCGTCTAAGGTACAAAACGTTAAAGATAAACAAATCATTATATACTTAAACATTCAGATAAGCGTCGGTCATTTCATGAACGATTTTATCCTTAATATCACGAGGGAAAAAACAAACAAGTGGTTAATAAAAAATATTGTAAAACTTGATAACTTTTTGTTTAAGTGTATAACTGTAATACTAAAAATATGTATAAGTACATGTTTATTTTTTTAAATAAAAAACAAGAACATCATTTATATCCAAAATGATTTATTTGCCTTCATCATAAGTATAAGTAACTCCGCCACGGACGGTAGAAGCCAAACTGAAAAACGGGGGTAAGAGAATCTCAAGGTTACTTGTTCTTTGCTAAAACTTGCAAGCTACATACACGCCATACAGCATTTCAACATATATCGCAAAACTTAAAGAAGATGTACATCCCGCCGGAGGGCGTATGACAACAGGCGGTGAAAGCCAAGTCAACTGGAAGCCGTCAGGCCGAGAACCATCATCTCCATTTGGGGAACCACCAACATCGGTACATGAAATGTCCGAACCATGTACGAGTCAAGAAGCCGCTAAGATTAGGAAGTTCAACTTCACCATCATATGAATCAGCGTAGCAAGATGAGGTTGTTCTTAGCAAAAGCATCTGACTTTAGACGAGCTGTTCTCGGGGCATGAGCAGGGATATGCAGTATACATCCGGGGAGTAGCCCTGATGCTTGCCAAGTTGACACAGTGAACGCTTCTCGGGTTGGAGGCGCAATGAACATGGATCTTGACAGCCTTTCTTCATACAAAGGAGAAGAGGGTACGTCCCGACGAACCGTCAGCCATCATACAAGATAGACCAACGAGGGATATTATCACTTATGTGGGTGACTTAAACGACAAGATCAGCAGTTACAACAGACGATATGAGAAGATCATACGGCAGCAAGGGCCGGGCGAGATGAGAGATTCGCCGACTTGTGCGCCAAAAGTATCTTGGTCATAGGAGGTAGTGTTCACCACAGAGGATATTCAAGGCAACTTGGTTGTTTCCAGACCTGTAAACAGAGATCCTGATCGACCACATGTGGATCGTGAGCAAGTATCTGTACGCGTCAACCAAGGTGCGTTTTGGGTCATCATCTCCTTGGCGCCCGATAAGCACTAAAGCTGGAAACGAATTTCGTCTTGACGACTTTGTCGGAAATAAATGAAAACAGCAGCAGGTGCGAACATGTGCACAGTATAGTTTGTTTAATCAAGAAACTGATGGGGCATTTTCTTATTAGATCTCTACCAAAGAATGAACTGGATTGAATAAATAACTTCAAACCCTGTCGCATTTCATTTTAACACCTGAGTTTGATAGTACATGAGAATAATAATTGGATATATACTTCCTAGTTAATCATTCTCAAAAACCTTAGTAGCTTTTTTTTTCATTAACAATAACAAAACATACACAAATATTAACAAACTATACATGCAATATTAAAAGAAAGTGAAGCTTTTCTGTAACACGACAATAATCGTATGCGATAACTGGTAATATTTAACACGTCTAAAACTAGCCAAATATCAAAATCTAACCAATAAACAGTTTACGGAATTCCACTTTCAAACTCATAAATGACTGTTTTCTTGACTACGTTTATGTATGATCTCTTTTATTAATTGGTAGCGCTTTTCAAGTTCATGTCTCTATACGCACATGAAATCTTTTATAAAACGTATTAAACGAAGTAAAACATAGCATTGGAATTAATTGCGATTTGCTCCAACAACCAATGATACTTACTGCGTCTTAATAGCAAAGTGTTTTCAATTAGTGCACTTAAGATCTATGCGTTATTGATTTCTAGAACTCAACCAAACCACTTCAGCCTATAAAGATAAATGACAAATGATGTAAATGTGATGATCAGGTATTATGAATTGAAAAGAATGCAGTTGACACAATGCAGTTGACACAATGCAGTTGACACAATGCAGTTGACACAATGCAGTTGACACAATGCAGTTGACACAATGCAGTTGACACAATTTATTCCGCCATTCAAAATTAGATACATGGAATTAATATTTCTATTAATGACGTTCTTCGTTCATATACTTTATATACGTAGATGACCCAAGTACTTGCCGGATCACTATGCTTTCGTATACAACAAACTAGAGTAATGTGCGTATTTGGTTATTAACATTTTAGATAGCATTTGTTGAGGATGCTGATATACAAGCATCGCATAAAAATAGATCAAGTTACGAATAAACTGATGAGATGGTGAATTTGCAAGTCATATACTTCTGAACTACTTTTTTCACAATCTGTATCAAAGTGGTATAGTTTTTTACGACTATTAAATATAAAGAAAAGAGTATATAGAGTATAAAGTATAAACAGTGTCAATGTAACCGCTTATGTATTAACTAATGGCATATGAATACTCTAAGATTGCAAGGTTAGTGACCGCTTACCAAGTTACATTTTCTTATGTCATTTGAAATACAGACGAAGGCATTTCCTCCAATATTTCGAACTTCGCGCCGTGAGCACCACTACATATATTGAAGCCAATTTAAGCAATGTTGTACCACACCGTGTATCCGGCAGTCCCTTTCAATGAATCATCTTTTGCATCCATTCATTTCACAGCAATTTCTTTTCTTAACTTGTTTTCTATTGCATTTCGGTTTGAAATATATGGTGCTCTGCCTCTTAACATATTTAATAAAGACAATATGTAGTTGATTTCCGTTTGTTTTGAAGCGTGCATCAGAAAAGTTCGGTTCTGGTGCTCTAGTCGGAAAATAACCATTAAGTTATTAAATGGCAATTAACTTGAAAAGTATTTTGTTGTATTTGCTTTTTAATGTAAATCGTGATACTATTACGTTAACTGTTAGTTACGCTTAAATCTTAATCCAATTATTCTTGGCTTAATATGGTGATTGGAACTCCTTAAAGAAGGTTTAAGTCCCCGATGTGTTTTTCAATGGATCTTTCAAAGACGATGCACCGGTTATATTCATTTTTGTATTGTATTGTATTCATTCTGTTGTATTTCATTGTATTGTATTCATTTGGCTGGGGTGTACCAGGCCATTAATGTGAATTTTATATACTCAATACGATATATATAATAAGTATTATACCACCCCACAAAAAATATGCATTAGAAGATAAAAAGATTTGTATCGAGTTAAATAACGATCCATACCACGTTTTATAAATGATATGCACCTTTGATTCCAATACCGAAAAAAACAGCTAGTTTTACCATGGAAACAGTTTTGTCCTGGTGACTTTACGACACAACATGGGCAATGCTAAAAATTATTATCTGGATTGTAGGTTTCTCTGGGAGGGTTTGTCGAGAGAAATCACTAAAAACGTTTTAATAACATATTTTGCATGATAGCTTCCCCAGGAACCTATGAATATAAAAAACAACACTTGGTTCGGATCATGAAAATTTTAGAAAATATTTCAACTTTGCTTAGATAACCCGTTATTTGTAATGCTTGTAACCGTAGAACATTACTACATATCCATGTGCATTAAGTAGAATTCAGTCAAGAGTTTGTCCGGATTTGTTGCAATACCGTTCGCGTGTTTCTTCCATTATTGCGTGCACCAAAGAATGCAATTCATATGAGCCGTGTTCTGAGAAAACTGGGCATAATGCATGAGCGTAAAGTGCCGTCCCAGATTAGCATGTGCAGTCCGCACAGGCTAGTCAGGGACGACACTTTCCGCTTTTGTGACATTTTTCGTTAAAATGAAGTCTTTTCTTAGCAAAAATCCAATTTGGGCGGAAAGTGTCGTCCCTGATTAGCCTATGCGAACTGCACAGGCTAATTTGGGATGATACTTTACGCACATGCATTAAGCCCAACTTTCTCACAGCAAGGCTCATTGTAAAGTATGGCTACAATCGATTAGGTTATTATTAAGAGTTGAACCACTGAAAATCTGCTACACATCACGTTATTCGCTTCGTTAGGTTCAATAATACTCTAATTATAGAGCCGTATTGGCATAAATACATTCGTAGAATGGAGGAATAAAGAACACCAGCGCAAGTCACTAAAACTGCTAAATATAGCCCACACGGAAATTTGTTTCAGCTTTTGCCTCTACGCACATCAACAACAGGAAAATGCGACATTAGTTAAAGCGGATACGGTCACCCACGTTCTCTCCGTGATGAGCTATCCATGGAATGAAAAAATACTATTGGTATTATTGTCGTACTATGCACAGCTGATATTTTCGAAAGGCGCTCTTGCTTGTTTGTTTGTCTTCCCTTCTTATCGTGGTCGATAGTACAATATGTGCGATCGTCAGCGGCAATAACGCCTGTATCATGTTACATTATAAATAAAGTATTGAAATAAGAAATCATTTTTTGAAAATAAATTGTTATTAAAAAGCATAATAACATCTTGTTTTCCGCAAACCAAACTTCTACCAGAAGCTTTAGGAATTTGCTATATATTTTTAACGCGACATTCTTAGGATTCTTTGGTTACAGTCAAACAATTTTAGTTCTGTAAAGGCCTCTAATGCACTCGACAATCCCTCCCTGACAAATCTAGTACTAATTTCAAGCAGACATTTCTCAGCATTTTTCATGTTGTGTCGTTGAGAAAACCGGATAAAAAAGTGCTTCCCAGGATAAATTTAGACCTATCATGTTTGTATCTGTAATGAAGTAATAGTTCCAGGGCAATAATAAGACGTGGGATGGATAGTTTAATTACTGGATCACAATCTGTTATGTTCATTTTATTATTCAGTTGTCGATTTATTTATGACATACAAAGAGAAGTAATTTCACACAATATTACAAGGCGTTTTATTTGTAGCACGTCATTATCCATGGACAACTTCAAAAGTAGTATCATATTGTGTGTACGTGCCTATAATATATTGTGGCAAAATAAACTACAGGAAAACATTTTATTGCAGTAATACCTTGCTAGTTCTATCAAGCGCGTCTCTAAAAAGGCTTGGCTCTCCTTTATGGCCAAAATGAACATTGCCGTGTGCAAATAGTATCATATTTAGTCACATGGTCTGTATATTAAGTCAATATATCATTATACGATGAGCATTAATGTAAGTGTTAAAGCTCGCTTATACTGTTTTAACAGGACAATATAACATGTCAGCTTTCAAAACTGGGTTTAATCAATGATGTTCTTGTTTCGCATATATAGGGAGTACGTTCCAACGATGAATATTTGATCAACATATATTGGTTGAACACGATAGCCTACCGTAATTAACTTCCAGATATCATCATATTCAATTACGCTTAATTAGCTGACTAGCTGCAAGTTGGAGAAAATATTGGTGTCGATTGTGTGTTCACTTTACTTACGCGGCGTCAATTTTGCACAATTTGAGTATGATATTTGATTACATAAATTATTTCTTTTAAATTATTGTACATGGTAACTACCCATATTTGCTTCAAACCAAAGTAAAACAAAATGTCTGGTGTACACTCTTTGCATTTGCATGTAATATAATATGCACACAAATTTGCAAATCTCGTCTGCACCAGCTATTGAGAAACTTTATATAGTAGATGATCCTTTGTACATGGCCAAGACCCAAATAAAATCTTCTTTAAAAAAAAAACTACTTTATGATAGTGTTGTTATTACATTATTTCATGTCATTCCATACATTTTATTGATTGCAACTTAAAGTACTTCATATTCCAGTTTGTGTTCCCTTTTTTCGAATGTATACCTCAGATGTATGATCACACATTTGCGCAATATACTCTGCCTAATCAACATAGTGCCTATACCACGTGACTTTTTCTGGATCTGTGTTAGGAGAATAAAGCGCGACCCAGTTAAATATTTTAAGGATCTCTGTTTAAATATTTCACCATTTATAATGGGATGAAGTGGAGAGACCGCTCATTCGTAAGAGTTTTCTCTACGTATTATGATCTTTTTAAACAAATAAGTATTTGTTCAGTTAAGTGCAACCGCGCGTTTGAACGGTTAGAAAAATGTCAGATCAGTGTGGGGACTTCATATTACAAACGCGCGGTTGCACTTTACTGAAAAATACTTACTTGTTTTACAAGATCATGATAGATCAACGTATAGAAAACTCGAACGAATGAGCGGGCTTTGCACTTTATCCCATTAAAAATGGTGAAATATTTAAAAAGACATCATTAAAAATTTTAACTGGGTCGCGCTTTATTCTCCCAACACAAGATCTTAAAAAGTCACGTGGTATAGGCACCGTTATCAAGAAACTAGAGGGATATTTTCGTATTAGATCTCTACTTTATCAATAAATAGATTGAGCTAATTGTTCAGAGTACCCCCAGAAATTTCCGGGTGCCTTTCAGCGTATAGTCAGTACCCAAAATAAATTGTAGTATACTTAAGAGTACCCGGTGTACCTGTAAATAGTACCTTAGTCGACAATGAAAAATTGAGCCTTGCTAGAACCTTCGTCATAAAAAAACACTATATAAAAATATAGACAAACATTTTTGAATAATAGTCAACGATATTGCAGCTTGTCTGTAACACGACAAATAATAAGATGCAATAATTTGACTTGTAAAAATTAACACTTCTAAAACTAGCAAAATATCTAAAATCTAACAGCTCTGCTGACTAATTAACCGTTTGCTGAAAAACCACTGTCAAACTATTTCATGACAACGTTTTATTAAACCAATTGGAAGATTTTCCCAGAGATCATGTGTTTAAACGCAAACCTTTAAAGGGGCCTTTTCACGTTTTGGCAAATTGACACAGTTTAAAAAAAGTTGTTTGAGATTCGCAAATTTTCGTTTTAATGATGATATTTGTGGGGAAAACTCAATATTTACCATGCTCTAAAAATTAGCCATTACATGTATATGCATCTTTTGACAATTTAAAATCCGGAAAATTATAAAGCGTTGCAACTCGAAACGATTGAATAATTTGGAGAGTTCTGTTGTTGTCGTTAAATTTTGTGAAATTACGAGGATTGCTAAAATACATATTTCATTGTATGACGAAGGATGACCGAGTGGTCTAAGTGGTAGGCTTTTTACTCCAGGGGTCAGTGGTTCGAGCCCTGCTTAGGGTTCAATTTTTTTTTAAATTGTATTATTGATTTTTTTACTGGAGCTTTTTAGATCCAATGTATTATTGATTTTTTTACTGGAGCTTTTTAGATACAATGTTTATCAATATAAAGCATTTAATGACAAGCTTCAAAACATGCCAAAGTTTGTGAAAAGGCCCCTTAAAGTATTAAACGCTTAACGGAAGTTGGAATCTCTCTCTGAGTCAACGAGTTTTTCCTTCAAAATTTAAACAGGCAATAGTAAGAACACTTCTTAAGAAAATTGGACTAGACCTGAGTTATGCCAACTATAGACCAGTGAGCGACTTATCATTTCTATCGAAAGTGATTGAAAAGGCTGCTCTGTTTAGACTCAACATACATGTAAATGAAAACAATCTCCTTCCGAAAAATCATTCAGCCTTCAAACAATTCCATTCTTGTGAATCTGCTTTACTTAGACTAGTCAATGATATACTCGAAGGTATGGAGGAACAAGAGGTTACAGCCCTTATCGCCATTGATCTGAGTGCTGCCTTCGATACAGTCGATCATGACATTCTACTAGACGTGTTGCAAAAACAATACGGTGCATGTGGTACGGCACTAAACTGGTTATACTCTTATCTTCGTCCAAGAAGCTGTTGTATAAGTGTTAATTCAGCTTTATCGTCGGCACGTTCTTTGGAGTGTAGTGTCCCCCAGGGTAGTTGTCTTGGTCCATGGCTCTACCTGACATACGCTGGAACACTGTTTGATGTCGTTCCTCCATCCATCACAGTCTACGGTTTTGCAGACGACCACACCGCAAACAAGCGATTCAAACTTACATCTTTTTCTGTGGAAAGAACGGCCATTCAAGAACTTGAACGTTGTGCACTCGTTATTAACAACTGGATGAACGAGAATAAACTGAAATGAACGCATCAAACACGGAATTCATCATGTTCGGTAGTAGACCCCAATTAAATAAATGTCAATCTAAGAAATAGATATTGCTGGTGACACTGTTAAAGCTGAAAAATGCATACGGTATTTGGGTGCATATTTAGACGAAACGCTAAATTTTAAAGAACACATCAAAATTAAATGCCGTACAGGCATGTACAACTACCTTAAAATCAAAAACATAAGGAAATACTTTACAAAAGAAGCAACAGAAATACTCGTTTTGTCTTTGGTAATATCCCATCTGGATTATTGTAATCTCACCTTGTATGGAACAGTTCAATGCGAACTAAACAAAATGCAACGTATCCAAAAACATGTGTGCCAAATTGGTACTCGGCCGACAGAAATATGACAGTTCAAAAGATGCTTTGTATGAACTACACTGGCTACCAGTAAAAGCCAGGATAACATTCAAATTACTGACCTTCATGTATAATTGTTCTGTTGGTCACGCGCCATAATACCTTACAGAACTTTTAAAAGAAAAAGTACCAGCACGTAACCTACGATCTACCGTCTCGTATGACGGATGTTATGATGTGAAACGCACACAGAGAAAAACTTTCATGGACAGGAGTTTCGGAGTTTTTGGTCCGAAACTGTGGAATGACCTACCATCAAGCATCCGGACTTCTGTCTCAATAGACATTTTCAAAAGGCATTTGAAAACATTTCTCTTAAGAGACTTTTTACAACCTATTTTAATTTGTCCGTGAGGGGACAGGTGACCGGTAGCTGTGGGATCCTACAGACAGAGTGCAGAAATATCCTTTCACGAATCCTTTCAGTTAATGAAAAAATAGTGTCTTTATGTTGCCAAAAATTTGCTCATAATATCATTATAATTATTGTCTTAACTCTAGTAATATCAATTTATTACATAATATTTTATTTTTACTGTGTTGTAATATTGTAGCCTGTATTGTTTTATTGCTTAAGTTTCTTACAGCATTTTTATTTATATCACACATTTTTAGATTATTAATCCTTTAATTCATGCTTCATAATGGTATCAAGCACTCTTATTTTCTAATCTTTATCAATGTTATGTACATATATATGTTTTGTACAACGCCATTTAATATAAATATATAAATAGGCGTTTCATCAAATTAGCAAGTTTCAAGTTTCAAGTCAAATATAGCATTTGAATGAAGTGCGATTTGTTCAATAACCTATAATTAGAACTGCGTCATAATAACAAAGTGCTATCAATTAGTGCTCTCAAGATCTTTGCGTATATCAATTTTAGACATCAGCAAATCCAAGTAAGCCTATTCAGATAAATGGCAAATGATGTAAATGTGATGATCATGTACTTTGAAATTAAAAGAATGACGTTGACACAACTCATTATGCAACTCCAAAGTTAGAGTACAGACAATGATTATGTCTATTAATGTATTTCTTCGTTGTTATTTTGTTAATACGTCAATTACCCAAGTACTTGCCCATTCACAACGCTTTCATATACAACAAAGTATAAACCCGATTAATATGCCTATACATTAGTTTTACACTTTAAGATACAAATAGTTGAGAAAACTAATATACAAGACAGAAGACATATCAGGTAACGAACAAACTGATGGGATGCTGGGACAAGCAATCTTAAATTGGTATTTGGTGTAAGGCAGGGACTTAATTTTTACACAATCTGTATGAAAGATGAGTTACTATTGTATGACCAGTATATATAAAGCAAGACGTATTTGTCAATATAACCACATTTTATTGATATCCTTTCATTGCCTACCAGTTCATGTACATTTTGATTTCTTTACATGTCAGTGTATTTTCATTTTCAGTCCCCTACCGGTGAAACCGGAGGGGACTTATGATTTGCGCTCTGTGTGTCAGTCAGTAAGTCGATCAGTCAGTCAGTCAGTCGGTCAGTCAGACATACTGGTTGCTATGGCGACAAATAGACTAGAAATATTGCTGAAAATTGTGGAGTTTATACGGTAGGGGACTTTAATTGCTTGGCAATAGTCGTGTCTTTACTTATTTCGGTTGGCTTTTACTGTTTAAATATATTACCCAATTGTTTTAAAAAAAATAAAAACGAGATGTAGTTGATACTCGTTTTTTATTCATTTTGACGTGCCTCAGAAAATTACTGTTCTAGATGCGTTGGTCAGTATAATACCATTAAGAAGTTAAATGTTAATTACATAGATACTTATTATCGTTTAATGCTATTTAATTTGAATCGTGATGCTATGAATTTCATTTTTATCTACACTTTGATGTTTAATTAATAATTCTGGGCAAAATATGAGGTTTGGAGCTCTATAAAACCGGTTTCAGCCCCCAAAGTGTTTTGCATTGACCGGTCATAGGCGGTTCCATAGATCTATTCATATTCCGTGTTTTGTCGCATAATAGTTTTGTAGCCCAAGTTTTGTTAGTGTTTACGAGTTTCATATGTACGTGTGTTTCTTGTTTAGTGTACTTGTTTTAAGTTTTACTGTTTGGCTCTTCGTTCTCTGCTATGAATAAGGGACCGTTACTGTTCCGTCTTAGCTATCTTAGCTTTGCGACGCTTCGTTTCGTTCGGTTGAGTTCTACCAGGCCATGTTATGTGAATGGTGTATATTCAATAAGAAATGTTAAAATAATTAGATGACCCCAGTGTGGCATAAATAAAAAGGTTTCTGCAAAAGAAGAACAATTAACAGATTTGTATCGAGTTAAAGAGAATGTCCCGCGTCTTATAAATGCCATTAAAATATTAGTCCAATATTAAAAAAATGGGACATTCAAATTTACCCCTGGAAATTTGTTTGTCCGTTTTCTTTTAACGCGACGACACGGAAAATTGTAGGAAATATCAGCTGAATAATGGGTTTGTTTTTTAGTGATTGTCGAGGGAACTCACCAAAAGCGTTTAAATGCAAGTTACTTATGATGAACATTTTTTATGGAACCCTGAAAGTGAAAAAACGGTTATAATAACAAATCGTCGATATAAATAGCTTTTTTGAACTTACGAAAGCTTCTGAGCGTGTTTTGGCTCCAATTTTTTTTACGTTATTAAAAGCTATTGGCATTGATTTTTTAAACCGATCGAAATGCTCTGTCTCAACAAAACGATTTAAATATAACTGTAAAAGATTATATCGTACACTATTTTATAATCTACGTTTGTTATGTACTCATTTGTATACGACCCAAACATATTTAAGTTTTTTTGGTTTGTTAATTTTGACGCGATTTTGTTAATAACTATATATATATATATATATATATATATATATATATATATATATAATATTTTCATTGCGGTTTAAAGGAGAAATAAAGAACACCCGCGCAAGAGACTTTATCCGCTATAGATAGCTCACATGGAGATTTCTTCAACTTATGTCTCTAAACACGACAACAGGAATGTGACATTTGATTAAGGCGGATACGGTCGCCCACGTTTCCCCGTGATTAACCGTCCTTGAAATAAAAATATATCAGTGGTATTAATACTTTCTTATTAAGCACATCTAATACTCTAATAAAGGCGTCGTTGCTTCTGTTTTCTTCTCCTACGTATCGTGGTCGATGGGACAATAATGTTGTCATCGTCAACGACAGAACGCCGTTATCATATTATATTATTTACATTCAAATGAATGGTATATTCATATAGCCTATAACATATAGATTTCTCCCAATTAAGATTGTGCATATAATATATCACAGCATGCTGTTTGACCGTTTTTAAAAATTCGCTAAAGTTTGTTAAAACAGAACGAACCTTCTCTTACATCGACATCAGCATTAATTTAAGTGTGTGTATAATTGATATAATGGTTTTGATGAGCTGTATAAACTTAAATTGCACATAAACTATCTGTTCTGTTCATGTTCAATGGCATTTGACATTCGAAATATAAACAGTAACATAATCCTTCCTGTACTTCGCACGCAACATAATAATATTGTGTGCCACAAGCTCAACTCGGGCATCTGATAAATTACCGGTAGCCATCTATTGTATAACATGTTTAAAAAAAAGAGATAACAATTATTTATTATCACATGATATGTTAAGAAGAACTATAACTTATACTAACAATTGAGTGTCTATGCCTGTTACATGTTGTTTGTTAACCATGGATGTATCAAATGTATTGATACCTATATATGTATTTAATGTCGCATTTTAACTAGTAATTTAGAACACTCTCACTCTCCAGTGATAAGTGATTTATTAATTGATGTATGTAATTTGAACATTGTAATTATTTATATTCATCACGTATGTGTAAAATTATCTTGCATTTGTATATGACGATAAGCTTGTTACGCTTAAGTCAATATAAATATTCTGTTCTGTTATGATCTGATACCCCTCTCATTATCCCAATATTATACGTGATGTGCATGACAGCTATCGTGTGCCGGTAAGTAAAAAAGCATAAAACATAATGTTATCATAGGTAAATAAAAGTAGACGAAGTGTATGTTCACAAGCGACAAAATCAGTACCACTTCGTTATAGTGTTTCCTCTTTTTAAATAAAATAAACTTCTTATTCGCGCGTTTATTATGACCGACGTATTATGCATACATGCAAACTTGTATTGACTAATCTGTTTCTTATAGTTCTTGTTTTATTGTAAGATGTAAGACAGCATTTAAATCAAAATTAATATTTAAATGCACACGTTACATTGGTACTGATTAGATAACAATTATCAAATATTGTATAATATTCACTTATGAATTGCTTTCTGCATTTATATGCGGACGATAAAGAAATCTGCAAGCTCGCTGTGTTTTTCCTCTGATTTGTAATAATAGTGCATTTTCGTCATTTTTATTAGTTTATTTCTATACGTCTGATATATATATATATATATATATATATATATATATATATATATATATATATATATATTAATTCATATAAAATAATGAATAATTGGTAATTAATAAGCAGAGTAACGAGTTTTTCCGTCCACCAAGCTGCACCCATCATAAGCTCACGAAATTTGCTGGACGCTTATACTTCTGAACGCGTCATTCTAAGGGTTCTAGTGTGATTATCAAGTAATATACGTTCTGTTAAAGCCGTCAGTTCTCTTGACAAATCCTCCCAGACAAACCTATAACTAAAATCTACTGATATTTCAAGGCCTTTCTCATGTTGTGTCGTTAAGACAACCTGATAAAAATAGTGCTTCCCAGGATTAATTTAGACCTAACATGTTTTGATGTTTTGTCTGAAATGAAGTATTAGTTCCAGTGCATTAATAAGACGTGGGATGGATAGTTTTATTAATGAATCAAAATCTGTTATGTTCCTTTTCTTATTCAGTTGTCGATTTATTTAGGACAGGCGTTTATATTTAAAGGACTTTATAAACAAACTGACAAAATATACAATTAAAAAGGAATAAAATATTGAACATCAAAAGGCCACTCGGAAATGTACATATGTTTATGCCTCAGTCACAAATAATCCGGTCGCCGGCCGATGTGTCTGATCTCCAGGCATCGGGAAGACTGGACACGTCGGAACCGTCCGCCGTCCGATGAGTGACAAAGTTTAAAACTTCAGTCACAAATAGACACCGATCACCGTCCGATCAGCGGTCGACGTTTTTTTCCGCTCATCGGGCTGGCGCCGGCCGATGATCGCACGCACCACGGGTCATTTTGTAGCATCGGGCGGCGTCCGGATTAATTTTTTATATCACAGTTTGTTTTACCTGACATCGGTCCCGGAAAGCAATCGAGTTGAGATCGAAAAAAAGATCGGACGATCAACGAACGATTATCGCCCGGCGTGCGCCCGACATCGGATTCATTGTACGTGTATCACAACGAGCATCGTCCGGCGTCCGTCGGGCATCGTGCGGAGGCCTTCCGGCAATCAGACGGTTGCCGGCCGATTTATATGCCTCTGGGAAATTCCTTTACTTTTGCCGATACACGTTCAATGAATCCGATGTCGGGCGATCGCCGGGCGATACCCGTGCGTTGATCGTCCGATCTTGTTTCGATCTCATCTCGATTCCTTCCCGGGCCGGACGTCGGGTAAAATTTTAAGTGAGACTTAAAATTAATCCGGACGCCGCCCGATGCTACAAATTGGCCCGGTTTCCCTGCGATCATCGGCCGGTCGCCAGCCCGATGAGCGGAAAAATACGTCGGTTGCTGATCGGACGGTGATCGGTGTCTATTTGTGACTGATTGAAAATTTGAAAATGATTGTCTTATATCTCCCAAATGAACAGGTTGTGTGCAAATAGCAATATATTAAGTCATCTTGTATATATACTGAGTTAACCCATTTATGCCTAGTGGACTCTACCATCCTTCTAAATTGGATCAATTTATTTCCAAAATTAGGGATGTCTAGTATATTTATTTCTAAATTTAGAATTTCTTACAGAAATTCCTTTAAGCAAACAGCGAAGACCCAGATGAGACGCCGCATCATGCGGCGTCTCATCTGGGTCTACGATGTTTGTCAATGCCTTTTTTCTAGACGCTAGGCATGAATGAGTTAATCTGTGATTATATTAAATTTGAACTTCGCTGTTTGCTTTGCTGACATATAACATCAATCTCCGAGCAGAGATTTGACTGGAACCAGCATAGGCGGATCAAATCCCTGCCTTGATAACCAACCACGTGATGAAAGCCTAGCGACGTTGTACAATAATTATACAGTTGTGATTTTTTTAGTTTTTAGTTTAGGTAATTAATGTCTGTATTATGAACCTTAACTTATACACTAACTTCAAAATAAAAAAGAAGAGCGTAAAGGAAGGAAAAGGACTCATAAATATTTAAGCTGAAATTTCAATAATATTTCATGAGATATTTTTTAGATTATAAGTACATTTCTGTTGTATCTATTGGAAAATATTCAAAATAAAACATATGAGGCTCTTTCCGTTTATAGAAAGCCCTGTCCTTGGGAAGGGGCACTTCTCGCTATTCAGTCATGCCGATTTGAAACGTAGGATTTCATTTGACGGAATCACATTCATCCTTTTGGAATGTAACCTCGGAGGTGAAGGTTTTTGCAGGAAAATTAACAGAACAATTTAATGAATATTTAAGTTATTAACAATTTTAGAACGATTTTAACACATCTTATGGTGGTATATGGTTTAGTAAACTTTATGAAAATCGATCGGAATGTGTGCGATCAGTTTAGTTTGTAAAAAAAGTGCCTATCATGTGAGCGCCTTCGAGCTGAAGAAAACGATTAGGTGTTTAAGTTAAAAGAACATGTTAAATTAAAAATAGGGTCGAAAAACCCCGTTGATTTTGGTCCGAACATGGCTGAAGCCGAATAGACCCATGTAATAGGCCTAAGCCATATAAGCCTGCTGCTGGGATAATGGACGCCTGTTTAATGTGAAAAATAGAACTCATCGTGACGGTTTACTCGTGAAGAAGACACATAAAATTGTTTACAAACAAGATTTAAACGATTGTAATAAAGGTTATACAAATCGGGTCACAAATGAAAAAATGTTAAATAGTTATGAATTTGGTTATGCATTTGAAAAATCCAAACGTTATGCAAATAAATAGCTTTGTTAGAAAGTTCAAATGTAGACGTGTTGACAATTTTAAACAAGAGCCAAACAAATATTTTTTTTCAATTTACCAAAAGGTAAAAGGTCCCTTTAATTTATTAGACGAGATTTTACATGCGTACAGTACAGGCCACTATCAAAATGCATAGATTAAGATTAGTAAATCAATAATTGCGTCGTGATAATCGCTAAAATTGGAATTTTAAAACTTTCTTTATCGGCCTTAGCTACAGCAATTATAGCAATACATTCACTACAAGGTGGGCAAACACCTGAGTATATACTTTCTTAATCATATTTTGACCAAGTCTTTTTATCCCGAGTCGTATAAACGAATGTTAAAGATATACATGACTTTAAGCTATGCAATCATTATCATCACATAAAATTGGTATTTCTCGTTGAAAATATTCCCATTTTAAAAAGATTTGGAATAATCAATGGTTTTCCTGTTCCGTACATGTTTTTATTCCAAAATACATAAGGCTTGAAGCCCATGAGTATACAAACATATAACACACAATGTAGTCAACATTGGTCAATCACATACAGGCATATACATATATAATTTTAAGCAATATAAATTTACATTTAACCATACATGAATTTGCAACTCTAAAGACAAGCATATTGAAAATAAACAGCTATTTTTAAACAGGTATATATATTTATAACAGTGTTTACCGTTACGAACTAATTTAAGGTAAGTATATTATATGCATATTGTAGAGTCGCATCTTATTCAAATATAATTGAATGTTCTAAGAAAGTGTATTTATAAAGCGTTTATTGAAATGACTACAAATAGACATTAGTACATGGAGTGAAACTATTGCTAATACAATTCTGTTCGCAGTTTAGCTGCTTTAAAAATAAATGTTGCAAGATTTTTAATTGTTTTTGCGTTGTAAGTTTGTAAGAGTTCGATAAATTTTAACATGTTTTTGTGATTCCAATAATATCTATGTATATATTGTTTTCTAAGAGTATTAAATACTGGACATTCGAGTAAAAATGGAACTCATCTTCGAGAACGTTAGTGTTTACATTTTCTGTTATCATACGGTGTCTTTTCAGGCTTGTGCCTTCGCCCTGCTTCGAATTTAAGTCTGTGAGCAGATACTCTTAATCTCGTTAACTCGAATCTAAATTTTGAAATATTTACAACATTGAGATAAGGCTGATTTCCGTAAAATTTCCGTAAATGCAATAGTTTTTACCCCTTGTTAATTGTTGTAACTCAGTTATCCAATCTTGAACGTAAATATCAGATATGCGTTGTTTTACAATAGATATGAACCAATTAACGTCCCCTACTCTTTGAAAATGCCATGCCTCACCGAAACCTAGAGTATTTAATATATGTTTTACAGATTTTACACAAGAATTGTTTTCGGGATGAAGTTCAAGATCATGTAATAACATATTATAAACAATTTAAATATATTTAACATCATCAGATTGTAATATTTTTAACCAATATGTTAAAACATGAACGATCCGTTTATTTATTAGGGGTTTACCTCCAAGTTCCCCGTAAATGAAATTATTTTGTGTTTGAGATCGGACACCTAGCAACTGTTAACAATAACGTAGGTGTATTCGTTCAATTTGGATGCTATTGTTTAATCTCCAAACTTCACAGCCCTAACTTGAAATTGGTTAAATAAGCTTATCAAATTATTCGAGACTATGGCTTACTGAGATATTTGTAAATTTTATCAAATTTTATTTTAACTTAAAAAGTGCTTTTAGGGCCTGTCCTGAAAGTGCATCATATGTTGCTGAAAAAGATCCACCCGTTGTGAATA